>NW_025550951.1:0-307482 GCF_905237065.1 Salmo salar | reverse complement strand
GGGTATCAGTAGTTGAGGTAATGTGACATGTGTAGGTATCTAGTAGAGGTAATGTAACATGTGTGGGGGTACCAGGTAGTTGAGGTAATATAATGTGGGTAGGGGTACTATTGTATAATATAATGTGGGTGGGGTACCAGTTTGTAGATATATGTGGTGTACCAGGTAGTTGTGTAATATAATGTGTAGGGGTATCGGTAGTTGTAGTATATAATGTGTGGGGGTGGCGTAGTTGAGGGTAATATAATGTAGTAGGGGTACCAGGTGGTTGAGGAAATTAATGTATTAGGGGTACCAGGTAGTTGAGGTAATGTGTACATGTAGTAGGGGTACCAGGTAGTTGTATGTAATATAATGTGGTGTAATGTTGAGTATATATGTGGGTAGGGTTACGGTAGTTGTAGGTAATATAATGTATAGGGGTACCAGGTGGTTGAGGTAATATAATGTAGGTAGGTGTACCGATAGTTGAGGTAATGCTCATGTAGTAGGGGTCAGTAGTTGGTGTGTCGTGTTGTCTTTATAATATTATTGTGGTATGTTTATATAATGTGTGGGGTATGTTGTAGTAATATATGTAGGTGGCTACAAGGTAGTTGTTAATATATGTGGTAGGGTACCATAGTTGAGGTAATTATGTATGTGGGGTACCGGTGTTGAGTAATGTACATGTTAGAGGTATCTAGTAGAGGTAATGTGAACATGTGGGTAGGGGTACCAGGTAGTTGAGGTAATATAATGCAGGTAGGGGTACCAGGTAGTTGTGGGTAATATAATGTGGTGGGGTACGGTGTTGTAGGTAATATAATGTAGGTAGGGGTACCAGGTTGTTTTAGGTAATATAATCTGGGTAGGGGTACCAGGTAGTTCGAGGTAGGGGTACCGGTATTGTGGTAATATATGTGGTGGGGTATCGTAGTTGAGGTAATATAATGTAGGTAGGTACCATAGTTGAGTTATAATATTAGGGTACCAGGTAGTTGAGGTAATATAATGTACGTAGGTACAAGGTAGTTGTGGGTAATATAACTGTGGGGGTCTGTTGAGGTAATTTGTGTAGGTTACCGTGTTGTGGTAATATAATGTGGTAGTGTACCTAGTTAAATATAATTAGGTGGGGGTACCATGTAGTTTAATGTGTAATTAGTAGGGTACCAGGTGTTTGTAATATTGTGGTGGTACAGGTGTTGGTATATAATGTGTAGGGGTACCAGGTAGTTATAATATAATGTGGGTGGGGTATCAGTAGTTGAGGTAATATAATGTGGGTATGTACCTAGTTTAGTAATATAATGTAGTAGGGGTACCAGGTTTGTGTAATTTTGGTGGGGGTCCAGTAGATTATATAATGTGGTAGGGGACCAGGTAGTTGTGGTATTTGTGGTAGGGTACCAGGTTGTTGTAGGTAATATAATGTGTAGTTACCAGGTGTTGTGGTAATATAATGTGGGTGGTATCAGTAGTTGAGGTAATATAATGTGGGTGGGGGTACCGGTGGTTGAGGTGATATAATGTGGGTAGGGGTACCGGTAGTTGAGGTAATGTAATGTAGTAGGGGTACCGTAGTTGATAATATAATGTGTAGGGGTCGTTTGAAGTACTGCGCACATGTGTATACCAGGTAGTTAATGTGTTGTAGTAGGGATTGTTGAGGTAATATAATGTGTAGGGGTGCAGGTACTTGGTAATATAATGTAGGTAGGGGTACCAGGTAGTTGTAGGTAACATAATGTGGGTAGGGGTTCCAGTTGGTTTTGGGTAATATATGTATGTAAGGGTACCAGGTAGTTGAGGTAATGTGGACATGTGGGTAGAGGTATCAGGTAGTAGAGGTAATGTGAACATGTGGTAGGGGTACCGGGTAGTTGGGGTAATTATGTGTAGGGGGACCAGGAAGTTAGGTAATGTGTACATGTGGGTAGGGTACCAGGTAGTTGAGGTAATGTGTCTTTAGTCCGGTGGTTGGGTATATAATGCAGTAGGGGGACCAGGTAGTTGTAGGTAATATAATGTATAGGGTACCAGTAGTTGGGTATATAATGCAGGGAGGGGTGCCGGTAGTCGAGGTAATGTGTACATGTGGTAGGGGTAAGTAGTTGAGGTAATGTGTACTGTGGTAGGGGTACCATAGTTGTAGTAATATAATGTGGGTAGGGTTACGGTAGTTGAGGTAATGTGTATATGTGGTAGGGGTACCAGTAGTAGAGAGTAATGTGGACATGTGGTAGGGGTACCAGGAGTTGGAAATATAATGTGGGTGGGTCCTGTTGGTAATGTTACTGTGTAGGTTAGTAGAGGTAATATATGTTAGGTACGTGTTGTAATTAATGTAGTGAGGGGTACAGGTGTTGTATAATATAATGTGGTAGGGGTACCAGGTAGTTGAGGTAATATAATGTAGGAAGGGGTATCGGTAGTTGAGGGTAATATAATTAGGTAGGGGTACCAGTTAGTTGTAGTAATATAATGTGTATACCATAGTTGAAGGTTATATAATGTGTAGGGTTATCAGTTGTAATATAATTGTAGGTACCATGTTGAGGTAATATATGTAGTAGGGGTACCAGGTAGTTGAGGTAATATAATGTGGTAGGGGTACCAGGTAGTTGAGGTAATATAATGTGGGTAGGGGTACCAGGTAGTTGTGGTAATATAATGTGGTAGGGTACCAGGTAGTTGAGTAATGTGTACATTGGTGGGGGTACCGGTAGTTGAGTAATGTGTACATGTGTAGGGGTACCAATTAGTTGAGGTAATATAATGTGGTAGGGGTACCAGGTAGTTGAGGTAATGTAATGTGGGTAGGGTACCGGTAGTTGAGGTAATATAATGTGGGTAGGGGTACCGGTAGTTGTGGGTAATATAATGTGTAGGGGTACCAGGTGGTTGGGTAATATAATGTGGGTAGGGGTACCAGGGGGTTGTAGTATATAATGTGTAGGGGTCGTGTTGTAGTATTATGTAGGTAGGGGACCAGTAGCTAATAAATAATTTTACGTGTTGAGTAATATAATGTGGTGGGGTACCAGGTGTTGTGTGTAATATAATGTGGTAGGGGTACCATAAGGTAATGTTACATGTGGGTAGGGATACCAGGTAGTTAAGGTAATATAATGTCGGTAGGGGTACCAGGTTTGTAGGTAATATATAATGTGTAGGTACCAGGTAGTTGAGGTAATATAATGTGGTGGGGGTACCAGATAGTTGAGGTAATGCGTACATGTGGTGGGGGTCAGTAGTTGAGATGTTCGTGTGTGGGGTGCAGGTAGTTGAGGAATGTGTAGTGTGGTGGGGGTACATAGTTGAGGTAATTTATGTGGTAGTCCGTGTTGAGTATATATTGGGTGGGGGTACCTGTTGTAGTAATATAATGTGGGTAGGGCTACAGGGGGTTGTAGTAATATAATGTGGGTAGTTACCGTGTTGAGGTAATATAATGTGGTGGGGGACCAGGTAGTTGTGGTAATATAATGTGGTGTACCAGGTAGTTGAGGTAATGTACATGTATGTAGGGGTACCAGGTAGTTGAGGTAATGTGGACATGTGGGTAGATCCAGTAGTTGAGGTAATATAATGTGGTGGGGTACCAGGTAGTTGTGGTAATTATAATGTATAGGTATCATATTAAGGTAATATAATGTGGTGGGGGGTACCAGATGGTTGAGGTCTGTACAAGTGGTAGGGGTACCAGGTGTTGGGAAATGTGTCGTGTTGGGGGTACGTAGTTGAGGTAATATAATGTGTAGGGGTACCGGTACTTGAGGTAATATAATGTATGTGGGGGTACCAGTGGTTGAGGTAATGTGGACATGTGGGTGGGGTATCGTGTTGGGTATGTGAACATGTGGTGGGGTACCGGTAGTTGAGGTAATATAATGCGGGTAGGGGACCAGGTGTTGTAGTAATATAATGTGGGTAGGGGTACCGGTTGTTTTAGGTAATATAATCTGGGTAGGGGTACCAGTGTTCGGGTGGGGGTCGTAGTTGTGGGTAATATAATGTGGTAGGGGTATCGGTAGTTGAGGTAATATAATGTGTGGGGGGTGCCAGGTAGTTGAGGTAATATAATATGGGTAGGGGTACCAGGTAGTTGAGGTAATATAATGTGGTGTACAAGGTAGTTGTAGGTAATATAACGTGGTAGGGGTACCAGGTAGTTGAGGTAATATAATGTAGGTAGGGATGCCAGTAGTTGTGGGTATTATGTAGGTAGTGGTACCAGGTAGTTGAGGAAATATAATGTGTGGGGGTACCTGTAGTTGAGGTAATGTGTACATGTAGGTAGGGGTACCAGGTAGTTGTAGGTAATATAATGTTAGTACCATGTTGAGGTAATTATGTAGGTAGGGGTACCAGGTAGTTGAGGGTAATATAATGTGGGTAGGGGTCAGGTGGTTGAGGTAATATAATGTGGGTATGGGTACCAGGTAGTTGTAGGTAATATAATGTGGTGGGTACCGTAGTTGTAGGTAATATAATATGGTGGGGTACCGGGTAGTTGAGGTAATATAATGTAGGTGGGGGGACCAGGTGGTTGTAGGTAATATAATGTGGTAGGGGTACCAGGTAGTTGTAGGTAATATAATGTGGTAGGTGTACCAGGTCGTTGTGGGTAATATAATGTGGGTAGGGGTATCAGGTAGTTGAGGTAATATAATGTGGTAGGTACCAGGTAGTTGAGGTGATATAATGTAGGTAGGGGTACCAGGTGGTTGAGGGTGATGTAATGTAGGTGGAGGTACCAGCTAGTTAAGGTAATATAATGTGGGTAGGGGTCCAGATAGTTGAGTAATGCACATGTGGTGGGGGTACCAGGTGGTTGAGGAAATGTGTCGTGTGGTAGTGATACCAGGTAGTTGAGGTAATATAATGTGTAGGGGTACCAGGTATTGAGGTATATAATGTGTGGGGGTACCGTGTTGTGGGTAATTAATGTTGGGTCCAGGTACTTGAGGTAATATAATGTGGTGGGGTACCAGGTAGTTGTGGTAATATAATGTGGTAGTGTGGTTGTGGTAATATAATGTGGTAGGGTTACCAGGTAGTTGTGGGTAATATAATGTGTAGGGGTACCAGGTAGTTGAGGGTAATATAATGTGGTAGGGGACCAGGTAGTTGTAGGTAATATAATGTAGGTAGGGGTACCAGGTAGTTGAGGTAATATAATGTATGTAGGGGTACCAGGTAGTTGAGGTAATGTGGACATGTAGGTAGAGGTATCAGTTCGTAGAGTAACTGAACATGTAGGTAGGGGTACCGTAGTTGAGGTAATATAATGTGTGGGGGGCCCAGGAAGTTGAGGGTAATGTGTACATGTGGTGGGGGTACCAGGTAGTTGAGGTAATATAATGCAGGTAGGGGAATCAGGTAGATGTAGGTAATATAATGTAGGTAGGGGTACCTGGTAGTTGAGGTAATATAATGCAGGGAGGGGTACCAGGTAGTAGAGGTAATGTGTACATGTGGTAGGTGTACCATAGTTGAGGTATGTACATGTGGGGTGGTAGGGTCCAGGTAGTAGAGGTAATGTGTACATGTGGGTAGGGGTCCATTTGTGGTGGGGGTGCCAGGTAGTTTGGTAATATAATGTGGGTAGGGTTACCAGGTAGTTGAGGTAATGTGTATATGTAGGTAGGGGTACCAGGTAGAAGAGGTAACGTGGACATGTAGGTAGGGGTACCAGGCAGTTGAGGAAATATAATGTGAGTAGGGGTACCAAGTAGTTGAGGGTAATGTGTACTGTGGTGGGGGTACAGGTGTTGAGGTAATATAATGCAGGTGGGGACCAGGTAGTTGTAGGTAATATAATGTAGGTAGGGGTACCTGGTAGTTGAGGTAATATAATGCAGGGAGGGGTACCAGGTAGTAGAGGTAATGTGTACATGTAGGTAGGGGTACCAGGTAGTTGATGTAATGTGTACATGTAGGTAGGGGTACCAGGTAGTTGTAGGTAGGGGTACCAGGTAGTTGTAGGTAATATAATGTGTAGGGGTACCAGTTGGTAGTGGGTAATATAATGTGGTGGGTACCAGGTAGTTGAAGGTAATATAATGTGGTGGGGTACCAGGTGGAGGTAATATGATGTGTGGGGGTGCCAGGTAGTTGAGGTAATATAATGTGGTGGGGGTATCAGGTAGTTGAGGTAATATAATTGTTAGGGGTACCAGGTAGTTGAGGTAGTTGAGGTAATATAATGTGTAGGGGTACCGGTAGTTGTAGGTAATATAATGTGGTAGGGGTACCGTGTTGAGGTAATATAATGTGGTGGGGGTACCAGGTAGTTGAGGTTATATAATGTGGGTGGGGGTACCAGGTAGTTGAGGTAATATAATGTTGGTGGGGTACCAGGTAGTTGAGGTTATATAATGTGGGTAGTGGTACCAGGTAGTTGAGTCAATGTGTACTGTGGTAGGGTCCATAGTAGAGGTAATATAATGTAGGTAGGGGTACCAGGTAGTTGAAGTAATATAATGTAGTTAGGGGTACCAGGTAGTTGAGGTAGTTGAGGTAATATAATGTGTAGGTCCATGTTGTGGTAATATAATGTGGGTAGGGGTGCCAGGTGGTTGAGGTAATATAATGTGTAGGGGTACCGGTAGTTGAGTAATGTGTACATGTGGTAGGGGTACCAGGTAGTTGTGGGTAATTTAATGTGGTAGGGTGCCGGTAGTTGATAATATAATGTGGTGGGGGTACCAATATTTGGTAATGCGTACATGTGGTGGGGTACCGGTAGTTGAGGGTAATATTATTTGGTAGGGGTACCAGTAGTTGAGGTAATATAATGTGGTAGGGATACCAGTAGTTGTAGGTAATATAATGTGTAGGGGTACCAGGTAGTTGAGGTAATATAATGTAGGTAGGGATACCAGGTGTTGTGGGTAATATAATGTGGTAGGGGTCCGTAGTTGAGGTAATTATGTGGTGGGGGTACCAGGTAGTTGAGGTAATATAATGTGGTAGGGGTACCAGGTAGTTGTAAGTAATATAATGTGGTAGGGGACCAGGTAGTTGAGGTAATATAATGTAGGGAGGGTAGCAGGTAGTAGAAGTAATGTGTCTGTGGTGGGGGTACGGTAGTTGTGGTAGGGGTACCGGTATTGTGGGTAATATAATGTGTGGGGGTACCAGGTGGTTGAGGTAATGTGTACATGTGGTGGGGTACCAGGTAGTTGTAGGTAATATAATGTGGTAGGGGGTACCGGTAGTTGAGGTAATATAATGTAGGTAGGGGTACCAGGTCGTTGAGTATATAATGTGGTAGAGGTACCAGGTAGTTGTGGGTAATATAATGTGGGTGCGGGGATAGTTGTGGGTAATATGATGTGTGGGGTACCAGGTAGTTGAGGTAATATAATGTGGGTAGGGGTATCGGTAGTTGAGGTAATATAATGTAGTTAGGGGTACCAGTGTTGAGGTAGTTGAGGTAATATAATGTGGTGGGGTACCGGTAGTTGTGGGTAATATATGTGGTAGGGGTACCAGGTAGTTGAGGTAATATAATGTAGGTAGGGTACCAGGTAGTTGGGTTATATAATGTGGGTAGGGGTACCAGGTAGTTGAGGTAATATAATGTGGTGGGGTACCAGGTAGTTGAGGTTATATAATGTGGGTAGTGGTACCAGGTAGTTGAGGTCAATGTGAACATGTGGGTAGGGGGTACCAGGTAGTAGAGGTAATATAATGTGGTGGGGTACCAGGTAGTTGAAGTAATATAATGTAGTTAGGGGTACCAGGTAGTTGAGGTAGTTGAGGGTAATATAATGTGGGTAGGGGTACCAGGTAGTTGTGGGTAATATAATGTAGGTGGGGGTACGTAGTTGAGGTAATGTGTACATGTGTAGGGGTACCAGGTGGTTGTAGGTAATATAATGTGGGTAGGGGTACCGGTAGTTGAGGTAATATAATGTAGGTAGGGGTACCAGGTGGTTGAGTATATAATGTGGGTAGGGGTACCAGGTAGTTGTAGGTAATATAATGTGGTAGGGGACAAGGTAGTTGTAGGTAATATGATGTGGGTAGGGGTACCAGGTAGTTGAGGTAATATAATTAGGTAGGGGTATCAGGTAGTTGAGGGTAATATAATGTAGTTAGGGGTACCAGGTAGTTGAGGTAGTTGAGGTAATATATGTGGTAGGGGTACCAGGTAGTTGTAGGTAATATAATGTGTAGGGTACCAGTAGTTGAGGTAATATAATGTGGTAGGGTACCAGGTAGTTGAGGTTATATAATGTGGTGGGGTCCAGGTAGTTGAGGTTATATAATGTGGGTAGGGGTACCAGGTAGTTGAGGTAATATAATGTGGTAGGGGTACGTAGTTGAGGTTATATAATGTGGGTAGTGGTACCAGGTAGTTGAGTCCAATTGTTTGTTAGGGGTACGTTAGTAGAGGTAATATATGTTAGGGGTACGTGTTGATAATATAATGTAGTTAGGGGTAAGGTGTTGGGTGTTGGTAATATAATGTAGGTAGGGGTACAGGTAGTTGAGGTAATATAATGTAGGTAGGGGTACCAGGTGTTGAGGTAATGTGTACATGTGGTAGGGGTACCAGGTAGTTGTGGTAATATAATGTGGTGTACCAGGTAGTTGAGGTGTTGAGGTAATATAATGTTGTTTGGGGTACCAGGTAGTTGTAGGTAATATAATGTGGTAGTGGTACCAGGTAGTTGAGTCAATGTGTACATGTGGTAGGGGTACCAGTAGTAGAGGTAATAAAATGTGGTAGGGTATCAGGTAGTTGAGGTAATATAATGTAGTTGGGGTACCAGGTGGTTGAGGTAGTTGAGGTAATATATGTGTGGGGGTACCAGGTAGTTGTGGGTAATATAATTGGTAGTGGTACCAGGTAGTTGAGTTCAATGTGTACATGTGGTAGGGGTCCTAGTAGAGTAATATAATGTAGTGGGGTACCAGGTAGTTGAAGTAATATAATGTAGTTAGGGGTGCCAGGTAGTTGAGGTAGTTGAGGTAATATAATGTGGGTGGGGGTACCAGGTGGTTGTGGGTAATATAATGTGGTAGGGGTACCAGGTAGTTGAGGTAATATAATGTAGGTAGGGGTACCAGGTAGTTGAGGTAATGTGTACATGTAGGTAGGGGTACCAGGTAGTTGTAGGTAATATAATGTGGTAGGGGTACCAGTAGTTGAATAATATAATGTGGTGGGGTACCAATATTTGAGTTGCGTACATGTGTGGGGGTACCAGGTAGTTGAGGTAATATTATGTGGTAGGGTACCAGGTAGTTGAGGTAATATATGTGTAGGGATACCAGGTAGTTGTAGGTAATATAATGTGGTAGGGGTACCAGTAGTTGAGGTAATATAATGTGGTAGGGGTACCAGGTAGTTGAGGTAATATAATGTGGTAGGGGTACCAGGTAGTTGTAAGTAATATAATGTGGGTAGGGGGACCAGGTAGTTGAGGGTAATATAATGTGGGGAGGGTAGCAGGTAGTAGAGGTAATGTGTACATGTGGGTAGGGTGCCGGGTAGTAGAGGTAATATAATGTGGTAGGGGTATCGGTAGTTGATGTAATTAATGTAGTTAGGGGTACCAGGTAGTTGAGGTAGTTGAGGGTAATATAATGTGGTAGGGGTACCAGTAGTTGTAGGTAATATAATGTGGTGGGGGTGCCAGTAGTTGAGATAATATAATGTGGGTGGGGGTACCAGGTAGTTGAGGTAATATAATGTGGGTAGGGGTACCAGGTAGTTGAGGTAATATAATGTAGGTAGGGGTAACAGGTAGTTGAGGTTATATAATGTGGGTAGTGGTACCAGGTAGTTGAGGTCAATGTGTACATGTGGTAGGGGTGCCAGGTAGTAGAGGTAATATAATGTGGTGGGGGTACTAGTAGTTGAAGTAATATAATGTATTAGGGGTACCAGGTAGTTGAGGTAATATAATGTGGTGGGGGTACCAGGTAGTTGTGGTAATATAATGTGGGTAGGGGTAACAGGTAGTTGAGGTAATATAATGTGGGTAGGGGTACCAGGTAGTTGAGGTAATGTGTACATGTAGGTAGGGGTACCAGGTGGTTGTAAGTAATATATGTGGTAGGGGACCAGGTAGTTGAGGGTAATATAATGTAGGGAGGGGTGGGGTAGTAGAGGTAATGTGTACATGTGGTAGGGGTACCAGGTGGTTGTGGGTAGGGGTGCCAGGTAGTTGTGGGTAATATAATGTGTGGGGGTACCAGGTAGTTGAGGTAATGTGTACATGTAGGTAGGGGTACCAGGTAGTTGTGGGTAATATAATGTGGGTAGGGGTACCAGGTAGTTGAGGTAATATAATGTGGGTAGGGGTACCAGGTGGTTGAGGTAATATAATGTGGTAGAGGTACCAGGTAGTTGTGGGTAATATAATGTGGTGCGGGGACAAGGTAGTTGTAGGTAATATGATGTGGTAGGGGTACCAGTAGTTGAGGTAATATAATGTGGTAGGGGTATCAGGTAGTTGAGGGTAATATAATGTGGGTGGGGTACCAGTGTTGAGGTAATATAATGTGGTGGGGGTACCTAGTTGAGGTAATATAATGTGGGTAGGGGTACCAGGTAGTTGAGGTAATATAATGTGGTAGGGGTACCAGGTAGTTGAGGTAATGTGTACATGTAGGTAGGGGTACCAGGTTGTTGAGGTAATATAATGTGGGTAGTGGTACCGGGAGTTGAGGTCAATGTGTACATGTGGTAGGGGTACCAGGTAGTAGAGGTAATATAATGTGGTAGGGGTATCAGGTAGTTGAGGTAATATAATGTAGTTGGGGGTGCCGGTAGTTGAGGTGTTGAGGTAATATAATGTGTAGGGGTACCAGGTAGTTGTGGGTAATATAATGTAGGTGGTGGTACCAGGTGGTTGAGGTCAATGTGTACATGTGGGTAGGGGTACCAGGTAGTGGAGGTAATATATGTGGTAGGGGTACCAGGTAGTTGAAGTAATATAATTAGTTAGGGGTACCAGGTAGTTGAGGTAGTTGAGGTAATATAATGTAGGTAGGGTTTCCGATTTTGGGTTGCGTACATGTGGTAGGGTACCGGTAGTTGAGGTAATATTATGTAGGTAGGGGTGCCAGGTAGTTGAGGGTAATATAATGTGGGTGGGGATAACAGGTAGTTGTAGGTAATATAATGTGGTAGGGGTACCAGGTAGTTGAGGTAATATAATGTGGTAGGGGTACCAGGTAGTTGAGGTAATATAATGTGGTGGGTCCGGTGGTTGTAAGTAATATAATGTGGGTGGGGGACCGGGTAGTTGAGGTAATATAATGTAGGGAGGGGTAGCAGGTAGTAGAGGTAATGTGTACATGTGGGTAGGGGTACCAGGTAGTTGTGGTAGGGGTGCCAGGTGGTTGTGGGTAATATAATGTGGTAGGGGTACCAGGTAGTTGAGGTAATGTGTACATGTAGGTAGGGGAACCAGTAGTTGTAGGTAATATAATGTAGGTAGGGGTACCAGGTAGTTGAGGTAATATAATGTGGTGGGGTCAGGTGGTTGAGTAATATAATGTGGTAGAGGTACCAGGTGTTGTGGGTAATATAATGTGGGTGCGGGGACAAGGTAGTTGTGGGTAATATGATGTGGGTAGGGGTACCAGGTAGTTGAGGTAATATAATGTGGGTAGGGGTATCAGGTAGTTGAGGTAATATAATGTGGGTAGGGGTACCAGGTAGTTGAGGGTAATATAATGTGTGGGGTACTAGTTGAGGTAATATAATGTGGGTAGGGGTGCCGGTAGTTGAGGTAATATAATGTAGGTAGGGGTACCAGGTAGTTGAGGTAATGTGTACATGTAGGTAGGGGTACCAGGTTGTTGAGGTAATATAATGTGGGTAGTGGTACCAGGGAGTTGAGTCAATGTGTACATGTAGGTAGGGGTACCAGGTAGTAGAGGTAATATAATGTAGGTAGGGGTATCAGGTAGTTGAGGTAATATAATGTACTTAGGGGTACCAGGTAGTTGAGGTAGTTGAGGTAATATAATGTAGGTAGGGGTACCAGGTAGTTGTAGGTAATATAATGTAGGTAGTGGTACCAGGTAGTTGAGTCAATGTGTACATGTAGGTAGGGGTACCAGTTAGTAGAGGTAATATAATGTAGGTAGGGGTACCAGGTAGTTGAAGTAATATAATGTAGTTAGGGGTACCAGGTAGTTGAGGTAATATAATGTAGGTAGGGGTACCAGGTAGTTGAGGTAATATAATGTAGGTAGGGGTAACAGGTAGTTGAGGTAATGTGTACATGTAGGTAGGGGTACCGGTAGTTGTAGGTAATATAATGTGGTAGGGGTACCAGGTAGTTGAAGTAATATAATGTAGGTAGGGGTACCAGATATTTGAGGTCTGCGTACATGTGGTAGGGGTACCGGTAGTTGAGGTAATATTATTTGTAGGGGTGCCAGTAGTTGAGGGTAATATAATGTGGTAGGGATACGGTGGTTGTGGGTAATATAATGTGGTAGGGGTACCAGGTAGTTGAGGTAATATAATGTGGGTAGGGGTACCAGGTAGTTGAGGTAATATAATGTGGGTAGTGGTACCAGGGAGTTGAGTCAATGTGTACATGTGGGTAGGGGTACCAGGTAGTAGAGGTAATAAAATGTGGTAGGGGTATCAGGTAGTTGAGGTAATATAATGTAGTTAGGGGTACCGTAGTTGAGGTAGTTGAGGTAATATAATGTGGGTAGGGGTGCCAGGTAGTTGTGGGTAATATAATGTAGTAGTGGTACCAGGTGGTTGAGGTCAATGTGTACATGTGGTAGGGGTGCCGGTAGTAGAGGTAATATAATGTAGGTAGGGGTGCCGGTGGTTGAAGTAATATAATGTAGTTGGGGTACCAGTAGTTGAGGTGTTGAGGTAATATAATGTGGTGGGGGTACCAGGTAGTTGTAGGTAATATAATGTAGTGGGGGTACCAGTAGTTGAGGTAATATAATGTAGGTAGGGGTACCGGTAGTTGAGGTAATGTGTACATGTGGGTAGGGGTACCAGGTAGTTGTAGGTAATATAATGTGGGTAGGGGTACCAGGTAGTTGAAGTAATATAATGTGGTGGGGGTACCAGATATTTGAGGTTGCGTACATGTAGGTAGGGGTACCAGGTAGTTGAGGTAATATTATGTGGGTAGGGGTGCCAGGTGGTTGAGGTAATATAATGTGGTGGGGATACCAGGTGGTTGTGGGTAATATATGTGGTGGGGGTACCAGGTAGTTGAGGTAATATAATGTGGTAGGGGTACCAGGTAGTTGAGGTAATATAATGTGGGTAGGGGTACCAGGTAGTTGTAAGTAATATAATGTGGGTGGGGGGACCAGGTAGTTGAGGTAAAATAATGTGGGGAGGGGTGGCAGGTAGTAGAGGTAATGTGTGCATGTGGTAGGGGTGCCAGGTAGTAGAGGTAATATAATGTGGTGGGGGTATCAGGTAGTTGATGTAATATAATGTAGTTGGGGTACCGGTGTTGAGGTAGTTGGGTAATATAATGTGGTAGGGGTACCAGGTAGTTGTAGGTAATATAATGTAGGTGGGGGTACCAGGTAGTTGAGGTAATATAATGTGGTGGGGGTACCAGGTAGTTGAGGTAATATAATGTGGGTGGGGGTGCCAGGTAGTTGAGGTAATATAATGTGGGTAGGGGTACCAGGTAGTTGAGGTTATATAATGTGGGTAGTGGTACCGGTAGTTGAGGTCAATGTGTACATGTGTAGGGTACCAGGTAGTAGAGGTAATATAATGTGGTAGGGGTACCAGGTAGTTGAAGTAATATAATGTAGTTGGGGGTACCAGGTAGTTGAGGTAATATAATGTATGTGGGGGTACCGGGTAGTTGTGGGTAATATAATGTGGGTGGGGGTAACAGGTAGTTGAGGTAATATAATGTGGTAGGGGTACCAGGTAGTTGAGGTAATGTGTACATGTGGTGGGGGTACCAGTAGTTGTAGGTAATATAATGTGGTGGGGTACCAGGTAGTTGTAAGTAATATAATGTGGTGGGGGTACCAGGTAGTTGAGGGTAATATAATGTAGGGAGGGGTGGCAGGTGGTTGGGGTAATGTGTACATGTGGGTGGGGGTGCCGGTAGTTGTGTAGGGGTACCAGGTAGTTGTGGGTAATATAATGTGGTGGGTACCAGTGTTGGGTAATATAATGTGGTGGGTACCGGTGGTTGAGGTAATATAATGTGGGTAGGGGTACCAGGTGTTGTGGTAATATAATGTAGGTGGGGGACCAGGTAGTTGTGGGTAATATGATGTGGGTAGGGTACCAGGTGGTTGGTAATATAATGTGGGTAGAGGTACCAGGTAGTTGTAGGTAATATAATGTAGAGTGCGGGGACAAGGTAGTTGTAGTAATATGTGTGGTGGGGTACCAGGTAGTTGGGTAATATAATGTGGTGGGGGTATCAGGTAGTTGAGGTAATATAATGTGGTAGGGGTACCAGGTAGTTGAGGTATATAATGTGGGTGGGGGTACCAGGTAGTTGAGGTAATATATTGGTAGGGGTACCAGGTAGTTGAGGTAATATAATGTAGTAGGGGTACCGGTAGTTGAGGTAATGTGTACATGTGGTAGGGGGTACCAGGTTGTTGAGGTAATATAATGTGGGTAGTGGTACCGGGAGTTGAGGTCAATGTGTACATGTGGGTGGGGGTACCGGTAGTAGAGGTAATATAATGTGTAGGGGTATCAGGTAGTTGAGGTAATATAATGTACTTGGGGTACCAGGTAGTTGAGGTAGTTGAGGTAATATAATTGGTAGGGGTACCAGGTAGTTGTAGGTAATATAATGTGGGTAGTGGTACCAGGTAGTTGAGTCAATGTGTACATGTGGTGGGGGTACCAGTTAGTAGAGGTAATATAATGTGGGTAGGGGTACCAGGTAGTTGAGGTAATATAATGTAGTTAGGGGTACCAGGTAGTTGAGGTAATATAATGTAGGTAGGGGTACCAGGTAGTTGAGGTAATATAATGTAGGTAGGGGTAACAGGTAGTTGAGGTAATGTGTACTGTGGTAGGGTACCAGGTAGTTGTGGTAATATAATGTGGGTAGGGGTACCAGGTAGTTGAATAATATAATGTGGTGGGGGTACCAGATATTTGAGGTAATGCGTACATGTGGGTGGGGGTACCAGGTAGTTGAGGTAATATTATTTTGGTAGGGGTACCAGGTAGTTGAGGGTAATATAATGTGGTAGGGATACCAGGTGGTTGTAGGTAATATAATGTAGGTGGGGTACCAGGTAGTTGAGGTAATATAATGTGGTGGGGTACCAGGTAGTTGAGGTAATATAATGTGGGTAGTGGTACCAGGGAGTTGAGTCAATGTGTACATGTGGTGGGGGTACCGGTGTAGAGGTAATAAAATGTGGTGGGGTATCAGTAGTTGAGGTAATATATTAGTTGGGGGTACCAGGTAGTTGAGGTAGTTGAGGTAATATAATGTGGGTAGGGGTACCAGGTAGTTGTGGGTAATATAATGTGGGTAGTGGTACCAGGTAGTTGAGTTCAATGTGTACATGTGGTGGGGTACCAGGTAGTAGAGGTAATATAATGTAGGTGGGGGTACCAGGTAGTTGAGGTAATATAATGTAGTTAGGGGTACCGGTAGTTGAGGTGGTTGAGGGTAATATAATGTGTGGGGGTACCAGGTGTTGTATAATATAATGTGGGTAGGGGTCCAGGTAGTTGAGGTAATATAATGTAGGTGGGGGTACCAGGTGGTTGAGGTAATGTGTACATGTGGTAGGGGTACCAGGTAGTTGTGGTAGGGGTACCAGGTGGTTGAGGGTAATATAATGTGGTGGGGGTACCAGTGGTTGAGGTAATATAATGTGGGTAGTGGTACCGGGGTTGAGTCATGTGTACTGTGGGTAGGGGTACCAGGTAGTAGAGGTAATAAAATGTGGTAGGGGTATCGGTAGTTGAGGTAATATAATGTAGTTAGGGGGTACCAGGTAGTTGGGTAGTTGAGGTAATATAATGTGGTGGGGGTACCAGGTAGTTGTGGGTAATATAATGTGGGTAGTGGTACCAGGTAGTTGAGTCAATGTGTACATGTGGTGGGGGTACCAGGTAGTAGAGGTAATATAATGTAGATAGGGGTACCAGGTAGTTGAAGTAATATAATGTAGTTAGGGGTACCAGGTAGTTGAGGTAGTTGAGGTAATATAATGTGGTAGGGGTACCAGGTAGTTGAGGTAATATATGTGGTAGGGGTACCAGGTAGTTGAGGTAATGTGTACATGTAGGTGGGGGTACCAGGTAGTTGTGGGTAATATAATGTGGTAGGGGTACCAGGTAGTTGAAGTAATATAATGTGGTAGGGGTACCAGATATTTGAGGTAATGCGTACATGTAGGTAGGGGTACCAGGTAGTTGAGGGTAATATTATGTAGGTAGGGGTACCAGGTAGTTGAGGGTAATATAATGTAGGTAGGGATACCAGGTGGTTGTGGGTAATATAATGTGGTGGGGGTACCAGGTAGTTGAGGTAATATAATGTGGGTAGGGGTACCAGGTGGTTGAGGTAATATAATGTGGTAGGGGTACCAGGTGGTTGTAAGTAATATAATGTGGTGGGGGGACCAGGTATTGAGTAATATAATGTAGGGAGGGGTAGCGGTAGTAGAGGTAATGTGTACATGTGGTAGGGGTGCCAGGTAGTAGAGGTAATATAATGTGGTAGGGGTATCAGGTAGTTGATGTAATATAATGTAGTTAGGGGTACCAGGTAGTTGAGGTAGTTGAGGGTAATATAATGTGGTAGGGGTGCCAGGTGGTTGTAGGTAATATAATGTGGTGGGGGTACCAGGTAGTTGAGGTAATATAATGTGGTAGGGGTACCAGGTAGTTGAGGTAATATAATGTGGGTGGGGGTACCAGGTGGTTGAGGTAATATAATGTAGGTGGGGGTACCAGGTAGTTGAGGTTATATAATGTGGGTAGTGGTACCAGGTAGTTGAGTCAATGTGTCCATGTGTGGGGGTGCCAGGTAGTAGAGGTAATATAATGTGGTAGGGGTACCAGGTAGTTGAAGTAATATAATGTAGTTAGGGGTACCAGGTAGTTGAGGTAATATAATGTGGTGGGGGTGCCAGGTAGTTGTGGTAATATAATGTGGGTGGGGGTACCAGGTAGTTGAGGTAATATAATGTGGTGGGGGTGCCAGGTAGTTGAGGTAATGTGTACATGTGGGTAGGGGTACCAGGTGGTTGTAGGTAATATAATGTGGTAGGGGTACCAGGTAGTTGTAAGTAATATAATGTGGTGGGGGGACCGGTAGTTGGGGGTAATATAATGTGGGGAGGGGTGGCAGGTAGTAGAGGTAATGTGTACATGTGGTGGGGTACCAGGTGGTTGTAGGTAGGGGTACCAGGTAGTTGTGGGTAATATAATGTGGGTGGGGGTACCAGGTAGTTGAGGTAATGTGTACATGTGGGTAGGGGTACCGGTAGTTGTGGGTAATATAATGTGTGGGTACCAGGTAGTTGAGGTAATATAATGTAGGTAGGGGGACCAGGTGTTGGGTAATATAATGTGGTAGGGTACCAGGTAGTTGTGGGTAATATAATGTGGGTGCGGGGACAAGGTAGTTGTAGGTAATATGATGTGGGTAGGGGTACCAGGTAGTTGAGGTAATATAATGTGGTAGGGGTATCGGTAGTTGAGGTAATATAATGTGGTAGGGGTACCAGGTAGTTGAGGGTAATATAATGTGGTAGGGGTACCAGGTAGTTGAGGTAATATAATGTGGGTAGGGGTACCAGGTAGTTGAGGTAATATATGTGGTAGGGGTACCAGGTAGTTGAGGTAATGTGTACATGTAGGTAGGGGTACCAGGTTGTTGAGGTAATATAATGTGGGTAGTGGTACCGGGAGTTGGGGTCAATGTGTACATGTGGTAGGGGTACCAGGTAGTTGAGGTAATATTATGTGGTGGGGGTACCAGGTAGTTGAGGTAATATAATGTGGTGGGGATACCAGGTGGTTGTGGGTAATATAATGTGGTGGGGGTACCAGGTAGTTGAGGTAATATAATGTGGTAGGGGTACCAGGTAGTTGAGGTAATATAATGTGGTGGGGGTACCAGGTGGTTGTAAGTAATATAATGTGGTAGGGGACAGGTGTTGAGGTATTATAATGTAGGGAGGGGTAGCAGGTAGTAGAGGTAATGTGTACATGTAGGTAGGGGTGCCGTGTAGAGGTAATATAATGTGGTAGGTATCAGGTAGTTGATGTAATATAATGTAGTTAGGGGTACCAGTAGTTGAGGTAGTTGAGGTAATATAATGTGGGTAGGGGTACCAGGTAGTTGTGGGTAATATAATGTGGTAGGGGTACCAGGTAGTTGAGGTAATATAATGTGGGTAGGGGTACCAGGTAGTTGAGGTAATATAATGTGGGTGGGGGTACCAGGTAGTTGAGTAATATAATGTAGGTAGGGGTACCAGGTAGTTGAGGTTATATAATGTGGGTAGTGGTACCAGGTAGTTGAGGTCAATGTGTACATGTGGTGGGGGTACCAGTAGTAGAGGTAATATAATGTGTAGGGGTACCAGGTAGTTGAGGTAATATAATGTAGTTAGGGGTACCAGGTAGTTGAGGTAATATATTGGTAGGGGTACCAGGAAGTTGTAGGTAATATAATGTGGTAGGGGTAACAGGTAGTTGAGGGTAATATAATGTGGGTGGGGGTGCCAGGTGTTGAGGTATGTGTACATGTGGGTGGGGGTACCAGGTAGTTGTGGGTAATATAATGTAGGTGGGGGTACCAGGTAGTTGTAAGTAATATAATGTGGGTAGGGGACCAGGTAGTTGAGGTAATATAATGTAGGGGGGTAGCAGGTAGTAGAGGTAATGTGTACATGTGGTAGGGGTACCGGTGTTGTAGGTAGGGGTACCAGGTGGTTTGGTAATATAATGTGGGTGGGGGTACCAGGTAGTTGAGGTAATGTGTGCATGTGGGTAGGGGTACCAGGTAGTTGTAGGTAATATAATGTGGTGGGTGCCAGGTAGTTGAGGGTAATATAATGTGGTGGGGTACCGGTCGTTGGTAATATATGTGGTGGAGGTACCAGGTGGTTGTGGGTAATATAATGTAGTGCGGGGACAAGGTAGTTGTAGGTAATATGATGTAGGTAGGGGTACCAGGTAGTTGAGGTAATATAATGTGTAGGGGTATCGGTAGTTGAGGTAATATAATGTGGTAGGGGTACAGGTAGTTGAGTATATAATGTGGGTAGGGGTACCGGTAGTTGAGGTAATATAATGTGGGTAGGGGTACCAGGTAGTTGAGGTAATATAATGTGGGTAGGGGTACCAGGTAGTTGAGGTAATGTGTACATGTAGGTAGGGGTACCAGGTTGTTGGGTAATATAATGTGGGTAGTGGTACCAGGGAGTTGAGGTCATGTTACATGTGGTGGGGGTACCAGGTATAGAGGTAATATAATGTGGGTGGGGGTATCAGTGGTTGAGGTAATATAATGTAGTTAGGGGTGCCGGTAGTTGGGTAGTTGAGGTAATATATGTGGTGGGGGTACCAGGTAGTTGTGGTAATATAATGTGGGTAGTGGTACCAGGTAGTTGAGTCAATGTGTACATGTGGGTAGGGGTACCGGTAGTAGAGGTAATATAATGTGTAGGGGTGCCAGGTAGTTGAAGTAATATAATGTAGTTGGGGTACCAGGTAGTTGAGGTAGTTGAGGTAATATAATGTAGGTAGGGGTTCCAGTATTTGAGGTAATGCGTACATGTGGTAGGGGTACCAGGTAGTTGAGGTAATATTTGTGGTGGGGTACCGGTAGTTGAGGTAATATAATGTAGGTAGGGATACCTGGTAGTTGTGGTAATATAATGTGTAGGGGTACCAGGTAGTTGGTAATATAATGTATAGGGGTACCAGGTGGTTGAGGTAATATAATGTGTGGGGGTACCAGGTAGTTGTAAGTAATATAATGTGGTAGGGGTACCAGGTAGTTGAGGTAATATAATGTGGGGAGGGGTGGCAGGTATAGAGGTAATGTGTACATGTGGGTAGGGGTACCAGGTAGTTGTAGTAGGGGTACCAGGTAGTTGTAGTAATATAATGTGGTAGGGGTGCCAGGTAGTTGAGGTAATGTGTACATGTGGTGGGGGTACCGGTAGTTGTGGGTAATATAATGTGGTAGGGGTACCAGGTGTTGAGGTAATATAATGTGGGTGGCGGTACCAGGTGGTTGAGTAATATAATGTGGTAGGGGTACCAGGTAGTTGTGGTAATATAATGTGGTGGGGGGCAAGTAGTTGTAGTATATGATGTGGTAGGGGTGCCGTAGTTGAGGGTAATATAATGTAGGTAGGGGTATCAGGTAGTTGAGGTAATATAATGTGGGTAGGGGTACCAGGTAGTTGAGGTAATATATGTGGTAGGGGTACCAGGTAGTTGAGGGTAATATAATGTGGGTGGGGTACCAGGTAGTTGAGGGTAATATAATGTGGTAGGGTACCAGGTAGTTGAGGTAATGTGTACATGTGGGTAGGGGTACCAGGTTGTTGAGGTAATATAATGTGGTGTGTACCAGGGGTTGAGTCCAATGTTACATGTGTGGGTACCAGGTAGTAGAGTTAATATAATGTGGTAGGGGTTCCGTGTTGAGGTAATGTTACATGTAGGTAGGGGTACCAGGTTGTTGAGGTAATATAATGTGGGTAGTGGTACCGGGAGTTGAGGCCATGTGTACATGTGGTAGGGGTACCAGGTTAGGTATATTGTGGTGGGGGTACCAGGTAGTTGTGGGTAATATAATGTGGTAGGGGTACCAGGTAGTTGAGGTAATATAATGTGGGTAGGGGTACCAGGTAGTTGAGTATTAATGTGGTGCGTACCAGGTAGTTGGGTAATATAATGTGGTAGGGGTGCCAGGTAGTTGAGGTTATATAATGTGGGTAGTGGTACCGGGTAGTTGAGGTCAATGTGTACATGTAGGTGGGGGTACCGGTAGTAGAGGTAATATAATGTGGGTAGGGGTACCAGGTGGTTGAAGTAATATAATGTAGTTAGGGTGCCAGGTAGTTGAGGTAATATAATGTGGTAGGGTACCAGGTGGTTGTAGTATTTTAGTAGGGGTACCAGGTAGTTGAGGTAATATAATGTGGTGGGGGTAGTGTTGAGGTAATGTGTACATGTGGTAGGGGGTACCAGGTGGTTGTGGGTAATATAATGTGGGTGGGGGTGCCAGGTGGTTGTAAGTAATATAATGTGGTGGGGGACCAGGTGTTGGGTAATATAATGTAGGGGGGGTAGCGGTAGTTGAGGTAATGTGTACATGTAGGTAGGGGTACCAGGTAGTTGTAGGTGGGGTACCAGGTAGTTGTGGGTAATATAATGTGGTGGGGTACCAGGTGGTTGAGGTAATGTGTCATTGGTAGGTACCAGGTAGTTGTGTATATAATGTGGGTGGGGGTACCGGTAGTTGGGTAATATAATGTGGTAGGGGTACCAGGTGGTTGAGGTAATATAATGTGGGTAGGGTACCATAGTTGTGGGTAATATAATGTAGGTGGGGACAAGGTAGTTGTAGGTAATATGATGTAGGTAGGGGTACCAGGTAGTTGAGGTAATATAATGTAGGTAGGGGTATCAGGTAGTTGAGGGTAATATAATGTAGGTAGGGGTACCAGGTAGTTGAGGTAATATAATGTGGTAGGGGTACCAGGTAGTTGAGGTAATATAATGTGGGTAGGGGTACCAGGTAGTTGATGTAATATAATGTGGGTAGGGGTACCAGGTAGTTGAGGTAATGTGTACATGTGGGTAGGGGTACCAGGTTGTTGAGGTAATATAATGTGGGTAGTGGTACGGGGGAGTTGAGGTCAATGTGTACATGTGGTAGGGGTACCAGGTAGTAGAGGTAATATAATGTGGGTAGGGGTACCAGGTAGTTGAGGTAATATCATGTGGGTGGGGGTACCAGGTAGTTGTAGGTAATATAATGTAGGTAGTGGTACCAGGTAGTTGAGTCAATGTGTACATGTAGGTGGGGGTACCAGTTAGTAGAGGTAATATAATGTAGGTGGGGGTGCCAGGTAGTTGAGGTAATATAATGTAGTTAGGGGTACCAGGTAGTTGAAGGTAATATAATGTAGGTAGGGGTGCCAGGTAGTTGAGGTAATATAATGTGGGTGGGGTACCAGGTAGTTGAGGTAATGTGTACATGTAGGTAGGGGTACCAGGTGGTCGTAGGTAATATAATGTAGGTAGGGGTACCAGGTAGTTGAAGTAATATAATGTGGTGGGGTACCAGATATTTGAGGTAATGCGTACATGTGGTAGGGGTACCAGGTAGTTGAGGTAATATTTTTGGGTAGGGGTACCAGGTAGTTGAGGGTAATATAATGTAGGTAGGGATACCAGGTAGTTGTGGGTAATATAATGTGGTAGGGGTACCAGGTAGTTGAGGTAATATAATGTGGTAGGGGTACCAGGTAGTTGAGGTAATATAATGTGGGTAGTGGTACCAGGAGTTGAGTCAATGTGTACATGTGGGTAGGGGTACCAGGTAGTAGAGGTAATAAAATGTAGGTAGGGGTATCAGGTAGTTGAGGTAATATAATGTAGTTGGGGGTACCAGGTAGTTGAGGTAGTTGAGGGTAATATAATGTGGTAGGGGTACCGGTAGTTGTAGGTAATGTAATGTAGGTAGTGGTACCAGGTAGTTGAGTCAATGTGTACATGTAGGTAGGGGTACCAGGTAGTAGAGGTAATATAATGTGGATAGGGGTACCAGGTAGTTGAAGTAATATAATGTAGTTAGGGGTACCAGGTAGTTGAGGTAGTTGGGTAATATAATGTGGTAGGGGTACCAGGTAGTTGTAGGTAATATAATGTGGTAGGGGTACCAGGTAGTTGAGGTAATATAATGTGGGTGGGGGTACCAGGTAGTTGAGTAATGTGTACATGTGGGTAGGGGTACCAGGTAGTTGTAGGTAATATAATGTAGGTAGGGGTACCAGGTAGTTGAAGTAATATAATGTGGGTAGGGGTACCAGATATTTGAGGTAATGCATACATGTGGGTAGGGGTGCCAGGTAGTTGTGGTAATATATGTGGTAGGTACCAGGTAGTTGAGGGTAATATAATGTGGGTAGGGGTACCAGGTAGTTGTAGGTAATATAATGTGGGTAGGGGTACCAGGTAGTTGAGGTAATATATGTGGTGGGGGTACCAGGTAGTTGAGGTAATATAATGTAGGTAGGGGTACCAGGTAGTTGTAAGTAATATAATGTGGTAGGGGGACCAGGTAGTTGAGGTAATATAATGTAGGGAGGGGTAGCAGGTAGTAGAGGTAATGTGTACATGTGGTGGGGTGCCAGGTAGTAGAGGTAATATAATGTGGTGGGGGTATCAGGTAGTTGATGTAATATAATGTAGTTCCGGGTACCAGGTAGTTGAGGTAGTTGAGGGTAATATAATGTGGTAGGGGTACCAGGTAGTTGTGGGTAATATAATGTAGGTAGGGGTACCAGGTAGTTGAGGTAATATAATGTAGGTGGGGGTACCAGGTAGTTGAGGTAATATAATGTGGGTAGGGGTACCAGGTAGTTGAGGGTAATATAATGTGGTGGGGGTACCAGGTAGTTGAGGTTATATAATGTGGGTAGTGGTACCAGGTAGTTGAGTCAATGTGTACATGTGGGTAGGGGTGCCAGGTAGTAGAGGTAATATAATGTAGGTAGGGGTACCAGATAGTTGAAGTAATATAATGTAGTTAGGGGTACCAGGTAGTTGAGGTAATATAATGTGGTGGGGGTACCAGGTAGTTGTAGGTAATATAATGTAGGTAGGGGTACCAGGTAGTTGAGGTAATATAATGTGGGTGGGGTCCAGGTGGTTGAGGTAATGTGTTCATGTGGGTAGGGGTACCAGGTAGTTGTGGGTAATATAATGTTGGGGTACCAGGTAGTTGAGGTAATATATGTAGGTGGGGTACCAGATTTTGAGGTAATGCGTCTGTGGTAGGGGTACCAGGTAGTTGAGGTAATATTTGTAGGTGGGGGTACCAGGTAGTTGAGGTAATATAATGTGGTAGGGATACCAGGTAGTTGTGGTAATATAATGTGGGTGGGGGTACCAGGTAGTTGAGGTAATATAATGTTGGTAGGGTACCAGGTAGTTGAGGTAATATAATGTGGGTAGGGGTACCAGGTGGTTGTAGGTAATATAATGTAGGTAGGGGTACCAGGTAGTTGAGGTAATATAATGTAGGGGGGGTAGCAGGTAGTAGAAGTAATGTGTACATGTGGGTGGGGGTACCAGGTAGTTGTGGTAGGGGTACCAGGTAGTTGTAGGTAATATAATGTGGTAGGGGGTACCAGGTGGTTGAGGTAATGTGTACATGTGGTGGGGGTACCAGGTAGTTGTAGGTAATATAATGTGGTGGGGGTACCAGGTAGTTGAGGTAATATAATGTGGTAGGGGTACCAGGTCGTTGAGGTAATATAATGTAGGTAGGGGTACCAGGTAGTTGTAGGTAATATAATGTGGGTACGGGGACAAGGTAGTTGTGGGTAATATGATGTAGGTAGGGGTACCAGGTAGTTGAGGTAATATAATGTGGTAGGGGTATCAGGTAGTTGATGTAATATAATGTAGTTAGGGGTACCAGGTAGTTGGGTAGTTGAGGTAATATAATGTAGGTAGGGGTACCAGGTAGTTGTAGGTAATATAATGTGGTAGGGTACCAGGTAGTTGAGGTAATATAATGTAGGTAGGGGTACCAGGTAGTTGAGGTAATATAATGTGGGTGGGGTACCAGGTAGTTGAGGTAATATAATGTAGGTGGGGGTACCAGTAGTTGAGGTATATAATGTGGGTAGTGGTACCAGGTAGTTGAGTCAATGTGTACATGTGGTAGGGGTACCAGGTAGTAGAGGTAATATAATGTAGGTAGGGGTACCAGGTAGTTGAAGTAATATAATGTAGTTGGGGGTACCAGGTAGTTGAGTAGTTGAGGTAATATAATGTGGTAGGGGTACCAGGTAGTTGTAGGTAATATAATGTGGGTAGGGGTACCAGGTGGTTGAGGTAATATAATGTGGGTAGGGGTACCAGGTAGTTGAGGTAATGTGTACATGTAGGTAGGGGTACCAGGTAGTTGTAGGTAATATAATGTAGGTAGGGGTACCAGGTAGTTGAAGTAATATAATGTAGGTAGGGGTACCAGATATTTGAGGTAATGCGTACATGTAGGTAGGGGTACCAGGTAGTTGAGGTAATATTATTTAGGTAGGGGTACCAGGTAGTTGAGGTAATATAATGTAGGTAGGGATACCAGGTAGTTGTAGGTAATATAATGTAGGTAGGGGTACCAGGTAGTTGAGGTAATATAATGTAGGTAGGGGTACCAGGTAGTTGTAAGTAATATAATGTAGGTAGGGGGACCAGGTAGTTGAGGTAATATAATGTAGGGAGGGGTAGCAGGTAGTAGAGGTAATGTGTACATGTAGGTAGGGGTACCAGGTAGTTGTAGGTAGGGGTACCAGGTAGTTGTAGGTAATATAATGTAGGTAGGGGTACCAGGTAGTTGAGGTAATGTGTACATGTAGGTAGGGGTACCAGGTAGTTGTAGGTAATATAATGTAGGTAGGGGTACCAGGTAGTTGAGGTAATATAATGTAGGTAGGGGTACCAGGTCGTTGAGTAATATAATGTAGGTAGAGGTACCAGGTAGTTGTAGGTAATATAATGTAGGTACGGGGACAAGGTAGTTGTAGGTAATATGATGTAGGTAGGGGTACCAGGTAGTTGAGGTAATATAATGTAGGTAGGGGTATCAGGTAGTTGAGGTAATATAATGTAGGTAGGGGTACCAGGTAGTTGAGGTAATATAATGTAGGTAGGGGTTCCAGGTAGTTGAGGTAATATAATGTGGGTAGGGGTACCAGGTAGTTGAGGTAATATAATGTAGGTAGGGGTACCAGGTAGTTGAGGTAATGTGTACATGTAGGTAGGGGTACCAGGTTGTTGAGGTAATATAATGTGGGTAGTGGTACCAGGGAGTTGAGTCAATGTGTACATGTAGGTAGGGGTACCAGGTAGTAGAGGTAATATAATGTAGGTAGGGGTATCAGGTAGTTGAGGTAATATAATGTAGTTAGGGGTACCAGGTAGTTGAGGTAGTTGAGGTAATATAATGTAGGTAGGGGTACCAGGTAGTTGTAGGTAACATAATGTAGGTAGTGGTACCAGGTAGTTGAAGTAATATAATGTAGTTAGGGGTACCAGGTAGTTGAGGTAGTTGAGGTAATATAATGTAGGTAGGGGTACCAGGTAGTTGTAGGTAATATAATGTAGGTAGTGGTACCAGGTAGTTGAGTCAATGTGTACATGTAGGTAGGGGTACCAGGTAGTAGAGGTAATATAATGTAGGTAGGGGTACCAGGTAGTTGAAGTAATATAATGTAGTTAGGGGTACCAGGTAGTTGAGGTAGTTGAGGTAATATAATGTAGGTAGGGGTACCAGGTAGTTGTAGGTAATATAATGTAGGTAGGGGTACCAGGTAGTTGAGGTAATATAATGTAGGTAGGGGTACCAGGTAGTTGAGGTAATGTGTACATGTAGGTAGGGGTACCAGGTAGTTGTAGGTAATATAATGTAGGTAGGGGTACCAGGTAGTTGAAGTAATATAATGTAGGTAGGGGTACCAGATATTTGAGGTAATGCGTACATGTAGGTAGGGGTACCAGGTAGTTGAGGTAATATTATGTAGGTAGGGGTACCAGGTAGTTGAGGTAATATAATGTAGGTAGGGATACCAGGTAGTTGTAGGTAATATAATGTAGGTAGGGGTACCAGGTAGTTGAGGTAATATAATGTAGGTAGGGGTACCAGGTAGTTGAGGTAATATAATGTAGGTAGGGGTACCTGGTAGTTGTAAGTAAGATAATGTAGGTAGGGGGACCAGGTAGTTGAGGTAATATAATGTAGGGAGGAGTAGCAGGTAGTAGAGGTAATGTGTACATGTAGGTAGGGGTCCCAGGTAGTTGTAGGTAGGGGTACCAGGTAGTTGTAGGTAATATAATGTAGGTAGGGGTACCAGGTAGTTGAGGTAATGTGTACATGTAGGTAGGGGTACCAGGTAGTAGAGGTAATATAATGTAGGTAGGGGTATCAGGTAGTTGAGGTAATATAATGTAGTTAGGGGTACCAGGTAGTTGAGGTAGTAGAGGTAATATAATGTAGGTAGGGGTACCAGGTAGTTGTAGGTAATATAATGTAGGTAGGGGTACCAGGTAGTTGAGGTAATATAATGTAGGTAGGGGTACCAGGTAGTTGAGGTAATATAATGTAGGTAGGGGTACCAGGTAGTTGAAGTAATATAATGTAGTTAGGGGTACCAGGTAGTTGAGGTAATATAATGTAGGTAGGGGTACCAGGTAGTTGTAGGTAATATAATGTAAGTAGGGGTACCAGGTAGTTGAGGTAATATAATGTAGGTAGGGGTACCAGGTAGTTGAGGTAATGTGTACATGTAGGTAGGGGTACCAGGTAGTTGTAGGTAATATAATGTAGGTAGGGGTACCAGGTAGTTTAAGTAATATAATGTAGGTAGGGGTACCAGATATTTGAGGTAATGCGTACATGTAGGTAGGGGTACCAGGTAGTTGAGGTAATATTATGTAGGTAGGGGTACCAGGTAGTTGAGGGTAATATAATGTGGGTAGGGGTACCAGGTAGTTGAGGTAATGTGTACATGAGGTGGGTGTACCAGGTAGTTGAGGTAATATAGTGTAGGTAGGGGACCAGGTAGTTGAGGTAATGTGTACATGTAGGTGGGGGTACCAGGTAGTTGAGGTAATATAATGTAGGGAGGGGTACCGGTAGTAGAGGTAATGTATACATGTGGTGGGGGTACCAGGTAGTTGAGGTAATATAATGTAGGTAGGGGGACCAGGTAGTTGAGGTAATGTGTACATGTGGGAGGGGTACCAGGTAGTTGAGGGTCATATAATGTGGGGAGGGGTACCAGGTAGTAGAGGTAATGTGTACATTTGGGTAGGGGTACCAGGTAGTTGAGGTAATATAATGTAGGTGGGGGTACCAGGTAGTTCAGGTAATATAATGTGGGTGGGGTACCAGGTAGTTGAGGTAATATAATGTAGTTAGGGGTACCAGGTAGTTGAGGTAGTTGAGGTAATATACATGTGGGTATGGGTACCAGGTAGTTGAATGTAATATAATGTGGTAGGTGTACCAGGTAGTTGAGGTAATATAATGTAGGTGGGGGTACCAGGTGTTGAGGTAATATATGTGGTAGGGGTACCAGGTAGTTGAGAGTAATATAATGTGGTGGGGTACCAGGTAGTTGAGGTTATATAATGTGGGTAGTGGTACCAGGTAGTTGAGGTCAATGTGTACATGTAGGTAGGGGTACCAGGTAGTAGAGGTAATATAATGTAGGTAGGGGTACCAGGTAGTTGAAGTAATATAATGTAGTTAGGGGTACCAGGTAGTTGAGGTAATATAATGTAGGTAGGGGTACCAGGTAGTTGTAGGTAATATAATGTAGGTAGGGGTAACAGGTAGTTGAGGTAATATAATGTAGGTAGGGGTACCAGGTAGTTGAGGTAATGTGTACATGTAGGTAGGGGTACCAGGTAGTTGTAGGTAGGGGTACCAGGTAGTTGTAGGTAATATAATGTAGGTAGGGGTACCAGGTAGTTGAGGTAATGTGTACATGTAGGTAGGGGTACCAGGTAGTTGTAGGTAATATAATGTAGGTAGGGGTACCAGGTAGTTGAGGTAATATAATGTGGGTAGGGGTACCAGGTAGTTGAGGTAATATAATGTAGTAGAGGTACCAGGTAGTTGTAGGTAATATAATGTGGTAATGGGGACCAGGTAGTTGTAGGTAATATAATGTGGGTAGGGGTACCAGGTAGTTGAGGTAATATAATGTAGGTAGGGGTATCAGGTAGTTGAGGTAATATAATGTAGGTAGGGGTACCAGGTAGTTGAGGTAATATAATGTGGTGGGGTACCAGGTAGTTGAGAGTAATATAATGTGGGTGGGGGTACCAGGTAGTTGAGGTAATGTACATGTAGGTAGGGGTACCAGGTAGTTGAGGTAATGTGTACATGTAGGTAGGGGTACCAGGTTGTTGAGGTAATATAATGTGGGTAGTGGTACCAGGGGTTGAGTTCAATGTGTACATGTAGGTAGGGGTACCAGGTAGTTGAGGTAATATAATGTGGTAGGGGTACCAGGTAGTTGAGGGTAATATAATGTAGGTAGGGGTACCAGGTAGTTGTAGGTAATATAATGTAGGTAGGGGTACCAAGGTAGTTGAGGTAATATAATTTAGGTAGGGGTACCAGGTAGTTGAGGTAATATGTACATGTGGTAGGGGTACCAGGTAGTTGTAGGTAATATAATGTAGGTAGGGGACCAGGTAGTTGAGGTAATATAATGTGGGGAGGGGTACCAGGTAGTTGAGGTAATGTGTACATGTAGGTAGGGGTGCCAGGTAGTAGAGGTAATATAATGTAGGTAGGGGTATCAGGTAGTTGATGTAATATAATGTGGGTAGTGGTACCAGGTAGCTGAGTCAATGTGTACATGTAGGTAGGGGTACCAGGTAGTAGAGGTAATAAAATGTAGGTAGGGGTATCAGGTAGTTGAGGTAATATAACGTAGTGGGGGGTACCAGAGGTAGTTGAGGTAGTTGAGGTAATATAATGTAGGTAGGGGTACCAGGTAGTTGTAGGTAATATAATGTAGGTAGTGGTACCAGGTAGTTGAGTCAATGTGTACATGTAGGTAGGGGTACCAGGTAGTAGAGGTAATATAATGTAGGTAGGGGTACCAGGTAGTTGAAGTAATATAATGTAGTTAGGGGTACCAGGTAGTTGAGGTAATATAATGTAGGTAGGGGTACCAGGTAGTTGTAGGTAATATAATGTAGGTAGGGGTACCAGGTAGTTGAGGTAATATAATGTAGGTAGGGGTACCAGGTAGTTGAGGTAATGTGTACATGTAGGTAGGGGTACCAGGTAGTTGTAGGTAATATAATGTAGGTAGGGGTACCAGGTAGTTGTAGGTAATATAATGTAGGTAGGGGTACCAGGTAGTTGATGTAATATAATGTGGGTAGTGGTACCAGGGAGCTGAGTCAATGTGTACATGTAGGTAGGGGTACCAGGTAGTAGAGGTAATAAAATGTAGGTAGGGGTATCAGGTAGTTGAGGTAATATAATGTAGTTAGGGGTACCAGGTAGTTGAGGTAGTTGGGTTAATGTGGTGGGGGTACCAGGTAGTTGTAGGTAATATAATGTAGGTAGTGGTACCAGGTAGTTGAGGTCAATGTGTACATGTAGGTAGGGGTACCAGGTAGTAGAGGTAATATAATGTAGGTGGGGGTACCAGGTGGTTGAAGTATATAATGTAGTTAGGGGTCCTGGTAGTTGAGGTGTTGGTTATAATGTGGTAGGGGTACCAGGTAGTTGTAGGTAATATAATGTAGGTAGGGGTACCAGGTAGTTGAGGTAATATAATGTAGGTAGGGGTACCAGGTAGTTGAGGTAATGTGTACATGTAGGTAGGGGTACCAGGTAGTTGTAGGTAATATAATGTAGGTAGGGGTACCAGGTAGTTGAGGTAATATAATGTAGGTAGGGGTACCAGATAGTTGAGGTAATGCGTACATGTAGGTAGGGGTACCAGGTAGTTGAGGTAATATTATGTGGGTAGGGGTACCAGGTAGTTGAGGTAATATAATGTAGGTAGGGGTACCAGGTAGTTGTAGGTAATATAATGTAGGTAGGGGTACCAGGTAGTTGAGGTAATATAATGTAGGTAGGGGTACCAGGTAGTTGAGGTAATATAATGTAGGTAGGGGTACCAGGTAGTTGTAGGTAATATAATGTAGGTAGGGGGACCAGGTAGTTGAGGTAATATAATGTAGGGAGGGGTAGCAGGTAGTAGAGGTAATGTGTACATGTAGGTAGGGGTGCCAGGTAGTAGAGGTAATATAATGTAGGTAGGGGTATCAGGTAGTTGATGTAATATAATGTAGTTAGGGGTACCAGGTAGTTGAGGTGTTGGGTAATATAATGTAGGTAGGGGTACCAGGTAGTTGTAGGTAATATAATGTGGGTAGGGGTACCATGTAGTTGAGGTAATATAATGTAGGTAGGGGTACCAGGTAGTTGTAGGTAATATAATGTAGGTAGGGGTACCAGGTAGTTGAGGTAATATAATGTGGGTAGGGGTACCAGGTAGTTGAGGTAATATAATGTAGGTAGGGGTACCAGGTAGTTGTAGGTAATATAATGTAGGTAGGGGGACCAGGTAGTTGAGGTAATATAATGTGGGGAGGGGTACCAGGTAGTTGAGGTAATATGTACATGTTGGTAGGGGTACCAGGTAGTAGGGTAATATAATGTAGGTAGGGGTACCAGGTAGTTGAGGTAATATAATGTAGTTAGGGGTACCAGGTAGTTGAGGTAGTTGAGGTAATATAATGTAGGTAGGGGTACCAGGTAGTTGTAGGTAATATAATGTAGGTAGGGGTACCAGGTAGTTGAGGTAATATAATGTAGGTAGGGGTACCAGGTAGTTGAGGTAATATAATGTGGGTAGGGGTACCAGGTAGTTGAGGTAATATAATGTAGGTAGGGGTACCAGGTAGTTGAGGTAATATAATGTGGGTAGTGGTACCAGGTAGTTGAGTCAATGTGTACATGTAGGTAGGGGTACCAGGTAGTAGAGGTAATATAATGTAGGTAGGGGTACCAGGTAGTTGAGGTAATATAATGTAGGTAGGGGTACCAGGTAGTTGAGGTAATATAATGTGGTAGGGGTACCAGGTAGTTGTAGGTAATATAATGTAGGTAGGGGTACCAGGTAGTTGAGGTAATATAATGTAGGTAGGGGTACCAGGTAGTTGAGGTAATGTACATGTGGTTACCAGGTAGTGATGGTAGGGGTACCAGGTAGTTGGAGGTAATATAATGTGGTAGGGGTACCAGGTAGTTGAGGTAATGTGTACATGTAGGTAGGGGTACCAGGTAGTTGTAGGTAATATAATGTAGGTAGGGGTACCAGGTAGTTGAGGTAATATAATGTAGGTAGGGGTACCAGGTAGTTGAGGTAATATAATGTAGGTAGGGGTACCAGGTAGTTGTAGGTAATATAATGTAGGTACGGGGACGAGGTAGTTGTAGGTAATATAATGTAGGTAGGGGTACCAGGTAGTTGAGGTAATATAATGTGGGTAGGGGTACCAGGTAGTTGAGGTAATATAATGTAGGTAGGGGTACCAGGTAGTTGAGGTAATATAATGTAGGTAGGGGTACCAGGTAGTTGAGGTAATATAATGTGGGTAGGGGTACCAGGTAGTTGAGGTAATATAATGTAGGTAGGGGTACCAGGTAGTTGAGGTAATGTGTACATGTAGGTAGGGGTACCAGGTAGTTGAGGTAATATAATGTGGGTAGTGGTACCAGGTAGTTGAGGTAATGTGTACATGTAGGTAGGGGTACCAGGTAGTAGAGGTAATATAATGTAGGTAGGGGTACCAGGTAGTTGAGGTAATATAATGTAGGTAGGGATACCAGGTAGTTGTAGGTAATATAATGTAGGTAGGGGTACCAGGTAGTTGAGGGTAATATAATTTAGGTAGGGGTACCAGGTAGTTGAGGTAATATAATGTAGGTAGGGGTACCAGGTAGTTGTAGGTAATATAATGTAGGTAGGGGGACCAGGTAGTTGAGGTAATATAATGTAGGTAGGGGTACCAGGTAGTTGAGGTAATGTGTACATGTAGGTAGGGGTACCAGGTAGTTGAGGTAATATAATGTAGGTAGGGGTATCAGGTAGTTGAGGTAATATAATGTGGGTAGTGGTACCAGGGAGCTGAGTCAATGTGTACATGTAGGTAGGGGTACCAGGTAGTAGAGGTAATAAAATGTAGGTAGGGGTACCAGGTAGTTGAGGTAATATAATGTAGGTAGGGGTACCAGGTAGTTGAGGTAGTTGAGGTAATATAATGTAGGTAGGGGTACCAGGTAGTTGTAGGTAATATAATGTAGGTAGTGGTACCAGGTAGTTGAGTCAATGTGTACATGTAGGTAGGGGTACCAGGTAGTAGAGGTAATATAATGTAGATAGGGGTACCAGGTAGTTGAAGTAATATAATGTAGTTAGGGGTACCAGGTAGTTGAGGTAGTTGAGGTAATATAATGTAGGTAGGGGTACCAGGTAGTTGTAGGTAATATAATGTAGGTAGGGGTACCAGGTAGTTGAGGTAATATAATGTAGGTAGGGGTACCAGGTAGTTGAGGTAATGTGTACATGTGGTAGGGGTACCAGGTAGTTGTAGGTAATATAATGTCGGTAGGGGTACCAGGTAGTTGTAGGTAATGTAATGTAGGTAGGGGTACCAGGTAGTTGATGTAATATAATGTGGGAGTGGACCAGGGAGCTGAGGTCAATGTGTACATGTAGGTAGGGGTACCAGGTAGTAGAGGTAATAAAATGTAGGTAGGGGTATCAGGTAGTTGAGGTAATATAATGTAGTTAGGGGTACCAGGTAGTTGAGGTAGTTGAGGTAATATAATGTAGGTAGGGGTACCAGGTAGTTGTAGGTAATATAATGTAGGTAGTGGTACCAGGTAGTTGAGTCAATGTGTACATGTAGGTAGGGGTACCAGGTAGTAGAGGTAATATAATGTAGGTAGGGGTACCAGGTAGTTGAAGTAATATAATGTAGTTAGGGGTACCAGGTAGTTGAGGTAGTTGAGGTAATATAATGTAGGTAGGGGTACCAGGTAGTTGTAGGTAATATAATGTAGGTAGGGGTACCAGGTAGTTGAGGTAATATAATGTAGGTAGGGGTACCAGGTAGTTGAGGTAATGTGTACATGTAGGTAGGGGTACCAGGTAGTTGTAGGTAATATAATGTAGGTAGGGGTACCAGGTAGTTGAAGTAATATAATGTAGGTAGGGGTACCAGATATTTGAGGTAATATGACATGTAGGTAGGGGTACCAGGTAGTTGAGGTAATATAATGTGGTAGGGGTACCAGGTAGTTGAGGGTAATATAATGTAGGTAGGGGTACCAGGTAGTTGTAGGTAATATAATGTAGGTAGGGGTACCAGGTAGTTGAGGTAATATAATGTGGTAGGGGTACCAGGTAGTTGAGGTAATATAATGTGGTAGGGGTACCAGGTAGTTGTAAGTAATATACATGTAGGTAGGGGACCAGGTAGTTGAGGTAATATAATGTAGGTAGGGGTACCAGGTAGTTGAGGTAATGTGTACATGTGGTAGGGGTGCCAGGTAGTTGAGGTAATATAATGTAGGTAGGGGTACCAGGTAGTTGAGGTAATATCACATGTAGTTAGGGGTACCAGGTAGTTGAGGTAGTTGAGGAATATAATGTAGGTAGGGGTACCAGGTAGTTGTAGGTAATATAATGTGGTAGGGGTACCATGTAGTTGAGGTAATATAATGTAGGTAGGGGTACCAGGTAGTTGTAGGTAATATAATGTAGGTAGGGGTACCAGGTAGTTGAGGTAATATAATGTAGGTAGGGGTACCAGGTAGTTGAGGTAATATAATGTAGGTAGGGGTACCAGGTAGTTGTAAGTAATATAATGTAGGTAGGGGGACCAGGTAGTTGAGGTAATATAATGTAGGGAGGGGTAGCAGGTAGTAGAGGTAATGTGTACATGTAGGTAGGGGTGCCAGGTAGTAGAGGTAATATAATGTAGGTAGGGGTATCAGGTAGTTGATGTAATATAATGTAGTTAGGGGTACCAGGTAGTTGAGGTAGTTGAGGTAATATAATGTAGGTAGGGGTACCAGGTAGTTGTAGGTAATATAATGTAGGTAGGGGTACCAGGTAGTTGAGGTAATATAATGTAGGTAGGGGTACCAGGTAGTTGAGGTAATATAATGTGGGTAGGGGTACCAGGTAGTTGAGGTAATATAATGTAGGTAGGGGTACCAGGTAGTTGAGGTTATATAATGTGGGTAGTGGTACCAGGTAGTTGAGTCAATGTGTACATGTAGGTAGGGGTACCAGGTAGTAGAGGTAATATAATGTAGGTAGGGGTACCAGGTAGTTGAAGTAATATAATGTAGTTAGGGGTACCAGGTAGTTGAGGTAATATAATGTAGGTAGGGGTACCAGGTAGTTGTAGGTAATATAATGTAGGTAGGGGTACCAGGTAGTTGAGGTAATATAATGTAGGTAGGGGTACCAGGTAGTTGAGGTAATGTGTACATGTAGGTAGGGGTACCAGGAAGTTGTAGGTAATATAATGTAGGTAGGGGTACCAGGTAGTTGAGGTAATATAATGTAGGTAGGGGTACCAGATATTTGAGGTAATGCGTACATGTAGGTAGGGGTACCAGGTAGTTGAGGTAATATTATGTAGGTAGGGGTACCAGGTAGTTGAGGTAATATAATGTAGGTAGGGATACCAGGTAGTTGTAGGTAATATAATGTAGGTAGGGGTACCAGGTAGTTGAGGTAATATAATGTAGGTAGGGGTACCAGGTAGTTGAGGTAATATAATGTAGGTAGGGGTACCAGGTAGTTGTAAGTAATATAATGTAGGTAGGGGGACCAGGTAGTTGAGGTAATATAATGTAGGGAGGGGTAGCAGGTAGTAGAGGTAATGTGTACATGTAGGTAGGGGTACCAGGTAGTTGTAGGTAGGGGTACCAGGTAGTTGTAGGTAATATAATGTAGGTAGGGGTACCAGGTAGTTGAGGTAATATAATGTAGGTAGGGGTACCAGGTTGTTGAGTAATATAATGTAGGTAGGGGTACCAGGTAGTTGTAGGTAATATAATGTAGGTACGGGGACCAGGTAGTTGTAGGTAATATGATGTAGGTAGGGGTACCAGGTAGTTGAGGTAATATAATGTAGGTAGGGGTATCAGGTAGTTGATGTAATATAATGTAGTTAGGGGTACCAGGTAGTTGAGGTAGTTGAGGTAATATAATGTAGGTAGGGGTACCAGGTAGTTGTAGGTAATATAATGTAGGTAGGGGTACCAGGTAGTTGAGGTAATATAATGTAGGTAGGGGTACCAGGTAGTTGAGGTTATATAATGTGGGTAGGGGTACCAGGTAGTTGAGGTAATATAATGTAGGTAGGGGTACCAGGTAGTTGAGGTTATATAATGTGGGTAGTGGTACCAGGTAGTTGAGTCAATGTGTACATGTAGGTAGGGGTACCAGGTAGTAGAGGTAATATAATGTAGGTAGGGGTACCAGGTAGTTGAAGTAATATAATGTAGTTAGGGGTTACCAGGTAGTTGAGGTGTTGAGGTAATATAATGTAGGTAGGGGTACCAGGTAGTTGTAGGTAATATAATGTAGGTAGGGGTACCAGGTAGTTGAGGTAATATAATGTAGGTAGGGGTACCAGGTAGTTGAGGTAATGTGTACATGTAGGTAGGGGTACCAGGTAGTTGTAGGTAATATAATGTAGGTAGGGGTACCAGGTAGTTGAAGTAATATAATGTAGGTAGGGGTACCAGATATTTGAGGTAATGCGTACATGTAGGTAGGGGTACCAGGTAGTTGAGGTAATATTATTTAGGTAGGGGTACCAGGTAGTTGAGGTAATATAATGTAGGTAGGGGTACCAGGTAGTTGTCGGTAATATAATGTAGGTAGGGGTACCAGGTAGTTGAGGGTAATATAATGTAGGTAGGGGTACCAGGTAGTTGTAAGTAATATAATGTAGGTAGGGGGACCAGGTAGTTGAGGTAATATAATGTAGGGAGGGGTAGCAGGTAGTAGAGGTAATGTGTACATGTAGGTAGGGGTACCAGGTAGTTGTAGGTAGGGGTACCAGGTAGTTGTAGGTAATATAATGTAGGTAGGGGTACCAGGTAGTTGAGGTAATGTGTACATGTAGGTAGGGGTACCAGGTAGTTGTAGGTAATATAATGTAGGTAGGGGTACCAGGTAGTTGAGGTAATATAATGTAGGTAGGGGTACCAGGTCGTTGAGTAATATAATGTAGGTAGAGGTACCAGGTAGTTGTAGGTAATATAATGTAGGTACGGGGACAAGGTAGTTGTAGGTAATATGATGTAGGTAGGGGTACCAGGTAGTTGAGGTAATATAATGTAGGTAGGGGTATCAGGTAGTTGAGGTAATATAATGTAGGTAGGGGTACCAGGTAGTTGAGGTAATATAATGTAGGTAGGGGTACCAGGTAGTTGAGGTAATATAATGTGGGTAGGGGTACCAGGTAGTTGAGGTAATATAATGTAGGTAGGGGTACCAGGTAGTTGAGGTAATGTGTACATGTAGGTAGGGGTACCAGGTTGTTGAGGTAATATAATGTGGGTAGTGGTACCAGGGAGTTGAGTCAATGTGTACATGTAGGTAGGGGTACCAGGTAGTAGAGGTAATATAATGTAGGTAGGGGTATCAGGTAGTTGAGGTAATGTGTACATGTAGGTAGGGGTACCAGGTTGTAGAGGTAATGAGGAAATGTAGGTAGGGGTACCAGGTAGTTGAGGTAATATAATGTAGGTATGGGGACCAGGTAGTTGTAGGTAATATAATGTAGGTAGGGGTACCAGGTAGTTGAGGTAATATAATGTGGGTAGGGATACCAGGTAGTTGAGGTAATATAATGTAGGTAGGGGTATCAGGTAGGTGAGGTAATATAATGTAGGTAGGGGTACCAGGTCGTGGTAGGTAATATAATGTGGGTAGGGATATCAGGTAGTTGAGGTAATATAATGTAGGTAGGGGTACCAGGTAGTTGAGGTAATGTGTACATGTAGGTAGGGGTACCAGGTAGTTGAGGTAATGTGTACATGTAGGTAGGGGTACCAGGTAGTTGAGGTAATATAATGAAGGTAGGGGTACCAGGTACTTGAGGTAATATAATGTAGGTAGGGGTACCAGGTAGTTGTAGGTAATATAATGTAGGTAGGGGTACCAGGTAGTTGAGGTAATATAATGTACGTAGGGGTACCAGGTAGTTGTAGGTAATATGATGTAGGTAGGGGTACCAGGTAGTTGATGTAATATAATGTAGGTAGGGGTACCAGGTAGTTGTAGGTAATAGAATGTAGGTAGGGGTACCAGGTAGTTGAGGTAATGTGTACATGTAGGTAGGGGTACCAGGTACATGTAGGTAATATAATGTCGGTATGGTTACCAGGTAGTTGTAGGTAATTTAATGTAGGTAGGGGTACCAGGTAGTTGAGGTAATATAATGTAGGGAGGGGTATCAGGTAGTAGAGGTAATGTGTACATGTAGGTAGGGGTACCAGGTAGTTGAGGTAATGTGGACATGTAGGTAGGGGTACCAGGTAGTAGAGGTAATGTGTACATGTAGGTAGGGGTACCAGGTAGTTGTAGGTAGGGGTACTAGTTAGTTGTAGGTAATATAATGTGGATAGGAGTACAAGGTAGTTGAGGTAATGTGTACATGTAGGTAGGGGTACCAGGTTGTAGAGGTAATGAGGAAATGTAGGTAGGGGTACCAGGTAGTTGAGGTAATATAATGTAGGTATGGGGACCAGGTAGTTGTAGGTAATATAATATAGGTAGGGGGACCCGGTAGTTGTAGGTAATATAATGTAGGTAGGGGTACCAGGTAGTTGAGGTAATATAATGTGGGTAGGGGTACCAGGTAGTTGAGGTAATATAATGTAGGTAGGGGTACAAGGTAGTATAGGTAATGTGTGCATGTAGGTAGGGGTACCAGGTAGTTGAGGTAATATAATGTAGGGAGGGATACCAGTTAGTAGAGGTAATGTGTGCATGTAGGTAGGGGTACCAGGTAGTTGAGGTAATGTGGACATGTAGGTAGGGGTATCAGGTAGTAGAGGTTATGTGTACATGTAGGTAGGGGTACCAGGTAGTTGAGGTAATATAATGTAGGTAGGGGGACCAGGTAGTTGAGGTAATATAATGTAGGGAGGGGTACCAGGTAGTAGAGGTAATGTGTACATGTAGGTAGGGGTACCAGGTAGTTGAGGTAATATAATGTAGGGAGGGGGACCAGGTAGTTGAGGTAATGTGTACATGTAGGTAGGGGTACCAGGTAGTTGAGGTAATATAATGTAGGGAGGGGTACCAGGTAGTAGAGGTAATGTGTACATTTAGGTAGGGGTACCAGGTAGTTGAGGTAATATAATGTAGGTAGGGGTACCAGGTAGTTGAGGTAATATAATGTGGGTAGGGGTACCAGGAGTTGAGGTAATATAATGTAGGTAGGGGTAGCAGGTAGTTGAGGTAATGTGTACATGTAGGTAGGGGTACCAGGTAGTTGAGGTTATATAATGTGGGTAGTGGTACCAGGTAGTTGAGTCAATGTGTACATGTAGGTAGGGGTACCAGGTAGTAGAGGTAATATAATGTAGGTAGGGGTACCAGGTAGTTGAGGTAATATAATGTAGTTAGGGGTACCAGGTAGTTGAGGTAGTTGAGGTAATATAATGTAGGTAGGGGTACCAGGTAGTTGAATGTAATATAATGTAGGTAGGTGTACCAGGTAGTTGAGGTAATATAATGTAGGTAGGGGTACCAGGTAGTTGAGGTAATGTGTACATGTAGGTAGGGGTACCAGGTAGTTGTAGGTAATATAATGTAGGTAGGGGTACCAGGTAGTTGAGGTAATATAATGTACGTAGGGGTACCAGGTAGTTGTAGGTAATATGATGTAGGTAGGGGTACCAGGTAGTTGATGTAATATAATGTAGGTAGGGGTACCAGGTAGTTGTAGGTAATAGAATGTAGGTAGGGTACCAGGTAGTTGAGGTAATGTGTACATGTTGGTAGGGGTAACAGGTAGATGTAGGTAATATAATGTCGGTAGGGGTACCAGGTAGTTGTAGGTAATATAATGTAGGTAGGGGTACCAGTTAGTTGAGGTAATATAATGTAGGGAGGGGTACCAGGTAGTAGAGGTAATGTGTACATGTAGGTAGGGGTACCAGGTAGTTGAGGTAATGTGGACATGTAGGTAGGGGTATCAGGTAGTAGAGGTAATGTGTACATGTAGGTAGGGGTACCAGGTAGTTGAGGTAATATAATGTAGGTAGGGGTACCAGGTAGTTGAGGTAATGTGTACATGTAGGTAGGGGTACCAGGTAGTTGAGGGTAATATAATGTAGGTATGGGGACCAGGTAGTTGTAGGTAATATACATGTAGGTAGGGGTACCAGGTAGTTGAGGTAATGAGGATAATGTGGGTAGGGGTACCAGGTAGTTGAGGTAATATAATGTAGGTAGGGGTATCAGGTAGTTGTAGGTAATATAATGTAGGTAGGGGTACCAGGTCAGTTGAGGTAATATAATGTGGGTAGGGATACCAGGTAGTTGAGGGTAATATAATGTAGGTAGGGGTACCAGGTAGTTGAGGTAATGTTACATGTAGGTAGGGGTACCAGGTAGTTGAGGTAATATAATGTAGGTAGGGGGACCAGGTAGTTGAGGTAATATAATGTGGGAGGGGTACCAGGTAGTAGAGGTAATGTGTACATGTAGGTAGGGGTACCAGGTAGTTGAGGTAATATAATGTAGGGAGGGGTACCAGGTAGTAGAGGTAATGTGTACATTTAGGTAGGGGTACCAGGTAGTTGAGGTAATATAATGTAGGTAGGGGTACCAGGTAGTTGAGGTAATATAATGTGGGTAGGGGTACCAGGAGTTGAGGTAATATAATGTAGGTAGGGGTAGCAGGTAGTTGAGGTAATGTGTACATGTAGGTAGGGGTACCAGGTAGTTGAGGTTATATAATGTGGGTAGTGGTACCAGGTAGTTGAGTCAATGTGTACATGTAGGTAGGGGTACCAGGTAGTAGAGGTAATATAATGTAGGTAGGGGTACCAGGTAGTTGAGGTAATATAATGTAGTTAGGGGTACCAGGTAGTTGAGGTAGTTGAGGTAATATAATGTAGGTAGGGGTACCAGGTAGTTGAATGTAATATAATGTAGGTAGGTTTACCAGGTAGTTGAGGTAATATAATGTAGGTAGGGGTACCAGGTAGTTGAGGTAATGTGTACATGTTGGTAGGGGAACCAGGTAGATGTAGGTAATATAATGTCGGTAGGGGTACCAGGTAGTTGTAGGTAATATAATGTAGGTAGGGGGACCAGGTAGTTGAGGTAATGTGTACATGTAGGTAGGGGTACCAGGTAGTTGAGGTAATATAATGTAGGGAGGGGTACCAGGTAGTAGAGGTAATGTGTACATGTAGGTAGGGGTACCAGGTAGTTGAGGTAATATAATGTAGGGAGGGGTACCAGGTAGTAGAGGTAATGTGTACATGTAGGTAGGGGTACCAGGTAGGTGTAGGTAGGGGTACTAGTTAGTTGTAGGTAATATAATGTGGATAGGAGTACCAGGTAGTTGAGGTAATGTGTACATGAAGGTAGGGGTACCAGGTTGTAGAGGTAATGAGGAAATGTAGGTAGGGGTACCAGGTAGTTGAGGTAATATAATGCAGGTATGGGGACCAGGTAGTTGTAGGTAATATAATGTAGGTAGGGGTACCAGGTAGTTGAGGTAATATAATGTGGGTAGGGATACCAGGTAGTTGAGGTAATATAATGTAGGTAGGGGTATCAGGTAGGTGAGGTAATATAATGTAGGTAGGGGTACCAGGTAGTTGAGGTAATGTGTACATGTAGGTAGGGGTACCAGGTAGTTGAGGTAATGTGTACATGTAGGTAGGGGTACCAGGTAGTTGAGGTAATATAATGAAGGTAGGGGTACCAGGTAGTTGAGGTAATATAATGTAGGTAGGGGTACCAGGTAGTTGTAGGTAATATAATGTGGGTAGGGATATCAGGTAGTTGAGGTAATATAATGTAGGTAGGGGTACCAGGTAGTTGAGGTAATGTGTACATGTAGGTAGGGGTACCAGGTAGTTGAGGTAATGTGTACATGTAGGTAGGGGTACCAGGTAGTTGAGGTAATATAATGAAGGTAGGGGTACCAGGTAGTTGAGGTAATATAACGTAGGTAGGGGTACCAGGTAGTTGTAGGTAATATAATGTAGGTAGGGGTACCAGGTAGTTGAGGTAATAAAACGTACGTAGGGGTACCAGGTAGTTGTAGGTAATATGATGTAGGTAGGGGTACCAGGTAGTTGATGTAATATAATGTAGGTAGGGGTACCAGGTAGTTGTAGGTAATAGAATGTAGGTAGGGGTACCAGGTAGTTGAGGTAATGTGTACATGTAGGTAGGGGTACCAGGTAGATGTAGGTAATATAATGTCGGTAGGGGTACCAGGTAGTTGTAGGTAATATAATGTAGGTATGGGGTACCATGTAGTTGAGGTAATATAATGTAGGGAGGGGTACCAGGTAGTAGAGGTAATGTGTACATGTAGGTAGGGGTACCAGGTAGTTGAGGTAATGTGGACATGTAGGTATGGGTATCAGGTAGTTGAGGTAATATTATGTAGGTAGGGGTACCAGGTAGTTGAGGTAATATAATGTAGGTAGGGATACCAGGTAGTTGTAGGTAATATAATGTAGGTAGGGGTACCAGGTAGTTGAGGTAATATAATGTAGGTAGGGGTACCAGGTAGTTGAGGTAATATAATGTAGGTAGGGGTACCTGGTAGTTGTAAGTAAGATAATGTAGGTAGGGGTACCAGGTAGTTGAGGTAATATACATGTAGGTAGGGGGACCAGGTAGTTGAGGTAATATGACATGTAGGTAGGGGTACCAGGTAGTTGAGGTAATATAATGTAGGTAGGGGTACCAGGTAGTTGAGGTAATATAATGTAGGTAGGGGTACCAGGTAGTTGAGGTAATATAACGTAGGTAGGGGTACCAGGTAGTTGAGGAAGGTAATATAATGTAGGTAGGGGTACCAGGTAGTTGTAGGTAATATAATATAGGTAGGGCTACCAGGTAGTTGAGGTAATATAATGTAGGTAGGGGGACCAGGTAGTTGTAGGTAATATAATGTAGGTAGGGGTACCAGGTAGTTGTAGGTAATATAATGTAGGTAGGGGTACCAGGTAGTTGAGGTAATATAATGTAGGTAGGGGTACCAGGTAGTTGAGGTAATATAATGTAGGTAGGGGTACCAGGTAGTTGAGGTAATATAATGTAGGTAGGGGTACCAGGTAGTTGAGGTGATATAATGTAGGTAGGGGTACCAGGTAGTTGAGGTAATGTAATGTAGGTAGGGGTACCAGGTAGTTGAGGTAATATAATGTAGGTAGGGGTACCAGGTAGTTGAGGTAATGTGTACATGTAGGTAGGGGTACCAGGTAGTTGAGGTAATATAATGTAGGTAGGGGTACCAGGTAGTTGAGGTAATGTACATGTAGGTAGGGGTACCAGGTAGTTGAGGTAATGTGTACATGTAGGTAGGGGTACCAGGTAGTTGAGGGTAATATTATGTAGGTAGGGGGACCAGGTAGTTGAGGTAATATAATGTAGGTAGGGGTACCAGGTAGTTGAGGTAATATAATGTAGGTAGGGGTACCAGGTAGTTGAGGTAATATAATGTAGGTAGCGGTACCAGGTAGTTGTAGGTAATATAATGTAGGTAGGGGTACCAGGTAGTTGAGGTAATATAATGTAGGTAGGGGTACCAGGTAGTTGAGGTAATATAATGCAGGGAGGGGTACCAGGTAGTAGAGGTAATGTGTACATGTAGGTAGGGGTACCAGGTAGTTGAGGTAATATAATGTAGGTAGGGGTACCAGGTAGTTGAGGTAATGTGTACATGTAGGTAGGGGTACCAGGTAGTAGAGGTAATATAATGTAGGTAGGGGTACCAGGTAGTTGAGGTAATATAATGTAGTTAGGGGTACCAGGTAGTTGAGGTAGTAGTAATATAACGTAGGTAGGGGTACCAGGTAGTTGAGGTAATATAATGTAGGTAGGGGTACCAGGTAGTTGAGGTAATATAATGTAGGTAGGGGTACCAGGTAGTTGAGGTAATATAATGTAGGTAGGGGTACCAGGTAGTTGAGGTAATATAATGTAGGTAGGGGTACCAGGTAGTTGAGGTAATATAACGCAGGTAGGGGTACCAGGTAGTTGTAGGTAATATAATGTAGGTAGGGGTACCAGGTAGTTGAGGTAATATAATGTAGGTAGGGGTACCAGGTAGTTGAGGTAATGTGCACATGTAGGTAGGGGTACCAGGTAGTTGAGGTAATATAATGTAGGTAGGGGTACCAGGTAGTTGTAGGTAATATAATGTAGGTAGGGGTACCAGATATTTGAGGTAATGCGTACATGTAGGTAGGGGTACCAGGTAGTTGAGGTAATATTATGTAGGTAGGGGTACCAGGTAGTTGAGGTAATATAATGTAGGTAGGGGTACCAGGTAGTTGAGGTAATGTGTACATGAAGGTAGGTGTACCAGGTAGTTGAGGTAATATAGTGTAGGTAGGGGGACCAGGTAGTTGAGGTAATGTGTACATGTAGGTAGGGGTACCAGGTAGTTGAGGTAATATAATGTAGGGAGGGGTACCAGGTAGTAGAGGTAATGTGTACATGTAGGTAGGGGTACCAGGTAGTTGAGGTAATATAATGTAGGTAGGGGGACCAGGTAGTTGAGGTAATGTGTACATGTAGGAGGGGTACCAGGTAGTTGAGGTCATATAATGTAGGGAGGGGTACCAGGTAGTAGAGGTAATGTGTACATGTAGGTAGGGGTACCAGGTAGTTGAGGTAATATAATGTAGGTAGGGGTACAAGGTAGTTCAGGTAATATAATGTGGATAGGGGTACCAGGTAGTTGAGGTAATATAATGTAGGTAGGGGTACCAGGTAGTTGAGGTAATGTGTACATGTAGGTAGGGGTACCAGGTAGTTGAGGTAATATAATGTGGGTAGGGGTACCAGGTAGTTGAGGTAATGTGTACATGTAGGTAGGGGTACCAGGTAGTTGAGGTAATATAATGTAGGTAGGGGTACCAGGTAGTTGAGGTAATATAATGTAGGTAGGGGTACCAGGTAGTTGTAGGTAATATAATGTAGGTAGGGGTACCAGGTAGTTGAATGTAATATAATGTAGGTAGGGGTACCAGGTAGTTGAGGTAATATAATGTAGGTAGGGGTACCAGGTAGTTGAGGTAATGTGTACATGTAGGTAGGTGTACCAGGTAGTTGAGGTAATATAGTGTAGGTAGGGGTACCAGGTAGTTGAGGTAATGTGTACATGTAGGTAGGGGTACCAGGTAGTTGAGGTAATATAATGTAGGTAGGGGTACCAGGTAGTAGAGGTAATGTGTACATGTAGGTAGGGGTACCAGGTAGTTGTAGGTAGCGGTACTAGTTAGTTGTAGGTAATATAATGTGGATAGGAGTACCAGGTAGTTGAGGTAATGTGTACATGTAGGTAGGGGTACCAGGTTGTAGAGGTAATGAGGAAATGTAGGTAGGGGTACCAGGTAGTTGAGGTAATATAATGTAGGTAGGGGGACCAGGTAGTTGTAGGTAATATAATGTAGGTAGGGGTACCAGGTAGTTGAGGTAATATAATGTGGGTAGGGATACCAGGTAGTTGAGGTAATATAATGTAGGTAGGGGTATCAGGTAGTTGAGGTAATATAATGTAGGTAGGGGTACCAGGTCGTTGTAGGTAATATAATGTGGGTAGGGGTACCAGGTAGTTGAGGTAATATAATGTAGGTAGGGGTACCAGGTAGTTGAGGTAATGTGTACATGTAGGTAGGGGTACCAGGTAGTTGAGGTAATGTGTACATGTAGGTAGGGGTACCAGGTAGTTGAGGTAATATAATGTGGGTAGGGGTACCAGGTAGTTGAGGTAATATAATGTAGGTAGGGGTACCAGGTAGTTGAGGTAATATAATGTAGGTAGGGGTACCAGGTAGTTGAGGTAATATAATGTAGGTAGGGGTACCAGGTAGTTGTAGGTAATATAATGTAGGTAGGGGTACCAGGTAGTTGAGGTAATATAATGTAGGTAGGGGTACCAGGTAGTTGAGGTAATATAATGTAGGTAGGGGTACCAGGTAGTTGAGGTAATATAATGTAGGTAGGGGTACCAGGTAGTTGAGGTAATATAATGTAGGTAGGGGTACCAGGTAGTTGAGGTAATGTGTACATGTAGGTAGGGGTACCAGGTAGTTGAGGTAATGTGTACATGTAGGTAGGGGTACCAGGTAGTTGTAGGTAGGGGTACCAGGTAGTAGAGGTAATGTGTACATGTAGGTAGGGGTACCAGGTAGTTGAGGTAATATAATGTAGGTAGGGGTACCAGGTAGTTGAGGTATAATGTAGGTAGGGGTACCAGGTAGTTGTAGGTAATATAATGTGGGTAGGGGTACCAGGTAGTTGTAGGTAATATAATGTAGGTAGGGGTACCAGGTAGTAGAGGTAATGTGTACATGTAGGTAGGGGTACCAGGTAGTTGAGGTAATATAATGTAGGTAGGGGTACCAGGTAGTTGTAGGTAATATAATGTAGGTAGGGGTACCCGGTAGTTGAGAGGTAATATAATGTAGGTAGGGGTACCAGGTAGTTGAGGTAATATAATGTAGGTAGGGGTACCAGGTAGTAGAGGTAATGTGTGCATGTAGGTAGGGGTACCAGGTAGTTGAGGTAATGTGACATGTAGGTAGGGGTATTAGGTAGTTGAGGTAATATTACATGTAGGTAGGGGTACCAGGTAGTTGAGGTAATATAATGTAGGTAGGGGTACCAGGTAGTTGAGGTAATATAATGTAGGTAGGGGTACCAGGTAGTAGAGGTAATGTGTACATGTAGGTAGGGGTACCAGGTAGTTGAGGTAATATAATGTAGGGAGGGGTACCAGGTAGTAGAGGTAATGTGCACATTTAGGTAGGGGTACCAGGTAGTTGAGGTAATATAATGTAGGTAGGGGTACCAGGTAGTTGAGGTAATATAATGTGGGTAGGGGACCAGGAGTTGAGGTAATATAATGTAGGTAGGGGTAGCAGGTAGTTGAGGTAATGTGTACATGTAGGTAGGGGTACCAGGTAGTTGAGGTTATATAATGTGGGTAGTGGTACCAGGTAGTTGAGGTCAATGTGTACATGTAGGTAGGGGTACCACGTAGTAGAGGTAATATAATGTAGGTAGGGGTACCAGGTAGTTGAGGTAATATAATGTAGTAGGGGTACCAGGTAGTTAGGTAGTTGAGGTAATATAATGTAGGTAGGGGTACCAGGTAGTTGAATGTAATATAATGTAGGTAGGTGTACCAGGTAGTTGAGGTAATATAACGTAGGTAGGGGTACCAGGTAGTTGAGGTAATGTGTACATGTAGGTAGGGGTACCAGGTAGTTGTAGGTAATATAATGTAGGTAGGGGTACCAGGTAGTTGAGGTAATATAATGTACCGTAGGGGTACCAGGTAGTTGTAGGTAATATGATGTAAGTAGGGGTACCAGGTAGTTGATGTAATATAATGTAGGTAGGGGTACCAGGTAGTTGTAGGTAATAGAATGTAGGTAGGGTACCAGGTAGTTGAGGTAATGTGTACATGTTGGTAGGGGTAACAGGTAGATGTAGGTAATATAATGTCGGTATGGGTAACAGGTAGTTGTAGGTAATATAATGTAGGTAGGGGTACCAGTTAGTTGAGGTAATATAATGTAGGGAGGGGTACCAGGTAGTAGAGGTAATGTGTACATGTAGGTACGGGTACCAGGTAGTTGAGGTAATGTGGACATGTAGGTAGGGGTATCAGGTAGTAGAGGTAATGTGTACATGTAGGTAGGGGTACCAGGTAGTTGAGGTAATATAATGTAGGTAGGGGGACCAGGTAGTTGAGGTAATGTGTACATGTAGGTAGGGGTACCAGGTAGTTGAGGTAATATAATGTAGGGAGGGGTACCAGGTAGTAGAGGTAATGTGTACATGTAGGTAGGGGTACCAGGTTGTAGAGGTAATGAGGAAATGTAGGTAGGGGTACCAGGTAGTTGAGGTAATATAATGTAGGTATGGGGACCAGGTAGTTGTAGGTAATATAATGTAGGTACGGGTACCAGGTAGTTGAGGTAATATAATGTGGGTAGGGATACCAGGTAGTTGAGGTAATATAATGTAGGTAGGGGTATCAGGTAGGTGAGGTAATATAATGTAGGTAGGGGTACCAGGTCGAGGTAGGTAATATAATGTGGGTAGGGATATCAGGTAGTTGAGGTAATATAATGTAGGTAGGGGTACCAGGTAGTTGAGGTAATGTGTACATGTAGGTAGGGGTACCAGGTAGTTGAGGTAATATAATGTAGGTAGTGGGACCAGGTAGTTGAGGTAATATAATGTAGGGAGGGGTACCAGGTAGTAGAGGTAATGTGTACATGTAGGTAGGGGTACCAGGTAGTTGAGGTAATATAATGTAGGGAGGGGTACCAGGTAGTAGAGGTAATGTGTACATTTAGGTAGGGGTACCAGGTAGTTGAGGTAATATAATGTAGGTAGGGGTACCAGGTAGTTGAGGTAATATAATGTGGGTAGGGGTACCAGGAGTTGAGGTAATATAATGTAGGTAGGGGTAGCAGGTAGTTGAGGTAATGTGTACATGTAGGTAGGGGTACCAGGTAGTTGAGGTTATATAATGTGGGTAGTGGTACCAGGTAGTTGAGTCAATGTGTACATGTAGGTAGGGGTACCAGGTAGTAGAGGTAATATAATGTAGGTAGGGGTACCAGGTAGTTGAGGTAATATAATGTAGTTAGGGGTACCAGGTAGTTGAGGTAGTTGAGGTAATATAATGTAGGTAGGGGTACCAGGTAGTTGAATGTAATATAATGTAGGTAGGTTTACCAGGTAGTTGAGGTAATATAATGTAGGTACGGATACCAGGTAGTTGAGGTAATGTGTACATGTTGGTAGGGGTACCAGGTAGATGTAGGTAATATAATGTCGGTAGGGGTACCAGGTAGTTGTAGGTAATATAATGTAGGTAGGGGTACCAGTTAGTTGAGGTAATATAATGTAGGGAGGGGTACCAGGTAGTAGAGGTAATGTGTACATGTAGGTAGGGGTACCAGGTAGTTGAGGTAATGTGGACATGTAGGTAGGGGTATCAGGTAGTAGAGGTAATGTGTACATGTAGGTAGGGGTACCAGGTAGTTGAGGTAATATCATGTAGGTAGGGGGACCAGGTAGTTGAGGTAATGTGTACATGTAGGTAGGGGTACCAGGTAGTTGAGGTAATATAATGTAGGGAGGGGTACCAGGTAGTAGAGGTAATGTGTACATGTAGGTAGGGGTACCAGGTAGGTGTAGGTAGGGGTACTAGTTAGTTGTAGGTAATATAATGTGGATAGGAGTACCAGGTAGTTGAGGTAATGTGTACATGTAGGTAGGGGTACCAGGTTGTAGAGGTAATGAGGAAATGTAGGTAGGGGTACCAGGTAGTTGAGGTAATATAATGCAGGTATGGGGACCAGGTAGTTGTAGGTAATATAATGTAGGTAGGGGTACCAGGTAGTTGAGGTAATATAATGTGGGTAGGGATACCAGGTAGTTGAGGTAATATAATGTAGGTAGGGGTATCAGGTAGGTGAGGTAATATAATGTAGGTAGGGGTACCAGGTAGTTGAGGTAATGTGTACATGTAGGTAGGGGTACCAGGTAGTTGAGGTAATGTGTACATGTAGGTAGGGGTACCAGGTAGTTGAGGTAATATAATGAAGGTAGGGGTACCAGGTAGTTGAGGTAATATAATGTAGGTAGGGGTACCAGGTAGTTGTAGGTAATATAATGTGGGTAGGGATATCAGGTAGTTGAGGTAATATAATGTAGGTAGGGGTACCAGGTAGTTGAGGTAATGTGTACATGTAGGTAGGGGTACCAGGTAGTTGAGGTAATGTGTACATGTAGGTAGGGGTACCAGGTAGTTGAGGTAATATAATGAAGGTAGGGGTACCAGGTAGTTGAGGTAATATAATGTAGGTAGGGGTACCAGGTAGTTGTAGGTAATATAATGTAGGTAGGGGTACCAGGTAGTTGAGGTAATAAAATGTACGTAGGGGTACCAGGTAGTTGTAGGTAATATGATGTAGGTAGGGGTACCAGGTAGTTGATGTAATATAATGTAGGTAGGGGTACCAGGTAGTTGTAGGTAATAGAATGTAGGTAGGGGTACCAGGTAGTTGAGGTAATGTGTACATGTAGGTAGGGGTACCAGGTAGATGTAGGTAATATAATGTCGGTAGGGGTACCAGGTAGTTGTAGGTAATATAATGTAGGTATGGGGTACCATGTAGTTGAGGTAATATAATGTAGGGAGGGGTACCAGGTAGTAGAGGTAATGTGTACATGTAGGTAGGGGTACCAGGTAGTTGAGGTAATGTGGACATGTAGGTAGGGGTATCAGGTAGTAGAGGTAATGTGTACATGTAGGTAGGGGTACCAGGTAGTTGAGGTAATATAATGTAGGTAGGGGGACCAGGTAGTTGAGGTAATGTGTACATGTAGGTAGGGGTACCAGGTAGTTGAGGTAATATAATGTAGGGAGGGGTACCAGGTAGTAGAGGTAATGTGTACATGTAGGTAGGGGTACCAGGTAGTTGTAGGTCGGGGTACTAGTTAGTTGTAGGTAATATAATGTGGATAGGAGTACCAGGTAGTTGAGGTAATGTGTTCATGTAGGTAGGGGTACCAGGTTGTAGAGGTAATGAGGAAATGTAGGTAGTGGTACCAGGTAGTTGAGGTAATATAATGTAGGTATGGGGACCAGGTAGTTGTAGGTAATATAATATAGGTAGGGGGACCAGGTAGTTGTAGGTAATATAATATAGGTAGGGGTACCAGGTAGATGTAGGTAATATAATGTAGGTAGGGAGACCAGGTAGTTGTAGGTAATATAATGCAGGTAGGGGGACCAGGTAGTTGTAGGTAATATAATGTAGGTAGGGGTACCAGGTAGTTGAGGTAATATAATGTAGGTAGGGGTACCAGGTAGTTGAATGTAATATAATGTAGTTAGGGGTATCAGGTAGTTGAGGTAATATAATGTGGGTAGGGGTACCAGGTAGTTGAGGTAATATAATGTAGGTAGGGGTACCAGGTAGGTGAGGTAATATAATGTAGGTAATTGTTCCAGGTCGTTGTAGGTAATATAATGTGGGTAGGGGTATCAGGTAGTTGAGGTAATATAATGTAGGTAGGGGTACCATGTAGTTGAGGTAATGTGTACATGTAGGTAGGGGTACCAGGTAGTTGAGGAAATGTGTACATGTAGGTAGGGGTACCAGGTAGTTGAGGTAATATAATGTAGGTAGGGGTACCAGGTCGTTTTAGGTAATATAATGTGGGTAGGGGTATCAGGTAGTTGAGGTAATATAATGTAGGTAGGGGTACCAGGTAGTTGAGGTAATGTGTACATGTAGGTAGGGGTACCAGGTAGTTGTGGAAATGTGTACATGTAGGTAGGGGTACCAGGTAGTTGAGGTAATATAATGTAGGTAGGGGTTCCAGGTCATTGTAGGTAATATAATGTAGGTAGGGGTACCAGGTAGTTGAGGTAATATAATGTAGGCAGGGGTACCAGGTAGTTGAGTAATATAATGTAGGTAGAGGTACCAGGTAGTTGTAGGTAATATAATGTAGGTACGGGGACGAGGTAGTTGTAGGTAATAAAATGTAGGTAGGGGTACCAGGTAGTTGATGTAATATAATGTAGGTAGGGGTATCAGGTAGTAGAGGTAAAATAATGTAGGTAGGGATACCAGATAGTTGAGGTAATATAATTTAGGTAGGGGTACCAGGTAGATGAGGTAATATAATGTAGGTAGGAGAACCAGGTAGTAGAAGTAATATAATGTAGGTGGGGTACCAGGTAGTTGAGGTAATATAATGTAGGTAGGGGTACCAGGTAGTTGAGGTAATATAATGTAGGTAGGGATACCAGGAAGTAGAGTTAATATAATGTAGGTAGGGGTACCAGGTAGTTGAGTTAATATAATGTAGGTAGGGGTACCAGGTAGTTGAGGTAATATAATGTGGGTAGGGGTACCAGGTAGTTGAGGTAATATAATGTAGGTAGGGGTACCAGGTAGGTGAGGTAATATAATGTAGGTAGGGGTACCAGGTCGTTGTAGGTAATATAATGTGCGTAGGGGTATCAGGTAGTTGAGATAATATAATGTAGGTAGGGGTACCAGGTAGTTGAGGTAATGTGTACATGTAGGTAGGGGTACCAGGTAGTTGAGGAAATGTGTACATGTAGGTAGGGGTACCAGGTAGTTGAGGTAATATAATGTAGGTAGGGGTACCAGGTAGTTGAGGTAATATAATGTAGGTAGGAGTACCAGGTAGTTGAGGTAATATAATGTAGGTAGGGGTACCAGGTAGTTGAGTAATATAATGTAGGTAGAGGTACCAGGTAGTTGTAGGTAATATAATGTAGGTAGGGGTACCAGGTAGTTGAGGTAATGTGTACATGTAGGTAGGGGTACCAGGTAGTTGAGGAAATGTGTACATGTAGGTAGGGGTACCAGGTAGTTGAGGTAATATAATGTAGGTAGGGGTATCAGGTAGTTGAGGTAATATAATGTAGGTAGGGGTACCAGGTAGTTGAGGTAATATAATGTAGGTAGGGGTACCAGGTAGTTGAGGTAATATAATGTGGGTAGGGGTACCAGGTAGTTGAGGTAATATAATGAAGGTAGGGGTACCAGGTAGTTGAGGAAATATAATGTAGGTAGGGATACCAGGTAGTAGAGGTAATATAATGTTGGTAGGGGTACCAGATAGTTGAGGTAATATAATGTAGGTAGGGGTACCAGGTAGTTGAGGTAATATAATGTAGGCAGGAGAACCAGGTAGTAGAAGTAATATAATGTAGGTGGGGTACCAGGTAGTTGAGGTAATATAATGTAGGTAGGGGTACCAGGTAGTTGAGGTAATATAATGTAGGTAGGGGTACCAGGTAGTTGAGGTAATATACTGCTCAAAAAATAAAGGGAACACTTAAACAACACAATGTAACTCCAAGTCAATCACACTTCTGTGAAATCAAACTGTCCACTTAGGAAGCAACACTGATTGACAATACATTTCACATGCTGTTGTGCAAATGGAATAGACAACAGGTGGAAATTATAGGCAATTAGCAAGACACCCCCAATAAAGGAGTGTTTCTGCAGGTGGTAACCACAGACCACTTCTCAGTTCCTATGCTTCCTGGCTGATGTTTTGGTCACTTTTGAATGCTGGCGGTGCTTTCACTGTAGTGGTAACATGAGACGGAGTCTACAACCCACACAAGTGGCTCAGGTAGTGCAGCTCATCCAGGATGGCACATCAATGCAAGCTGTGGCGATAAGGTTTGCTGTGTCTGTCAGCGTAGTGTTCAGAGCATGGAGGCGCTACCAGGAGACAGGCCAGTACATCAGGAGACGTGGAGGAGGCCGTAGGAGGGCAACAACCCAGCAGCAGGACCGCTACCTCCGCCTTTGTGCAAGGAGGAGCACTGCCAGAGCCCTGCAAAATGACCTCCAGCAGGCCACAAATGTGCATGTGTCTGCTCAAACGGTCAGAAACAGACTCCATGAGGGTGGTATGAGGGCCCGACGTCCACAGGTGGGGGTTGTGCTTACAGCCCAACACCGTGCAGGACGTTTAGCATTTGCCAGAGAACACCAAGATTGGCAAATTCGCCACTGGCGCCCTGTGCTCTTCACAGATGAAAGCAGGTTCACACTGAGCACATGTGACAGACGTGACAGTCTGGAGACGCCGTGGAGAACGTTCTGCTGCCTGCAACATCCTCCAGCATGACCGGTTTGGCGGTGGGTCAGTCATGGTGTGGGGTGGCATTTCTTTGGGGGCCGCACAGCCCTCCATGTGCTCGCCAGAGGTAGCCTGACTGCCATTAGGTACCGAGATGAGATCCTCAGACCCCTTGTGAGACCATATGCTGGTGCGGTTGGCCCTGGGTTCCTCCTAATGCAAGACAATGCTAGACCTCATGTGGCTGGAGTGTGTCAGCAGTTCCTGCAAGAGGAAGGCATTGATGCTATGGACTGGCCCACCCGTTCCCCAGACCTGAATCCAATTGAGCACATCTGGGACATCATGTCTCGCTCCATCCACCAACGCCACGTTGCACCACAGACTGTCCAGGAGTTGGCGGATGCTTTAGTCCAGGTCTGGGAGGAGATCCCTCAGGAGACCATCCGCCACCTCATCAGGAGCATGCCCAGGCGTTGTAGGGAGGTCATACAGGCACATGGAGGCCACACACACTACTGAGCCTCATTTTGACTTGTTTTAAGGACATTACATCAAAGTTGGATCAGCCTGTAGTGTGGTTTTCCACTTTAATTTTGAGTGTGACTCCAAATCCAGACCTCCATGGGTTGATAAATTGGATTTCCATTGATTATTTTTGTGTGATTTTGTTGTCAGCACATTCAACTATGTAAAGATAAAAGTATTTAATAAGATTTTTTCATTCATTCAGATCTAGGATGTGTTATTTTAGTGTTCCCTTTATTTTTTGGAGCAGTGTACAATGTAGGTAGGGGTACCAGGTAGTTGAGGTAATATAATGTAGGTAGGGGTACCAGGTAGTTGAGGTAATATAATGTAGGTAGGGGTACCAGGTAGTTGAGGTAATATAATGTAGGTAGGGGTACCAGGTAGTTGAGGTAATATAATGTGGGTAGGGGTACCAGGTAGTTGCGGTAATATAATGTAGGTAGGGGTACCAGGTAGTTGAGGTAATATAATGTAGGTAGGGGTACCAGGTAGGGCCATTCCCCCAGAAATGTCCGGGAACTTGCAGGTGCCTTGGTGGAAGAGTGGGGTAACATCTCACAGCAAGAACTGGCAAATCTGGTGCAGTCCATGAGGAGATGTACTGCAGTACTTAATGCAGCTGGTGGCCACACCAGATACTGATTGTTACTTTTGATTTTGACCCCCCCTTTGTCCAGGGACACATTATTCCATTTCTGTTAGTCACATGTCTGTGGAACTTGTTCAGTTTGTGTCTCAGTTGTTGAATCTTACGTTCATACAAATATTTCTACATGTTAAGTTTGCTGAAAATAAACGCAGTTGACAAGTGAGAGGACGTTTCTTTTTTGCTGAGTTTGTGGTAGTGGTGGAGTAGGGGTCTGAGGGCACAGTGTCTTGTGAAATCTGTGAATGTATTGTAATGTTTTAAAATTGTATAAACTGCATTAATTTTGCTGGACTCCTGGAAGAGCTATAATATATACAGTTGGGGGAAAAAATATTTGATCCCCTGCTGATTTTGTACATTTGCCCACTAACAAAGAAATGATCTATAATTTTAATGGTAGGTTTATTTGAACAGTGAGAGACAGATTAACAAAAAAATCCAGAAAAACGCATGTCAAAAATGTTATAAAATGATTTCCATTTTAATGAGGGAAATAAGTATTTGACCCCTCTGCAAAACATGACTTAGTACTTGGTGGCAAAACCCTTGTTGGCAATCACAGAGGTCAGACGTTTCTTGTAGTTGGCCACCAGGTTTGCACACATCTCAGGAGGGATTTTGTCCCACTCCTCTTTGCAGATCTTCTCCAAGTCATTAAGGTTTCGAGGCTGACGTTTGGCAACTCGAACCTTCAGCTCCCTCAAAAGATTTTCTATGGGATTAAGGTCTGGAGACTGGCTAGACCACTCCAGGACCTTAATGTGCTTCTTCTTGAGCTACTCCTTTGTTGCCTTGGCCGTGTGTTTTGGGCCATTGTCATGCTGGATTCCCCAGCACGACCCATTTTCAATGCCCTGGCTGAGGGAAGGAGGTTCTCACCCAAGATTTGACAGTACATGGCCCCGTCAAATGATGCGGTGAAGTTGTCCTGTCCCCTTAGTAGAAAAACACCCCCAAAGCATAATGTTTCCACCTCCATGTTTGACGATGGAGATGGTGTTCTTGGGGTCATAGGCAGCATTCCTCCTCCTCCAAACACGGCGAGTTGAGTTGATGCCAAAGAGCTCCATTTTGGTCTCATCGAACCACAACACTTTCACCAGTTGTCCTCTGAATCATTCAGATGTTCATTGGCAGACCTCAGACAGGCATGTATATGTATTCTTGAGCAGGGGGGACCTTGCGGGCGCTGCAGGATTTAAGTCCTTCACGGCGTAGTGTGTTACCAATTGCTTTCTTGGTGACTATGGTCCCAGCTGCCTTGAGATCATTGACAAGATCCTCCTGTGCAGTTCTGGGCTGATTCCTCACCGTTCTCATGATCATTGCAACCCCACGAGGTGAGATCTTGCATGGAGCCCCAGGCTGAGGGAGATTGACAGTTCTTTAGTGTTTCTTCCATTTGCGAATAATCGCACCAACTGTTGTCACCTTCTCACCAAGCTGCTTGGCGATGGTCTTGTAGCCCATTCCAGCCTTGTGTAGGTCTACAATCTTGACCCTGACATCCTTGGAGAGCTCTTTGGTCTTGGCCATGGTGGAGAGTTTGGAATCTGATTGATTGATTGCTTCTGTGGACATGTGTCTTTTTTACAGGTAACAAGCTGCGGTTAGAAGCACTCCCTTTAAGAGTGTGCTCCTAATCTCAGCTCGTTACCTGTATAAAAGACACCTGGGAGCCAGAAATCTTTCTGATTGAGAGGGGGTCAAATACTTATTTCCCTCATTAAAATGCAAATCAATTTATAACATTTTTGACATGCGTTTTTCTGGATATTTTTGTTGTTATTCTGTCTCTCACTGTTCAAATAAACATACCATTAAAATTATAGACTGATCCTTTCTTTATCAGTGGGCAAACGTACAAAATCAGCAGGGGATCAAATACTTTTTCCCCCCACTGTACAAATACAAGTATTCATTCCACCGATTCTGTTGAAAAAAAATTCATAAACGAAAGCAAATGGAACAAAATGGGGATAAACATACCTGAATCTGTCCAATAGAAACTCTCGTTTGCAACTGTTGGGACTAATGATTACACCCTAGATCAGCTAGATGCAGGCAGGAGTGTGAAAGGCGGTATTGAATGTGTCACTGTCTGTCACCTTGATTACTCAAACCTCATGATGGGTATAGGGAAAATGGGAGTATCATGTATTAGCCTAAACCTATCGATGTTACATTGAACTGGGTGGATGGAATATGAATGACAGTCATCCAATATGCTGTAATAGAAATAAGACCATGCTCATTAAAAAATATTGCGTCCTCCCTCATTTTAAACTGCAGCGACCGCCACTGAAATACATCCTTTCCTTATTTATTTCTACATTTCAATGCACAGCCTTTGAATCAGGTAATAATTCAACAAAAACGTGCTGCCTTTCTAATTGACACAAATATTCCTTTGAAAAACGCAAAATACCTTCACATTGTCTGTTTTAACAATGTAATAATAATGTCCCACTGTGGCTCAGTTGGTAGAGCATGGCGCTTGCAACGCCAGGGTTGTGGGTTCGATTCCCACGGGGGGCCAGTATTTAAAAGTGTAATAAAATGTATGCACTCTACTGTAAGTCGCTCTGGATAAGAGCGTCTGCTAAATGACGTAATAATAATAAATGCAATTTAGCAGAAGCTTTTATCCAAAGCGATTTAGTCATTCATACATTTTACGTATCGGTGGCCCCGTGAATCAAACCCACAACCCTGCTGGTGCAACCACCATAGTCTATTATATTTGATTGATTTAACCTTTATTTAACGAGGCAAGTCAGTTAAGAACAAATTCTTATTTTACAATGACGGCCTACCCCGACCAAACCCTCCCCTAACCCGGACGACACTGGGCCAAATGTGCGCCGCCCTATGGGACTCCCGATCACGGCCGGTTGTGATACAGCCCGGGATTGAACCCGGGTCTGTAGTGACACCTCTAGCGCTGCGATGCAGGGCCTTAGACCGCTGCACCACTCAGGACCACAATGTATAATTGAATACGTGTTTATAACAGTCAATAGCAGTGTATTAACTGTTTATATCAATGTACAGCACAGCTACCTATGCCCAGATGCGTTTCAAGAGCATCAAATATTTTGTTTCTAAACCCTCAGACCCCTGACTGGGAGCAGCATGGGGGACAGTGCCATCTAGTGGAACGAAAATGAAACTGTTATTCCAGATATTATATAATTATATAATGCGGAATCTTTACATTTCAAATAATTCATTCCTTTTCAACTCATTTATATTTAACTTTATTGTTTAATACCCTTTTTGATGTCCACTTATTAAAATAATTATGTTTTTGAACATGTACTGATTGCATTTTATTAATTTACCTACCTTGGAAGAATACCTATTTACAAATAACCAATAGAAACAGCCAACATATACTCCATCTTGAACCTGCCAACATATACGCCAATTTGTTATGTTCAAGTGTTCAATACAAGACTCCCTTGTGAAAGAGACCTCGTTCTCAATGGTGACTCCCCTGCTTAAATAAAGGTCAAATAAGTAAATGGAAGACTTTTATTTTGAAGAGTTTTGCTCGATTTGGACCCATTAATGTTGCTGATTTCACAGAGCTACTTGAGTGATTGATCGTCTCGGTCCGTGTTCACAGAGCTACTTGACTGATTGATCGCCTCGGACTTTATTAGAAGACTTGTAGTACTAGCTAGAATAAATAACCTTGCACGGAATGATCACCCTGTGGTTTCTCTGACCCAGGTACAGCCCCCCCCACCCTGACAACATCATGATCACCCTGTGGTTTCTCTGACCCAGGTACAGCCTCCCACCCTGACAACATCATGATCACCCTGTGGTTTATCTGACCCAGAGACAGCCTCCACCCTGACAACATCATGATCACCCTGTGGTTTCTCTGAACCCAGGTACAGCCTCCCACCCTGCCAACATCATGATCACCCAGTGGTTTCCCTGACCCAGGTACAGCCTCCCACCCTGCCAACATCATGATCAACCTGTGGTTTCTCTGACCCAGGTACAGCTCCCCACCCTGACAACATCATGATCACCCAGTGGTTTCTCTGACCCAGGTACAGCCTCCCACCCTGACAACATCATTATCACCCTGTGGTTTCTCTGACCCAGAGACAGCCTCCCACCCTGACAACATCATGATCACCCTGTGGTTTCTCTGACCCAGGTACAGCCACCCCCACCCTGACAACATCATGATCACCCTGTGGTTTCACTGACCCAGGTACAGCCTCCCACCCTGACAACATCATGATCACCCTGTGGTTTCTCTGACCCAGAGACAGCCTCCCACCCTGACAACATCATGATGACCCTGTGGTTTCCCTGACCCAGGTACAGCCTCCCACCCTGCCAACATCATGATCACCCAGTGGTTTCCCTGACCCAGGTACAGCCTCCCACCCTGCCAACATCATGATCACCCAGTGGTTTCTCTGACCCAGGTACAGCCTCCCACCCTGCCAACATCATGATCAACCTGTGGTTTCTCTGACCCAGGTACAGCTCCCCACCCTGACAACATCATGATCACCCAGTGGTTTCTCTGACCCAGGTACAGCCTCCCACCCAACATCATGATCACCCAGTGGTTTCTCTGACCCAGGTACAGCCTCCCACCCTGACAACATCATGATCACCCTGTGGTTTCTCTGACCGAGAGACAGCCTCCCACCCTGCCAACATCATGATCACCCTGTGGTTTCTCTGACCCAGGTATAGCCCCCCAACCTGCCAACATCATGATCACCCTGTGGTTTCTCTGACCCAGGTACAGCCCCCCACCCTGACAACATCATGATCACCCTGTGGTTTCTCTGACCCAGGTACAGCCTCCCACCCTGCCAACATCATGATCACCCTGTGGTTTCTCTGACACAGGTACAGCCTCCCACCCTGTCAACATCATGATCACCCTGTGGTTTCTCTGACCCAGGTACAGCCCCCCACCCTGACAACATCATGATCACCCAGTGGTTTCCCTGACCCAGGTACAGCCTCCCACCCTGCGAACATCATGATCACCCCGTGGTTTCTCTGACCCAGGTAGAGCCTCCCACCCTGCCAACATCATGATCACCCCGTGGTTTCTCTGACCCAGGTACAGCCTCCCACCCTGACAACATCATGTCCATGTACAGTAAGATAGCGGAAGATCACTAAGAAACCCTTCTAGAGGGCAACCTCCAACGTGTTAAGAAAGCCTTCCAGAGGGCAACCTCCAACGTGTTAAGAAAGCCTTCCAGAGGGAAACCTCCAACGTGTTAAGAAACCCCTCCATAGGTCAACCTCCGTGTTAAGAAACCCCTCCAGAGGGTAAACTCCAACGTGTTAAGAAACCCCTCCAGAGAGCAACCTCCAACGTGTTAAGAAACCCCTCCAGAGAGCAACCTCCAACGTGTTAAGAAACTCTTTTAGAGGCCATCTCCAACGTGTTAAGAAACCCTTCCAGAGGGCAACCTCCAACGTGTTAAGAAACCCTTCTAGAGGGCAACCTCCAACGTGTTAAGAAACCCTTCTAGAGGGCAACCTCCAACGTGTTAAAAAAAACCCTCCAGAGGTCAACCTCCAACGTGTTAAGAAGCCCTCCAGAGGTCAACCTCCAAAGTGTTAAGAAACCCTTCTAGAGGTCAACCTCCAACGTGTTAAGAAACCCTTCTAGAGGGCAACCTCCAACGTGTTAAGAAACCCCTCTAGAGGGCAACCTCCAACGTGTTAAGAAACCCTTCTAGAGGGCAACCTCCAACGTGTTAAGAAACCCTTCTAGAGGGCAACCTCCAATGTGTTAAGAAACCCCTCCAGAGGTCAACCTCCAACGTGTTAAGAAACCCTTCTAGAGGTCAACCTCCAATGTGTTAAGAAACCCTTCTAGAGGGCAACCTCCAACGTGTTAAGAAACCCCTCTAGAGAGCAACCTCCAACGTGTTAAGAAACCCTTCCAGAGATCAACCTCCAACATGTTCGCTATGTTCGACCAATCCAGAATTTTAAAGAAGCCTTTAACATGACCAACCAGAACAAAGACAAATTCATCGACAAAGAGGACCTGCACAACATTCTGCCTTCACTAGGTACTGTAGGCTACACCAGCTGAAACAACATGGGTTAGGTTAGGAAGACATGCCCTACATGCCGGCATTACGAGGTACTGTAAGGTTAGGGGTTGTTTTCCCTAGGGGGAAAAGGAGGCAAACTGCGAGGGAGCCATCAAACAGGCAAAGTGTCAATACAGGACTACAATCGAATCCTACAACGCCGGCTCTGTCGCTCGTTGGATGTGGCAGGGCTTACAAACTATCACGGATTACAAAGGGAAACAACCGCAAGCTGCCCAGTGACGCGATCCTACCAGACGAGCTAAATGCGCTCTATGCTCGCTTCGAGGCAAGCAACACTGAACCATGCATAAACACATTCTCCGTAGCTGATCTGAGTAAGACCTTTAAATAGGTTAACATTCACAAGGCAGCGGGACCAGCTGGCATGTGTCTTCACTGGCATTTTCAACGTCTCCCTGACCCAGTCTGTAATACCTACGTTTCAAGCCGAACACCATAGTCCCCGTGCCCAATAACGCCAAAGTAACCTGTCTAAATGACTATTGCCTATCTGTAGCCGTGAAATGCTTTGAAAGGCTGGTCATGGCTCACAACACCATCATCACAGACACCTTGGACCAACTCCAGTTCACATACCGCCCCAACTGATCCATAGATGACACAATCTCTATTGCACTGCACACTCTCCTTAGAACATGTTCTAGAAGCATTCACTGATGTCTACTGATTCAAATTATATGGAATATGATTCTATAAAGTGTGTTAATATTATTATTATTTTAATGTTACGTGAAAACTGCCCTGTACATTGCCCACTATATGAAATGCCATAGGAATGCATTACATCCAGCAGAGAGGTACAGGTAACCCATTTTCACAAAATGCCTTCATAATGAGAGCACCAAACTGCACATCAAGCTAGGTCTAAACAATGATGCCTAGATATTTAAACAGTATGGCACCTCAGGGGTTTTGTGGTATAAGGTACCACGGCTAAGGGCTGTTCTTACGCACGACGTAACGCAGGTGGATACAGCCCTTCGCCGTGGTATATTGGCCATATACCACAACCCCCTGAGGAGCCGTATTGCTATTATCAACTGGTTATCAAAGTAATTAGAGCAGTAAAAAGGCATGTTTTTGTCATACCCGTGGTATACGGTCTGATATACCACAGCTGTCAGCCAATCAGAATTCAGGGCTCAAATCAGCCAATTTATAAAACTGATGTAACCGTATGTCATGACTTCCTCCTTGTTCGGGCGGTGTTCGACGTCACCGACCTTCTAGCCATCGCCGATCCACTTTTCATTGGTTTTGTCTTGTCTTCCATCACACCAATTCCATCAATTACATGTTGTGTATTTAACCCTGTTCCCCCCCCATGTCCTTGTCCGTAATTGTTTGTTGTAGTGCTTGTGCACGGTATGCTGGTATTTACCGGGTTTTGTTTGACCGATTGATTGTATTATTTTGTTGACGGTGGTTTATGGTTATTAAACACAACCGTTGTAAATCAGTTTCCGCTCTCCTGCGCCTGACTTCTCTGCCGCCAGTAGCATCGCATTACAGAATTACGGACCAATACTATGGAGTCAGCAGGAGCTGGTACCCGGGTATAGGGGTGGAGGAGCGCGTCCGGGAACACGCAGCAATGCTCCACCATCTTGGCACCACCATGGATCGCGTTGTCCAGACAATGGACCACTGAGAGACTCCACCAACATAACCGGGGTCTCCCCTGAGCGCCCCTCTTCATCCTGGTCCCAGTGGGATTCGTCTCTCCCTGCCCCAGGAATATGATGGGAAGGCTGCGAACTGCCAGGGGTTCCTTCTACAATTGGACCTATACCTGGCCACCGTCCACCCGGCTCCATCGGGCCGTGAGAGGGTGTCAGCCCTCGTCTTGTGCCTCACCGGGAAAGCCCTGGAGTGGGACAACGCCGTGTGGAGGGAGGGAGATGCGGCGCTGGACCAGTTTGAGGAGTTCACCCGCCCGAGGGTAGAGCGGCGGGTGAGCGACTCTTCCATCTGAGGCAGGAGACGAGGAGCGTCCAGGAGTTCGCCCTGGAGTTTAGGACCCTGGCTGCCGGCGTGGGATGGAACGACAGGGCCCTGATCGACCATTACCGCTGCAGTTTGCGCGAGGACGTCCGTCGGGAGTTGGCCTGCAGAGACATCACCCTCACGTTTGACCAGCTTGTGGACCTGTCCATCCATCTGGACAACCTGCTGGCTATCCGCGGACGTTCAGAGCGGGGTCTGGTGGTTCCATCCCCCAGCACCCCCCTCTCCGATACCCATGGAGCTGGGAGGGGCGGTGCGCAGGGAGACCGGAGGGGGTTCAATGACTCACTACTGTAGTGGTTCTGGATCAGAGAGTCTGTTAAATGACTCACTACTGTAATGGCTCTGGATCAGAGAGTCTGCTATATGACTCACTACTGTAGTGGCTCTGGATCAGAGAGTCTGCTATATGACTCACTACTGTAGTGGCTCTGGATCAGAGAGTCTGCTAAATGACTCACTACTGTAGTGGCTCTGGATCAGAGTCTGCTAAATGACTCACTACTGTAGTGGCTCTGGATCAGAGTCTGTTAAATGACTCACTACTGTAGTTGCTCTGGATAAGAGAGTCTGTTAAATGACTCACTACTGTAGTATCTCTGGATAAGAGAGTCTGCTAAATGACTCACTACTGTAGTGGCTATGGATCAGAGAGTCTGCTAAATGACTCACTACTGTAGTGGCTCTGGATCAGAGAGTCTGCTAAATGACTCACTACTGTAGTGGCTCTGGATCAGAGAGTCTGCTAAATGAATCACTACTGTAGTGGCTCTGGATCAGAGTCTGCTAAATGACTCACTACTGTAGTGGCTCTGGATCAGAGTCTGTTAAATGACTCACTACTGTAGTTGCTCTGAATAAGAGTCTGCTAAATGACTAACATTTAATGTGACGCATAGACTTCCATACAACAAGACATACATTAAGAAAGTATTCAGACCCCTTGACTTTTTCCCAAAAATGTTACGTTACAGCCTTATTCTAAAATGGATTTAATTGCTTTTTCGCCCCCTCATCAATCTACACACAATACCCCATAATGACATCACAATACCCCATAATGACAAAGTAAAAACAGGTTTTTAGAAATGTTTGCACATTTATTAAAAATACAAAACTGAAATATCACATAGACATAAGTAATTCAGACCCTTCACTCAGTACTTTGTTGAAGCACCTTTGGCAGTGATTACAGCCTCGAGTCTTCTTGGGTATGACGCTACAAGCTTGGCACACCTGTATTTGGGGAGTTTCTCCCATTCTTCTCTGCAGATCCTCTCAAGCTCTGTCAGGTTGGATGGGGAGCGTCGCTGCAAAGCTATTTGATGGTCTCTCCAGAGATGTTTGATCGGATTCAAGTCCGGGCTCTGGCTGGGCCATTCAAGGACATTCAGACTTGTCCCAAAGCCACTCCTGTGTTGTCTTGGCTGTGTGCTTAGGGCCGTTGTCCTGTTGGAAGGTGAACCTTCGCCTCAGTCCGAGGTCCTGAGCGCTCTGCAGCAATTTGTCATTAAGGATCTCTTTGTACTTTGCTCCGTTCATCTTTCCCTCCTCGATCATGACTAGTCTCCCAGCCCCTGCAGCTGAAAAATATTCCCACAGCATGATGCTGCCATCATCATGCTTCACCATAGGGATGGTGCCATGTTTCCTCCAGACGTGACGCTTGGCATTCAGGCCAAAGAGTTCAATCTTGGTTTCATCAGACCAGAGAATCTTGCTTCTCATGGTCTGAGAGTCCTTTAGGTGCCTTTTGGCAAACTCCAAGCGGGCTGTCATGTGCCTTTTACTGAGGAGTGGCTTCCGTCTGGCCACTCTACCGTAAAGGCCTGATCCTTGGAGTACTGCAGATATGGTTGTCCTTCTGGAAGGTTCTCCCATCTCCACAGAATGACCATCGGGTTCTTGGTCATCTCCTTGACCAAGGCCATTCTCCCCCGATGGCTGGGCAGACAGCTCTAGGAAGAGTCTTGGTGGCTCCAAACTTCTTCCATTTAGAATGAAGTAGGCCACTGTGTTCAATGCTGAATAATTATTTTGGTACCTATTCCCTGATCTATGCCTCGATACTATCCTGTCTTGGAGCTCTACGGACAATTCCTTCGATCTCACAGCTTGGTTTTTGTTCTGACATGCACTGTCAACTGTGGGCCCTTATATAGACAGGTGTGTGTCTTTCCAAATCATGTCTGATCAATTGAATTTACCACAGGTGGACTCTAATCAAGTTGTAGAAACATCTCAAAGATGATCAATGGAAACAGGATGCACCTGAGCTCAATTTCATGTCTCATAGCAAAGGGTCTGAATACTTTATTTAATAATTTAATAATAAATACTTTATTTAATCAATTTTAGAATAAGTCTGTAACGTAACAAAATGTGGAAAAGGGGGAAGGGGTCTGAATACTTTCCGAATGCTCTGTATAAAGGTATGAAAGTGAAGACAGATGTTGGATTTGTTAATCTGCTGACTGATAGAATACGCTTGACTGCATCTCAAACACCATATTCAATATGGCTGCGTTTACACAACCAGCACAATTCTAATATTCTTCCCACTAACTGCGTCGTTTGATCAACTAGATTAGCCCTTTTGTCAAAAATTGGGGGAAAGATCAGAATTCAGCTGCCTGTGTAAATTCAGCTAAATAGTGCACTACTTTTGACCAGGGTGCTGGGGTCTAGTGCACTACTTTTGACCAGGGTGCTGGGGGCTAGTGCACTACTTTTGACCAGGGTGCTGGGGGGCTAGTGCACTACTTTTGACCAGGGTGCTGGGGGGCTAGTACACTACTTATGACCAGGGTGCTGGGGGCTAGTGCACTACTTTTGACCAGGGTGCTGGGGGCTAGTGCACTACTTTTGACCAGGGTGTTGGGGTCTAGTGCACTATATTATCACAGGATGCCAGTTCAGACAGACTACACGGTTTAAACCACACAATCACAACAGCTTTTTATCTAAAACGACACACTATAACATGGTTCCACTAGGCAGCCAGCATCACATCCTGTCACTGGTCAGACTGTCCATTAGTGACATCACATCCTGTCACTGGTCAGACTGTCCATTAGTGACATCACATCCTGTCACTGGTCAGACTGTCCATTAGTGACATCACATCCTGTCACTGGTCAGACTGTCCATTAGTGACATCACATCCTGTCACTGGTCAGACTGTCCATTAGTGACATCACATCCTGTCACTGGTCAGACTGTCCATTAGTGACATCACATCCTGTCACTGGTCAGACTGACCCTTAGTGACATCACATCCTGTCACTAGAAAGCAGTACAGAATCAGTCACCAGCTCAATATCAGCCGTCTCTTCGTAATTACAACACATATCAGCAAACACCACACATTTTCAAAGTCTGAAGGATTATTTCATTTTGGTTATTTTACTTTGTTTGTTAAAATATCCTACATACACAGCACCAAAGGCAGGGGACATTGTTAAGAGGCTGCAACAGTCAGTGTTGTCTTCTCTACCCCAGCACACACACGGAGGGCTCAGTCACTATAAAGGTACTCTGCTGCATGTTGCCATGCTAAATAAATACATTAGAACAGCTCATAAATGTCACTTTTCCTTATTTAGAGTCCTAGCTTTGGCCTGACAGGGCTACCACATAGGTCTCTGTCCAAAACTAGAGCACTACGTTGGAATAGGCTTCCACTAGGTGTCCTAGAGCTGCACCAGGCCTGGAGAGAGATGATGACTCCACTAGAGGTGTCCTAGAGCGGCTCCAGGCCTGGAGAGAGATGATGACTCCACTAGAGGTGTCCGAGAGCTGCTCCAGGCCTGGAGAGAGATGATGACTCCACTAGAGGTGTCCTAGAGCTGCTCCAGGCCTGGAGAGAGATGATGACTCCACTAGAGGTGTCCTAGAGCTGCTCCAGGCCTGGAGAGAGATGATGACTCCACTAGAGGTGTCCTAGAGCTGCTCCAGGCCTGGAGAGAGATGATGACTCCACTAGAAGTGTCCTAGAGCTGCTCCAGGCCTGGAGAGAGATGATGACTCCACTAGAGGTGTCCTAGAGCTGCTCCAGGCCTGGAGAGAGGATGATGACTCCACTAGAGGTGTCCTAGAGCTGCTCCAGGCCTGGAGAGAGGATGATGACTCCACTAGAGGTGTCCTAGAGCTGCTCCAGGCCTGGAGAGAGATGATGACTCCACTAGAGGTGTCCTAGAGCTGCTCCAGGCCTGGAGAGAGATGACTCCACTAGAGGTGTCCTAGAGCTGCTCCAGGCCTGGAGAGAGATGATGACTCCACTAGAGGTGTCCTAGAGCTGCTCCAGGCCTGGAGAGAGATGATGACTCCACTAGAGGTGTCCTAGAGCGGCTCCAGGCCTGGAGAGAGATGACTCCACTAGAGGTGTCCTAGAGCTGCTCCAGGCCTGGAGAGAGATGATGACTCCACTAGAGGTGTCCTAGAGCGGCTCCAGGCCTGGAGAGAGATGACTCCACTAGAGGTGTCCTAGAGCTGCTCCAGGCCTGGAGAGAGATGATGACTGAAGACAGAAGTGTTGCTCAAAGAGCAACATAGGACCAGGGCAGAGTCACAGCAGAGAGAGAGAGAGAGGGAAGGGATATGTTGAGAGATTTAGTAGATTAAGAAATCTACTTGAATTCAATCACTTTTTGACAGCATCCCTTTTGATTTAAACACAACTTTCCATCCATGTTTGTCCATGGAAGAAGAGTCCTCAAAGGTCCTCAAAGTTTACCCATTTTGCATATCCCACCATACCACGAGACATCCATTTCAATGGAAAAGATTTATGGTTGAGATTGATATCATTTAAAAGCTTACAAACAGGGTTGTCATACGATTTAATAATTTATTGAAAAAATATGTTTTAATAAAAATGTGGACATTATTTAAGCTTTAACATAAATTATCTAACAACGTGTAAACTGTTTTTCATATCTGCATGTTGTAGCTTAGAACCTATTTCACACCATCTGAGGTGGTTGTGTTGTGCCCGTCATCGGTTGAGACACAACATGCTCTTGAATACAGAATGGGTGTCACACATTCCAATAGGTCAACGTTGAACACCTTTATGTCTTCGATGTTTTGACATTAAGGTCCCGAAAGTCATTTTCACACCACTTCTACAATGAGCGACTACGTATGGAAGGTTTTGTTCAAATCGAAAGGGATGCTGTCAAAAGGTCACTGAAATCAAATGGATTTCCCCAGATCCCAGACGGTGACCCAGTGGAGACCAGGGCAGATGGAGAGATGTGGAACAGCAGAGGGATGGACATGATGGCAGATCCCAGATGGTGACCCAGTGGAGACCAGGGCAGATGGAGAGATGTGGATCAGCAGAGGGATGGACATGATGGCAGATCCCAGACGGTGACCCAGTGGATCTCTGTGAACTGGTAGATCTAAGAATCTGCCAGGGCCAGGTTCTTAGACTGGATCTTAGCCAAGTGGTCTAAAATCCCTGCTTCTATCTTGTCACACTGAGCCAGGAATCCCTGGCAGAGGAACAAGGAGAGACAGTTAAATCCCTGGAGGAGGAACAGGAAGAGACAGTTAAATCCCTGGAGGAGGAACAAGAAGAGACAGTTAAATCCCTGGAGGAGGAACAAGAAGAGACAGTTAAATCCCTGGAGGAGGAGGAACAAGAAGAGACAGTTAAATCCCTGGAGAAGGAGGAACAAGAAGAGACAGTTAAATCCCTGGAGGAGGAGGAACAAGAAGAGACAGTTAAATCCCTGGAGGAGGAGGAACAGGAAGAGACAGTTAAATCCCTGGAGGAGGAGGAACAAGAACAGACAGATAAATCCCTGGAGGAGGAGGAACAAGAAGATACAGATAACTCCTTGGAGGAGGAGGAGGAGGCAGATAAATCCCTGGAGGAGGAGGAACATGAAGAAGTGACAGTGGATAGTCTTAGACCATCGTAGTAACCCTGTAATAACTAGTAACAACTTATTAACAGCATGGTTTTATATTTATTACTCAAGTGGAAAAAGGACATAATTGATCACTCACTGAGAGTTCATCAGAAATTAAACAGACTCACCTGAACTGTTTTTACTAGGCCTTTTTTCTTCATCCGACAGTCACCAAAGTTCTCTGGTAAAGTCTGTTAAAATAACATAGTTGTTTTAGTGTTTACAGAGTAAGCTGTGATAAGACTAGCAGCTAGGGAATCTCTACTCAACAAATCTGTTACACCAGTCCACTACGTGTGTTTGTTAATAAGGTTGTGTTACCATAGAGTTAACCTGCTTTAGGAGCAGGCCTAAATTACTGAAGGGGGGTTAGGGGGACCAGTACCAAGTGTAGGAGGGTTAGGGGGACCAGTACTAAGTGTAGGGGGGGTTAGGGGACCAATACTAAGTGTAAGGAGGTTAAGGGGACCAGTACTAAGTGTAGGAGGGTTAGGGGACCAGTACTAAGTGTATGAGGGTTAAGGGGACCAGTATTAAGTGTAGGGGGGTTAGGGGACCAGTACTAAGTGTATGAGGGTTAGGGGGACCAGTACTAAGTGTAGGAGGGTTAGGGGGGACCAGTACTAAGTGTAGGGGGGTTAGGGGACTAATACTAAGTGTAAGGGGGTTAAGGGGACCAGTACTAAGTGTAAGGGGGTTAAGGGGACCAGTACTACGTGTAGGAGTGTTAGGGGACCAGTACTAAGTTTAGGGGGGTTAAGGTTGACCAGTACTAAGTGTAGGGGGGTTAAGGGGACCAGTACTAAGTGTAAGGGGGTTAGGGGGACCAGTACTAAGTGTAGGGGGGTTAGGGGGACCAGTACTAAGTGTAGGAGGGTTAGGGGGACCAGTACTAAGAGTAGAAGGATTAAGGGAAAAGTACTAAGTGTAGGGGGGTTAGGGGGACCAGTACTAAGTGTAGGAGGGATAGGGGGACCAGTACTAAGAGTAGGAGGGTTAAGGGGAAAAGTACTAAGTGTAGGAGGGTTAGGGGGACCAGTACTAAGTGTAGGGGGGTTAGGGGGACCAGTACTAAGTGTAGGATGGTTAGGGGAACCAGTACTAAGTGTTGGGGGGTTAGGGGGACAAGTACTAAGTGTGGGAGGGTTAGGGGGACCAGTACTAAGTGTAGGGGGGTTAGGGGGACCAGTACTAAGTGTAGGAGGGTTAGGGGGACCAGTACTAAGTGTAGGGAGGTTAGGGGGACCAGTACTAAGTGTAGGGGGGTTAAGGGGACCAGTACAAAGTGTAGGAGGGTTAGGGGACCAGTACTAAGTGTAGGGAGGTTAGAGGGACCAGTACTAAGTGTAGGAGGGTTAAGGGGAAAAGTAGTAAGTGTAGGTTGGTTAGGGGGACCAGTACTAAGTGTTAGAGGTATAGGGGGCCAGTACCAAGTGTAGGGAGGTTAGGGGGACCAGTACTAAGTGTAGGGGGGTTAAGGGGACCAGTACAAAGTGTAGGAGGGTTAGGGGACCAGTACTAAGTGTAGGGAGGTTAGAGGGACCAGTACTAAGTGTAGGAGGGTTAAGGGGAAAAGTAGTAAGTGTAGGTGGGTTAGGGGACCAGTACTAAGTGTAGGAGGTATAGGGGGACCAGTACCAAGTGTAGCAGGGTTAAGGGGAAAAGTACTAAGTGTAGGAGGGTTAGGGGGACCAGTACTAAGTGTAGGGGGGTTAGGGGGACCAGTACTAAGTGTAGGGGGGTTAGGGAAACAGTACTAAGCATAGGGGGTTAAGGAGGACCAGTACTAAGTGTAGGGGGGTTAGGGGACCAGTACTAAGTGTAGGAGGGTTAGGGGGACCAGTACTAAATGTAGGGAGGTTAGGGGGACCAGTACTAAGTGCAGGATGGTTAGGGGGACCAGTACTAAGTGTAGGAGGGTTAGGGGGACCAGTACTGAGTGTAGGGGGGTTAGGGGGACCAGTACTAAGTGTAGGGAGGTTAAAAGGACCAGTACTAAGTGTAGGAGGGTTAGGGGGACCAGTGCTAAGTGTAGGAGGGTTAGGGGGACCAGTTCTAAGTGTAGGGGGGTTAGGGGACCAGTACTAAGTGTAGGGGGGTTAAGGGGACCAGAACTAAGTGTAGGGGGGTTAGGGGAACCAGTACTAAGCATAAGGGGGCTAAGGAGGACCAATACTAAGTGTAGGGGGGTTAGGGAGACCAGTACAAAGTGTAGGAGGGTTAGGGGACCAGTACTAAGTGTAGGGAGGTTAGAGGGACCAGTACTAAGTGTAGGAGGGTTAAGGGGAAAAGTACTAAGTGTAGGTGGGTTAGGGGACCAGTACAAAGTGTAGGAGGGTTAGGGGACCAGTACTAAGTGTAGGGAGGTTAGAGGGACCAGTACTAAGCATAGGGGGTTAAGGAGGACCAGTACTAAGTGTAGGGGGTTAGGGGGACCAGTACTAAGTGTAGGAGGGTTAAGGGGACCAGTACTAAGTGTAGGGAGGTTAGGGGGACCAGTAGTAAGTGCAGGAGGGTTAGGGGGACCAGTACTAAGTGTAGGAGGGTTAGGGGGACCAGTACTGAGTGTAGGAGGGTTAGGGGGACCAGTACTAAGTGTAGGGAGGTTAAAAGGACCAGTACTAAGTGTAGGGAGGTTAAAAGGACCAGTACTAAGTGTAGGGAGGTTAAAAGGACCAGTACTAAGTGTAGGGGGGTTGGGGACCAGTACTAAGTGTAGGAGGGTTAGGGGACCAGTGCTAAGTGCAGGAGGGTTAGGGGGACCAGTACTAAGTGTAGGAGGGTTAGGGGGACCAGTACTAAGTGTAGGGGGGTTAGGGGGACCAGTACTAAGTGTAGGGGGGTTATGGGGACCAGTACTAAGTGTAGGAGGGTTATGGGGACCAGTACTAAGTGTAGGGGGTTAAGGGAAACAGTACTAAGCATAGGGGGGTTAGGGGAAACAGTACTAAGCATAGGGGGGTTAAGGGGAAAAGTAGTAAGTGTAGGTGGGTTAGGGGGACCAGTACTAAGTGTTAGAGGTATAGGGGCCAGTACCAAGTGTAGGGAGGTTAGGGGACCAGTACTAAGTGTAGGGGGTTAAGGGGACCAGTACAAAGTGTAGGAGGGTTAGGGGACCAGTACTAAGTGTAGGGAGGTTAGAGGGACCAGTACTAAGTGTAGGAGGGTTAAGGGGAAAAGTAGTAAGTGTAGGTGGGTTAGGGGGACCAGTACTAAGTGTAGGAGGTATAGGGGACCAGTACCAAGTGTAGGAGGGTTAAGGGGAAAAGTACTAAGTGTAGGAGGGTTAGGGGACCAGTACTAAGTGTAGGGGGTTAGGGGACCAGTACTAAGTGTAGGGGGTTAGGGGAAACAGTACTAAGCATAGGGGGTTAAGGAGGACCAGTACTAAGTGTAGGAGGGTTAGGGGGACCAGTACTAAGTGTAGGGAGGTTAGGGGGACCAGTACTAAGTGCAGGATGGTTAGGGGGACCAGTACTAAGTGTAGGAGGGTTAGGGGGACCAGTACTGAGTGTAGGGGGGTTAGGGGGACCAGTACTAAGTGTAGGGAGGTTAAAAGGACCAGTACTAATTGTAGGAGGGTTAGGGGGACCAGTGCTAAGTGTAGGAGGGTTAGGGGGACCAGTTCTAAGTGTAGGGGGTTAGGGGACCAGTACTAAGTGTAGGGGGTTAAGGGGACCAGAACTAAGTGTAGGGGGGTTAGGGGAACCAGTACTAAGCATAAGGGGGCTAAGGAGGACCAATACTAAGTGTAGGGGGGGTTAGGGAGACCAGTACAAAGTGTAGGAGGGTTAGGGGACCAGTACTAAGTGTAGGGAGGTTAGAGGGACCAGTACTAAGTGTAGGAGGGTTAAGTGGAAAAGTACTAAGTGTAGGTGGGTTAGGGGACCAGTACAAAGTGTAGGAGGGTTAGGGGACCAGTACTAAGTGTAGGGAGGTTAGAGGGACCAGTACTAAGCATAGGGGGTTAAGGAGGACCAGTACTAAGTGTAGGGGGGTTAGGGGACCAGTACTAAGTGTAGGAGGGGACCAGTACTAAGTGTAGGAGGGTTAAGGGGACCAGTACTAAGTGTAGGGAGGTTAGGGGGACCAGTAGTAAGTGCAGGAGGGTTAGGGGGACCAGTACTAATATGAGGGAGGAGGGGGACAGGAAGTTAGTTTAGAGTATATTGAGTAGAACGTCATTAGATATAGTCTCAAATATTTTATATTTTTAAGAGCAACAGGGCTGGCAAGTAGGATTTAGTTTCTCCCTGTCTCTGGCCCCCACTCCAGTAGTAGTTGGTGGTAATGCACCATAACCTGCACCACAGCCTTCCCTGTGGCTCAGTTTGTAGAGCATGATGTTTGCAATGCCAGGGTTGTGGGTTCGATTCACACGGGGGCCAGTACAAAAAAATGTTTTTATGAAATGTATGTATTCACTACTGTAAGTCGCTCTGGATAAGAGCGTCTGCAAATGACTAAAATGTAAAAAATGTAAAATGTACTAAGTGTAGGAGGGTTAGGGGGACCAGTACTGAGTGTAGGAGGGTTAGGGGACCAGTACTAAGTGTAGGGAGGTTAAAAGGACCAGTACTAAGTGTAGGGAGGTTAAAAGGACCAGTACTAAGTGTAGGGAGGTTAAAAGGACCAGTACTAAGTGTAGGGGGGTTAGGGGACCAGTACTAAGTGTAGGAGGGTTAGGGGACCAGTACTAAGTGTAGGAGGGTTAGGGGGACCAGTACTAAGTGTAGGAGGGTTAGGGGGACCAGTACTAAGTGTAGGAGGGTTAAGGGGACCAGTACTAAGTGTAGGGTGGTTAGGGGGACCAGTACTAAGTGTAGGAGGGTTAAGGGGACCAGTACCAAGTGTAGGGGGGTTATGGGGAACCAGTACTAAATGGAGGAGGGTTAGGGGGACCGGTACTAAGTGTAGGGGGGTTAAGGGGACCATTACTAAGTGTAGAAGGGTTATGGGGACCAGTACTAAGTGTAGGAGGGTTAGGGGGACCAGTACTAAGTGTAGGAGGGTTAGGGGAGACCAGTACTAAGTGTAGGGGGGTTAGGGGACCAGTACTAAGTGTAGGAGGGTTAGGGGAGACCAGTACTAAGTGAAGGGGGGGTAAGTGTAGGGGGTTAAAAGGAACCAGTACTAAGTGTAGGAGGGTTATGGGGACCAGTACTAAGTGTAGGGGTTTAGGGGACCAGTACTAAGTGTAGGAGGGTTAAGTGTAGAGGGGTTAGGGGGACCAGTACTAAGTGTAGGAGGGTTAAGGGACCAGTACTAAGTGTTTGGGGGTTAAGGGGACCAGTACTAAGTGTAGGGGGTTAGGGGAAACAGTACTAAGCATAGGGGGGTTAAGGAGGACCAGTACTAAGTGTAGGGGGGTTAGGGGACCAGTACTAAGTGTAGGGGGGTTAGGGGTACAAGAACTAAGTGTAGGAGGGTTAGGGGAACAGTACTAAGTGTAGAAGGGTTAGGGGGTTAGGGGAAGAGTACTAAGTGTAGAAGGGTTAGGAGGGTTAGGGGGGTAGGGGGACCAGTACTGGACCAGTTAGGACCACTTAGTACTGGTTAGGGGGACCAGTACTAAGTGTAGGGAGGTTAGGGGACCAGTACTAAGTGTAGGAGGGTTAAGGGGACCAGTACTAAGTGTAGGAGGGTTAGGGGACCAGTACTAAGTGTAGGAGGGTTAAGGGGACCAGTACTAAGTGTAGGGGGGTTAAGTGGACCAGTACTAAGTGTCGGGGGGTTAGGGGACTGGTACTAAGTGTAGGGGGTTAAGGGGGACAAGTACTAAGTGTAGGAGGGTTAGGGAGACCAGTACTAAGTGAAGGGGGGTTAAGTGTAGGGGGGTTAAAAGGAACCAGTACTAAGTGTAGGAGGGTTATGGGGACCAGTACTAAGTGTAGCAGGGTTATGGGGACCAGTACTAAGTGTAGGGGTGGTTAGGGGGACCAGTACTAAGTGTAGGGGGTTTAGGGGGACCAGTACTAAGTGTAGGAGGGTTAAGTGTAGAGGGGTTAGGGGACCAGTACTAAGTGTAGGAGGGTTAGGGGACCAGTACTAAGTGTTGGGGGTTAAGGGGACCAGTACTAAGTGTAGGGGGTTAGGGAAACAGTACTAAGCATAGGGGGGGGTAAGGAGGACCAGTACTAAGTGTAGGAGGGTTAAGGGGACCAGTACTAAGTGTAGGGAGGTTAGGGGACCAGTAGTAAGTGCAGGAGGGTTAGGGGGACCAGTACTAAGTGTAGGAGGGTTAGGGGACCAGTACTGAGTGTAGGAGGGTTAGGGGGACCAGTACTAAGTGTAGGGAGGTTAAAAGGACCAGTACTAAGTGTAGGGAGGTTAAAAGGACCAGTACTAAGTGTAGGGGGGTTAGGAGACCAGTACTAAGTGTAGGGGGTTAGGAGTACAAGAACTAAGTGTAGGAGGGTTAGGGGAACAGTACTAAGTGTAGAAGGGTTAGGGGGTTAGGGGAACAGTACTAAGTGTAGAAGGGTTAGGGGGTTAGGGGGACCAGTACTGGACCAGTTAGGGGGGACCACTTAGTACTGGGTTAGGGGACCAGTACTAAGTGTAGGAGGGTTAGGGGGACCAGTACTAAGTGTAGGGAGGTTAGGGGACCAGTACTAAGTGTAGGAGGGTTAAGGGGACCAGTACTAAGTGTAGGAGGGTTAGGGGACCAGTACTAAGTGTAGGAGGGTTAAGGGGACCAGTACTAAGTGTAGGGGGGTTAAGTGGACCAGTACTAAGCGTCGGGGGTTAGGGGACCGGTACTAAGTGTAGGGGGGGTTAAGGGACCAGTACTAAGTGTAGAAGGGTTATGGGGACCAGTTCAAAGTGTAAGGGGTTAGGGGGACCAGTACTAAGTGTAGGGGGGTTAAGTGGACCAGTACTAAGTGTAGGAGGGTTAAGGGACCAGTACTAAGTGTAGGGGGTTAGGGGACCAGTACTAAGTGTAGGAGGGTTAAGGGGACCAGTACTAAGTGTAGGAGGGTTAGGGGGACCAGTACTAAGTGTAGGGAGGTTAGGGGACCAGTACTAAGTGTAGGAGGGTTAAGGGGACCAGTACTAAGTGTAGGGGGGTTAAGTGGACCAGTACTAAGTGTAGGGGGGTTAGGGGAAGAGTACTAAGTGTAGGGGGGTTAGGGGACCAGTACTAAGTGTAGGAGAGTTAAGGGGACCAGTACTAAGTGTAGGGGTGGTTAGGGGACCAGTACTAAGTGTAGGAGGGTTAGGGGACCGGTACTAAGTGTAGGGGGGTTAAGGGACCAGTACTAAGTGTAGAAGGGTTATGGGGACCAGTTCAAAGTGTAAGGGGGTTAGGGGACCAGTACTAAGTGTAGGAGAGTTAAGGGGACCAGTACTAAGTGTAGGGTGGTTAGGGGGGACCAGTACTAAGTGTAGGAGGGTTAGGGGACCAGTACTAAGTGTAGGGAGGTTAGGGGACCAGTACTAAGTGTAGGAGGGTTAAGGGACCAGTACTAAGTGTAGGAGGGTTAGGGGGACCAGTACTAAGTGTAGGAGGGTTAAGGGGACCAGTACTAAGTGTAGGGGGTTAAGTGGACCAGTACTAAGTGTCGGGGGTTAGGCGGACCGGTACTAAGTGTAGGGGGGTTAAGGGGACCAGTACTAAGTGTAGAAGGGTTATGGGGACCAGTTCAAAGTGCAAGGGGTTAGGGGACCAGTACTAAGTGTAGGGGGGGTTAAGGGGACCAGTACTAAGTGTAGGAGGGTTAAGGGGACCAGTACTAAGTGTATTAGGGTTAACGGGACCAGTACTAAGTGTAAGAGGGTTAGGGGGACCAGTACAAAGTGTAGGGGGTTAGGGGAACCAGTACTAAGTATAGGGGGGGTTAAGGGGCCAGTACTAAGTGTAGGGGGGTTAGGGGACCAGTACTAAGTGCAGGGGGTTAGGGGAACCAGTACTAAGTGTAGGGGGGTTAAGGGGACCAGTACTAAGTGTAGGAGGCTTAGGGTTGACCAGTACTAAGTGTAGGAGGCTTAGGGTTGACCAGTACTAACTGTAGGAGGGTTAGGGGGGACCAGTACTAAGTGTAGGGGGGCTAGGGGGACCAGTACTAAGTGTAGGAGGGTTAAGGGGACCAGTACTAAGTGTAGAAGGGTTATGGGGACCAGTTCAAAGTGTAAGGGGGTTAGGGGACCAGTACTAAGTGTAGGAGAGTTAAGGGGACCAGTACTAAGTGTAGGGTGGTTAGGGGACCAGTACTAAGTGTAGGAGGGTTAGGGGGACCAGTACTAAGTGTAGGGAGGTTAGGGGGACCAGTACTAAGTGTAGGAGGGTTAAGGGGACCAGTACTAAGTGTAGGGGGGTTAAGTGGACCAGTACTAAGTGTCGGGGAGTTAGGCGGACCGGTACTAAGTGTAGGGGGGTTAAGGGGACCAGTACTAAGTGTAGAAGGGTTATGGGGACCAGTTCTAAGTGTAGGAGGGTTAGGGGACCAGTACTAAGTGTAGGGGGGTTAGGGGACCAGTACTAAGTGTAGGGGGTTAAGGGGACCAGTACTAAGTGTAGGAGGGTTAGGGGACCAGTACTAAGTGTAGGAGGCTTAGGGTTGACCAGTACTAAGTGTAGGAGGGTTATGGGGGACCAGTTCTAAGTGTAGGGGGTTAGGGGACCAGTACTAAGTGCAGGAGGGTTAGGGGACCAGTACTAAGTGTAGGGGGTTAGGGGACCAGTACTAAGTGTAGGAGGGTTAGGGGACCAGTACTAAGTGTAGGGAGGTTAGGGGACCAGTACTAAGTGTAGGAGGGTTAGGGGGACCAGTACTAAGTGTAGGGGGGTTAAGTGGACCAGTACTAAGTGTCGGGGGGTTAGGCGGACCGGTACTAAGTGTAGGGAGTTAGGGGACCAGTACTAAGTGTAGAAGGGTTATGGGGACCAGTTCAAAGTGTAGGAGGGTTAGGGGACCAGTACTAAGTGTAGGAGGGTTAGGGGACCAGTACTAAGTGTAGGGGGGTTAAGTGGACCAGTACTAAGTGTCGGGGGTTAGAGCGGACCGGTACTAAGTGTCGGGGGGGTTAGGCGGACCGGTACTAAGTGTAGGGGGGTTAAGGGACCAGTACTAAGTGTAGAAGGGTTATGGGGACCAGTTCAAAGTGTAAGGGGGTTAGGGGACCAGTACTAAGTGTAGGGGGGTTAAGGGGACGAGTACTAAGTGTAGGAGGGTTAAGGGGACCAGTACTAAGTGTATTAGGGTTAACGGGACCAGTACTAAGTGTAAGAGGGTTAGGGGACCAGTACAAAGTGTAGGGGGTTAGGGGAACCAGTACTAAGTATAGGGGGGTTAAGGGGGCCAGTACTAAGTGTAGGGGGTTAGGGGACCAGTACTAAGTGCAGGGGGGTTAGGGGAACCAGTACTAAGTGTAGGGGGGTTAAGGGGACCAGTACTAAGTGTAGGAGGCTTAGGGTTGACCAGTACTAAGTGTAGGAGGCTTAGGGTTGACCAGTACTAACTGTAGGAGGGTTAGGGGGGACCAGTACTAAGTGTAGGGGGGCTAGGGGGACCAGTACTAAGTGTAGGAGGGTTAAGGGGACCAGTACTAAGTGTAGGAGGGTTAGGGGGACAAGTACTAAGTGCAGGAGGGTTAGGGGACCAGTACTAAGTGTAGGGAGGTTAAAAGGACCAGTACTAAGTGTAGGAGGGTTAGGGGGACCAGTACTAAGTGTAGGGGGTTAGGGGGACCAGTACTAAGTGTAGGAGGGTTAAGGGGACCAGTACTAAGTGTAGGAGGGTTAGGGGACAAGTACTAAGTGTAGGGAGGTTGGGGGGACCAGTACTAAGTGTAGGAGGGTTAAGGGGACCAGTACTAAGTGTAGGGGGGTTAAGTGGACCAGTACTAAGTGTAGGGGGGTTGGGGGAACCAGTACTAAGTGTAGGAGGGTTAAGGGGACCAGTACTAAGTGTAGGGGGGTTAGGGGACCAGTACAAAGTGTAGGAGGGTTAGGGTTGACCAGTACTAAGTGTATGGGGGTTAGGGGGACAAGTACTAAGTGTAAGGGGTTAAGGGACCAGTACTAAGTGTAGGGGGGTTAAGGGGCCAGTACTAAGTGTAGGGGGGTTAGGGGACCAGTACTAAGTGCAGGGGGGTTAGGGGAATTAGTACTAAGTGTAGGGGGGTTAAGGGGACCAGTACTAAGTGTTGGGGGGTTAATGGGACCAGTACTAAGTGTAGGGGGAGTTAGGGGGACCAGTACTAAGTGTAGGGGGTTAGGGGGACCAGTACTAAGTGTAGGAGGGTTAGGGGACCAGTACTAAGTGTAGGGGTGGTTAGGGGGACCAGTACTAAGTGTAGGACGGTTACGGGGACCAGTACCAAGTGTAGGGGGGTTAAGGGGTACTAAGTGTAGGAGGGTTAAGGGGACCAGTACTAAGTGTAGGGGGGGTTAAGTGGACCAGTACTAAGTGTAGGGTGGTTAGGGGGACCAGTACTAAGTGTAGGAGGGTTAGGGGGACCAGTACTAGGTGTAGGGAGGTTAGGGGACCAGTACTAAGTGTAGGAGGGTTAAGGGGACCAGTACTAAGTGTAGGAGGGTTAGGGGGACCAGTACTAAGTGTAGGAGGGTTAAGGGGACCAGTACTAAGTGTAGGGGGGTTAAGTGGACCAGTACTAAGTGTCGGGGGGTTAGGGGACCGGTACTAAGTGTAGGGGGGGTTAAGGGGACCAGTACTAAGTGTAGAAGGGTTATGGGGACCAGTTCAAAGTGTAAGGGGGTTACGGGGACCAGTACTAAGTGTAGGGGGGTTAAGTGGACCAGTACTAAGTGTAGGAGGGTTAGGGGACCAGTACTAAGTGTAGGGGTTAGGGGACCAGTACTAAGTGTAGGGGGGTTAAGGGGACCAGTACTAAGTGTAGAAGGGTTATGGGGACCAGTTCAAAGTGTAAGGGGGTTACCGGGGACCAGTACTAAGTGTAGGGGGGTTAAGTGGACCAGTACTAAGTGTAGGGAGGTTAGAGGGACCAGTACTAAGCATAGGGGGGTTAAGGAGGACCAGTACTAAGTGTAGGGGGGTTAGGGGACCAGTACTAAGTGTAGGAGGGGACCAGTACTAAGTGTAGGAGGGTTAAGGGACCAGTACTAAGTGTAGGGAGGTTAGGGGGACCAGTAGTAAGTGCAGGAGGGTTAGGGGACCAGTACTAATATGAGGGAGGAGGGGGACAGGAAGTTAGTTTAGAGTATATTGAGTAGAACGTCATTAGATATAGTCTCAAATATTTTATATTTTTAAGAGCAACAGGGCTGGCAAGTAGGATTTAGTTTCTCCCTGTCTCTGGCCCCCACTCCAGTAGTAGTTGGTGGTAATGCACCATAACCTGCACCACAGCCTTCCTGTGGCTCAGTTTGTAGAGCATGATGTTTGCAATGCCAGGGTTGTGGGTTCGATTCACACGGGGCCAGTACAAAAAAATGTTTTTATGAAATGTATGTATTCACTACTGTAAGTCGCTCTGGATAAGAGCGTCTGCGAAATGACTAAAATGTAAAAAATGTAAAATGTACTAAGTGTAGGAGGGTTAGGGGGACCAGTACTGAGTGTAGGAGGGTTAGGGGACCAGTACTAAGTGTAGGGAGGTTAAAAGGACCAGTACTAAGTGTAGGGAGGTTAAAAGGACCAGTACTAAGTGTAGGGAGGTTAAAAGGACCAGTACTAAGTGTAGGGGGTTAGGGGACCAGTACTAAGTGTAGGAGGGTTAGGGGACCAGTACTAAGTGTAGGAGGGTTAGGGGACCAGTACTAAGTGTAGGAGGGTTAGGGGACCAGTACTAAGTGTAGGAGGGTTAAGGGGACCAGTACTAAGTGTAGGGTGGTTAGGGGACCAGTACTAAGTGTAGGAGGGTTAAGGGGACCAGTACCAAGTGTAGGGGGGTTATGGGGAACCAGTACTAAATGGAGGAGGGTTAGGGGACCGGTACTAAGTGTAGGGGGGTTAAGGGGACCATTACTAAGTGTAGAAGGGTTATGGGGACCAGTACTAAGTGTAGGAGGGTTAGGGGGACCAGTACTAAGTGTAGGAGGGTTAGGGAGACCAGTACTAAGTGTAGGGGGGTTAGGGGACCAGTACTAAGTGTAGGAGGGTTAGGGAGACCAGTACTAAGTGAAGGGGGGTAAGTGTAGGGGGGTTAAAAGGAACCAGTACTAAGTGTAGGAGGGTTATGGGGACCAGTACTAAGTGTAGGGGGGTTTAGGGGACCAGTACTAAGTGTAGGAGGGTTAAGTGTAGAGGGGTTAGGGGGACCAGTACTAAGTGTAGGAGGGTTAAGGGACCAGTACTAAGTGTTGGGGGTTAAGGGGACCAGTACTAAGTGTAGGGGGGTTAGGGAAACAGTACTAAGCATAGGGGGTTAAGGAGGACCAGTACTAAGTGTAGGGGGTTAGGGGACCAGTACTAAGTGTAGGGGGGTTAGGGTACAAGAACTAAGTGTAGGAGGGTTAGGGAACAGTACTAAGTGTAGAAGGGTTAGGGGTTAGGGGAAGAGTACTAAGTGTAGAAGGGTTAGGAGGGTTAGGGGGTAGGGGGACCAGTACTGGACCAGTTAGGGGGACCACTTAGTACTGGTTAGGGGACCAGTACTAAGTGTAGGGAGGTTAGGGGACCAGTACTAAGTGTAGGAGGGTTAAGGGGACCAGTACTAAGTGTAGGAGGGTTAGGGGGACCAGTACTAAGTGTAGGAGGTTAAGGGGACCAGTACTAAGTGTAGGGGGGTTAAGTGGACCAGTACTAAGTGTCGGGGGGTTAGGGGACTGGTACTAAGTGTAGGGGGGGTTAAGGGGGACAAGTACTAAGTGTAGGAGGGTTAGGGAGACCAGTACTAAGTGAAGGGGGTTAAGTGTAGGGGGTTAAAAGGAACCAGTACTAAGTGTAGGAGGGTTATGGGGACCAGTACTAAGTGTAGCAGGGTTATGGGGACCAGTACTAAGTGTAGGGTGGTTAGGGGGACCAGTACTAAGTGTAGGGGGTTTAGGGGGACCAGTACTAAGTGTAGGAGGGTTAAGTGTAGAGGGTTAGGGGGACCAGTACTAAGTGTAGGAGGGTTAGGGGACCAGTACTAAGTGTTGGGGGTTAAGGGGACCAGTACTAAGTGTAGGGGGGTTAGGGAAACAGTACTAAGCATAGGGGGGGTAAGGAGGACCAGTACTAAGTGTAGGAGGGTTAAGGGGACCAGTACTAAGTGTAGGGAGGTTAGGGGGACCAGTAGTAAGTGCAGGAGGGTTAGGGGGACCAGTACTAAGTGTAGGAGGGTTAGGGGACCAGTACTGAGTGTAGGAGGGTTAGGGGGACCAGTACTAAGTGTAGGGAGGTTAAAAGGACCAGTACTAAGTGTAGGGAGGTTAAAAGGACCAGTACTAAGTGTAGGGGGGTTAGGAGACCAGTACTAAGTGTAGGGGGGTTAGGAGTACAAGAACTAAGTGTAGGAGGGTTAGGGGAACAGTACTAAGTGTAGAAGGGTTAGGGGGGTTAGGGGAACAGTACTAAGTGTAGAAGGGTTAGGGGGGTTAGGGGGACCAGTACTGGACCAGTTAGGGGGACCACTTAGTACTGGTTAGGGGGACCAGTACTAAGTGTAGGAGGGTTAGGGGGACCAGTACTAAGTGTAGGGAGGTTAGGGGACCAGTACTAAGTGTAGGAGGGTTAAGGGGACCAGTACTAAGTGTAGGAGGGTTAGGGGACCAGTACTAAGTGTAGGAGGTTAAGGGGACCAGTACTAAGTGTAGGGGGGTTAAGTGGACCAGTACTAAGCGTCGGGGGTTAGGGGACCGGTACTAAGTGTAGGGGGGTTAAGGGGACCAGTACTAAGTGTAGAAGGGTTATGGGGACCAGTTCAAAGTGTAAGGGGGTTAGGGGACCAGTACTAAGTGTAGGGGGGTTAAGTGGACCAGTACTAAGTGTAGGAGGGTTAAGGGGACCAGTACTAAGTGTAGGGGGTTAGGGGACCAGTACTAAGTGTAGGAGGGTTAAGGGGACCAGTACTAAGTGTAGGAGGGTTAGGGGGACCAGTACTAAGTGTAGGGAGGTTAGGGGACCAGTACTAAGTGTAGGAGGGTTAAGGGGACCAGTACTAAGTGTAGGGGGTTAAGTGGACCAGTACTAAGTGTAGGGGGTTAGGGGAAGAGTACTAAGTGTAGGGGGGTTAGGGGGACCAGTACTAAGTGTAGGAGAGTTAAGGGGACCAGTACTAAGTGTAGGGTGGTTAGGGGACCAGTACTAAGTGTAGGAGGGTTAGGGGGACCGGTACTAAGTGTAGGGGGGTTAAGGGGACCAGTACTAAGTGTAGAAGGGTTATGGGGACCAGTTCAAAGTGTAAGGGGGTTAGGGGGACCAGTACTAAGTGTAGGAGAGTTAAGGGGACCAGTACTAAGTGTAGGGTGGTTAGGGGGACCAGTACTAAGTGTAGGAGGGTTAGGGGGACCAGTACTAAGTGTAGGGAGGTTAGGGGGACCAGTACTAAGTGTAGGAGGGTTAAGGGGACCAGTACTAAGTGTAGGAGGGTTAGGGGGACCAGTACTAAGTGTAGGAGGGTTAAGGGGACCAGTACTAAGTGTAGGGGGGTTAAGTGGACCAGTACTAAGTGTCGGGGGGTTAGGCGGACCGGTACTAAGTGTAGGGGGGTTAAGGGGACCAGTACTAAGTGTAGAAGGGTTATGGGGACCAGTTCAAAGTGCAAGGGGGTTAGGGGGGACCAGTACTAAGTGTAGGGGGGTTAAGGGGACCAGTACTAAGTGTAGGAGGGTTAAGGGGACCAGTACTAAGTGTATTAGGGTTAACGGGACCAGTACTAAGTGTAAGAGGGTTAGGGGACCAGTACAAAGTGTAGGGGGGTTAGGGGAACCAGTACTAAGTATAGGGGGGTTAAGGGGGCCAGTACTAAGTGTAGGGGGGGTTAGGGGACCAGTACTAAGTGCAGGGGGTTAGGGGAACCAGTACTAAGTGTAGGGGGGGTTAAGGGGACCAGTACTAAGTGTAGGAGGCTTAGGGGTTGACCAGTACTAAGTGTAGGAGGCTTAGGGTTGACCAGTACTAACTGTAGGAGGGTTAGGGGGACCAGTACTAAGTGTAGGGGGGCTAGGGGGACCAGTACTAAGTGTAGGAGGGTTAAGGGGACCAGTACTAAGTGTAGAAGGGTTATGGGGACCAGTTCAAAGTGTAAGGGGGTTAGGGGACCAGTACTAAGTGTAGGAGAGTTAAGGGGACCAGTACTAAGTGTAGGGTGGTTAGGGGACCAGTACTAAGTGTAGGAGGGTTAGGGGACCAGTACTAAGTGTAGGGAGGTTAGGGGGACCAGTACTAAGTGTAGGAGGGTTAAGGGGACCAGTACTAAGTGTAGGGGGGTTAAGTGGACCAGTACTAAGTGTCGGGGGGTTAGGCGGACCGGTACTAAGTGTAGGGGGGTTAAGGGGACCAGTACTAAGTGTAGAAGGGTTATGGGGACCAGTTCAAAGTGTAGGAGGGTTAGGGGGACCAGTACTAAGTGTAGGAGGGTTAAGGGACCAGTACTAAGTGTAGGGGGGTTAAGTGGACCAGTACTAAGTGTCGGGGGGTTAGGCGGACCGGTACTAAGTGTAGGGGGGTTAAGGGGACCAGTACTAAGTGTAGAAGGGTTATGGGGACCAGTTCTAAGTGTAGGGGGGGTTAGGGGACCAGTACTAAGTGCAGGGGGGTTAGGGGACCAGTACTAAGTGCAGGGGGTTAGGGGAACCAGTACTAAGTGTAGGGGGGTTAAGGGACCAGTACTAAGTGTAGGAGGCTTAGGGTTGACCAGTACTAAGTGTAGGAGGCTTAGGGGTTGACCAGTACTAACTGTAGGAGGGTTAGGGGGACCAGTACTAAGTGTAGGGGGGGTTAGGGGACCAGTACTAAGTGTAGGAGAGTTAAGGGGACCAGTACTAAGTGTAGGGTGGTTAGGGGACCAGTACTAAGTGTAGGAGGGTTAGGGGGACCAGTACTAAGGTGTAGGGAGGTTAGGGGGACCAGTACTAAGTGTAGGAGGGTTAAGGGGACCAGTACTAAGTGTAGGGGGGGGTTAAGTGGACCAGTACTAAGTGTCGGGGGTTAGGCGGACCGGTACTAAGTGTAGGGGGGTTAAGGGGACCAGTACTAAGTGTAGAAGGGTTATGGGGACCAGTTCAAAGTGTAGGAGGGTTAGGGGGACCAGTACTAAGTGTAGGAGGGTTAAGGGGACCAGTACTAAGTGTAGGGGGGTTAAGTGGACCAGTACTAAGTGTCGGGGGTTAGGCGGACCGGTACTAAGTGTCGGGAGTTAGGCGGACCGGTACTAAGTGTAGGGGGGTTAAGGGGACCAGTACTAAGTGTAGAAGGGTTATGGGGACCAGTTCAAAGTGTAAGGGGGTTAGGGGACCAGTACTAAGTGTAGGGGGGGTTAAGGGGACCAGTACTAAGTGTAGGAGGGTTAAGGGGACCAGTACTAAGTGTATTAGGGTTAACGGGACCAGTACTAAGTGTAAGAGGGTTAGGGGGACCAGTACAAAGTGTAGGGGGGTTAGGGGAACCAGTACTAAGTATAGGGGGGTTAAGGGGGCCAGTACTAAGTGTAGGGGGGGTTAGGGGACCAGTACTAAGTGCAGGGGGTTAGGGGAACCAGTACTAAGTGTAGGGGGGTTAAGGGACCAGTACTAAGTGTAGGAGGCTTAGGGTTGACCAGTACTAAGTGTAGGAGGCTTAGGGTTGACCAGTACTAACTGTAGGAGGGTTAGGGGGACCAGTACTAAGTGTAGGGGGGGCTAGGGGACCAGTACTAAGTGTAGGAGGGTTAAGGGACCAGTACTAAGTGTAGGAGGGTTAGGGGGACAAGTACTAAGTGCAGGAGGGTTAGGGGACCAGTACTAAGTGTAGGGAGGTTAAAAGGACCAGTACTAAGTGTAGGAGGGTTAGGGGGGACCAGTACTAAGTGTAGGGGGGTTAGGGGACCAGTACTAAGTGTAGGAGGGTTAAGGGGACCAGTACTAAGTGTAGGAGGGTTAGGGGACAAGTACTAAGTGTAGGGAGGTTAGGGGGACCAGTACTAAGTGTAGGAGGGTTAGGGGACCAGTACTAAGTGTAGGGGGGTTAAGTGGACCAGTACTAAGTGTAGGGGGGTTAGGGGAACCAGTACTAAGTGTAGGAGGGTTAAGGGGACCAGTACTAAGTGTAGGGGGGTTAGGGGGACCAGTACAAAGTGTAGGAGGGTTAGGGTTGACCAGTACTAAGTGTATGGGGGTTAGGGGGACAAGTACTAAGTGTAAGGGGTTAAGGGACCAGTACTAAGTGTAGGGGGGGTTAAGGGGGCCAGTACTAAGTGTAGGGGGTTAGGGGACCAGTACTAAGTGCAGGGGGGGTTAGGGAATTAGTACTAAGTGTAGGGGGGTTAAGGGGACCAGTACTAAGTGTTGGGGGTTAATGGGACCAGTACTAAGTGTAGGGGAGTTAGGGGGACCAGTACTAAGTGTAGGGGGGTTAGGGGACCAGTACTAAGTGTAGGAGGGTTAAGGGGACCAGTACTAAGTGTAGGGTGGTTAGGGGGACCAGTACTAAGTGTAGGACGGTTACGGGGACCAGTACCAAGTGTAGGGGGGTTAAGGGGTACTAAGTGTAGGAGGGTTAAGGGGACCAGTACTAAGTGTAGGGGGGTTAAGTGGACCAGTACTAAGTGTAGGGTGGTTAGGGGGACCAGTACTAAGTGTAGGAGGGTTAGGGGACCAGTACTAGGTGTAGGGAGGTTAGGGGACCAGTACTAAGTGTAGGAGGGTTAAGGGACCAGTACTAAGTGTAGGAGGGTTAGGGGGACCAGTACTAAGTGTAGGAGGGTTAAGGGGACCAGTACTAAGTGTAGGGGGGTTAAGTGGACCAGTACTAAGTGTCGGGGGGTTAGGGGACCGGTACTAAGTGTAGGGGGGTTAAGGGGACCAGTACTAAGTGTAGAAGGGTTATGGGGACCAGTTCAAAGTGTAAGGGGTTACGGGGACCAGTACTAAGTGTAGGGGGGTTAAGTGGACCAGTACTAAGTGTAGGAGGGTTAAGGGGACCAGTACTAAGTGTAGGGGTTAGGGGACCAGTACTAAGTGTAGGAGGGTTAAAGGGACCAGTACTAAGTGTAGGAGGGTTAGGGGACCAGTACTAAGTGTAGGGAGGTTAGGGGACCAGTACTAAGTGTAGGAGGGTTAAGGGGACCAGTACTAAGTGTAGGGGGGTTAAGTGGACCAGTACTAAGTGTAGGGGGGTTAGGGGAAGAGTACTAAGTGTAGGGGGGTTAGGGGACCAGTACTAAGTGTAGGAGAGTTAAGGGGACCAGTACTAAGTGTAGGGGTGGTTAGGGGACCAGTACTAAGTGTAGGAGGGTTAAGGGGACCAGTACTAAGTGTAGGGAGGTTAGGGGACCAGTACTAAGTGTAGGAGGGTTAAGGGGACCAGTACTAAGTGTAGGAGGGTTAGGGGACCAGTACTAAGTGTAGGAGGGTTAAGGGGACCAGTACTAAGTGTAGGGGGGTTAAGTGGACCAGTACTAAGTGTCGGGGGTTAGGGGACCGGTACTAAGTGTAGGGGGGTTAAGGGGACCAGTACTAAGTGTAGAAGGGTTATGGGGACCAGTTCAAAGTGTAAGGGGGTTAGGGGGACCAGTACTAAGTGTAGGGGGGTTAAGGGGACTAGTACTAAGTGTAGGAGGGTTATGGGGACCAGTACTAAGTGTAGGGGGGGTTAGGGGACCACTACTAAGTGTAGGAGGGTTAGGGGGACCAGTACTAAGTGTAGGGAGGTTAGGGGGACCAGTACTAAGTGTCACGAGGGTTATGGGGACCAGTACTAAGAGTAGGGGGGTTAGGGGACCAGTACTAAGTGTAGGGGGGGTTAGGAGACCAGTACTAAGTGTAGGGGGGTTAGGGGTACAAGAACTAAGTGTAGGAGGGTTAGGGGAACAGTACTAAGTGTAGAAGGGTTAGGGGGACCAGTACAAAGTGTAGGGGGGTTAGGGGACCAGTACTAAGTGTAGGAGGGTTAAGTGTAGGGGGTTAGGGGGACCAGTACTAAGTGAAGGAGGGTTAAGGGGACCAGTACAAAGTGTAGGAGGGTTAGGGTTGAACAGTACTAAGTGTAGGAGGGTTAAGGGGACCAGTACTAAGTGTAGGAGGGTTAAGGGGACCAGTACTAAGTGTAGGAGGGTTAAGGGGACCAGTACTAAGGGTAGGAGGGTTAGGGGGACCAGTACTAAGTGTAGGAGGGTTAGGGGGACCAGTACTAAGTGTAGGAGGGTTAGGGAGACCAGTACTAAGTGTAGGGGGTTAGGGGACCAGTACTAAGTGTAGGAGGGTTAGGGAGACCAGTACTATGTGAAGGGGGGGTTAAGTGTAGGGGGGTTAAAAGGAACCAGTACTAAGTGTAGGAGGGTTATGGGGACCAGTACTAAGTGTAGCAGGGTTATGGGGACCAGTACTAAATGTAGGGGGGTTAGGGGGACCAGTACTAAGTGTAGGGGGGTTAGGGGGACCAGTACTAAGTGTAGGTGGGTTAGGGGGACCAGTACTAAGTGTAGGAGGGTTATGGGGACCAGTACTAAGTGTAGGAGGGTTAAGGGGACCAGTACTAAGTGTAGGGGGGTTAAGTGGACCAGTACTAAGTGTCGGGGGGTTAGGGGGACCGGTACTAAGTGTAGGGGGGTTAAGGGGACCAGTACTAAGTGTAGAAGGGTTATGGGGACCAGTTCAAAGTGTAAGGGGGTTAGGGGACCAGTACTAAGTGTAGGGGGGGTTAAGTGGACCAGTATTAAGTGTAGGAGGGTTAAGGGGACCAGTACTAAGTGTAGGGGGTTAGGGGACCAGTACTAAGTGTAGGAGGGTTAAGGGGACCAGTACTAAGTGTAGGGGGGTTAAGTGGACCAGTACTAAGTGTAGGGCGGTTAGGGGAAGAGTACTAAGTGTAGGGGGGTTAGGGGACCACTACTAAGTGTAGGAGAGTTAAGGGGACCAGTACTAAGTGTAGGGTGGTTAGGGGGACCAGTACTAAGTGTAGGAGGGTTAGGGGACCAGTACTAAGTGTAGGGAGGTTAGGGGGACCAGTACGAAGTGTAGGAGGGTTAAGGGGACCAGTACTAAGTGTAGGAGGGTTAGGGGGACCAGTACTAAGTGTAGGAGGGTTAAGGGGACCAGTACTAAGTGTAGGGGGTTAAGTGGACCAGTACTAAGTGTCGGGGGGTTAGGGGGACCGGGACTACGTGTAGGGGGGTTAAGGGGACCAGTACTAAGTGTAGAAGGGTTATGGGGACCAGTTCAAAGTGTAAGGGGGTTAGGGGGACCAGTACTAAGTGTAGGGGGGTTAAGGGGACCAGTACTAAGTGTAGGAGGGTTATGGGGACCAGTACTAAGTGTAGGGGGGTTAGGGGACCACTACTAAGTGTAGGAGGGTTAGGGGACCAGTACTAAGTGTAGGGAGGTTAGGGGGACCAGTACTAAGTGTAGGAGGGTTATGGGGACCAGTACTAAGAGTAGGGGGTTAGGGGACCAGTACTAAGTGTAGGGGGTTAGGAGACCAGTACTAAGTGTAGGGGGGTTAGGGGTACAATAACTAAGTGTAGGAGGGTTAGGGGAACAGTACTAAGTGTAGAAGGGTTAGGGGGACCAGTACAAAGTGTAGGGGGGTTAGGGGGACCAGTACTAAGTGTAGGAGGGTTAAGTGTAGGGGGTTAGGGGGACCAGTACTAAGTGAAGGAGGGTTAAGGGGACCAGTACTAAGTGTAGGAGGGTTAGGGTTCAACAGTACTAAGTGTAGGAGGGTTAAGGGGACCAGTACTAAGTGTAGGAGGGTTAAGGGGACCAGTACTAAGTGTAGGAGGGTTAAGGGGACCAGTACTAAGTGTAGGAGGGTTAGGGGGACCAGTACTAAGTGTAGGAGGGTTAAGGGGACCAGTACTAAGTGTAGGGTGGTTAGGGGACCAGTACTAAGTGTAGGAGGGTTAAGGGACCAGTACCAAGTGTAGGGGGGTTACGGGGAACCAGTACTAAGTGTAGAAGGGTTAGGGGACCGGTACTAAGTGTAGGGGGGTTAAGGGGACCATTACTAAGTGTAGAAGGGTTATGGGGACCAGTACTAAGTGTAGGAGGGTTAGGGGGACCAGTACTAAGTGTAGGAGGGTTAGGGAGACCAGTACTAAGTGTAGGGGGGGTTAGGGGGACCAGTACTAAGTGTAGGAGGGTTAGGGAGACCAGTACTATGTGAAGGGGGGTTAAGTGTAGGGGGGTTAAAAGGAACCAGTACTAAGTGTAGGAGGGTTATGGGGACCAGTACTAAGTGTAGCAGGGTTATGGGGACCAGTACTAAGTGTAGGGGGGTAGGGGGACCAGTACTAAGTGTAGGGGGGTTAGGGGACCAGTACTAAGTGTAGGTGGGTTAGGGGGACCAGTACTAAGTGTAGGAGGGTTATGGGGACCGGTACTAAGTGTAGGAGGGTTAGGGGACCAGTACTAAGCGTGGGGGGTTAAGGGGACCAGTACTAAGTGTAGGGGGGTTAGGGGACCAGTACTAAGTGTAGGGGGGTTAGGGGACCAGTACTAAGTGTAGGGGGGTTAGGGGACCAGTACTAAGTGTAGGGGGTTAGGGGACCAGTACTAAGTGTAGGGGGGTTAGGGGACCAGTACTAAGTGTAGGAGGGTTAGGGGACCGGTACTAAGTGTAGGGGGGTTAGGGGGACCAGTACTAAGTGTAGGGGGGTTAGGGGACCAGTACTAAGTGTAGGAGGGTTAGGGGACCGGTACTAAGTGTAGGGGGGTTAAGTGGACCAGTACTAAGTGTAGGGGGTTAGGGGACCAGTACTAAGTGTAGGAGGGTTAAGGGGACCAGTACTAAGTGTAGGAGGGTTAGGGGACCAGTACTAAGTGTAGGAGGGTTAGGGGACCAGTACTAAGTGTAGGAGGGTTAAGGGGACCAGTACTAAGTGTAGGGGGGTTAGGGGACCAGTACTAAGTGTAGGAGGGTTAGGGGACCAGTACCAAGTGTAGGGGGGTTACGGGGACCAGTACTAAGTGTAGAAGGGTTAGGGGACCGGTACTAAGTGTAGGGGGTTAAGGGGACCATTACTAAGTGTAGAAGGGTTATGGGGACCAGTACTAAGTGTAGGAGGGTTATGGGGACCAGTACTAAGTGTAGGAGGGTTAGGGAGACCAGTACTAAGTGTAGGGGGGTTAGGGGGACCAGTACTAAGTGTAGGAGGGTTAGGGAGACCAGTACTATGTGAAGGGGGTTAAGTGTAGGGGGGTTAAAAGGAACCAGTACTAAGTGTAGGAGGGTTATGGGGACCAGTACTAAGTGTAGCAGGGTTATGGGGACCAGTACTAAGTGTAGGGGGGTAGGGGACCAGTACTAAGTGTAGGGGGGTTAGGGGACCAGTACTAAGTGTAGGTGGGTTAGGGGACCAGTACTAAGTGTAGGAGGGTTATGGGGACCGGTACTAAGTGTAGGAGGGTTAGGGGACCAGTACTAAGCGTAGGGGGGTTAGGGGACCAGTACTAAGTGTAGGGGGTTAGGGGACCAGTACTAAGTGTAGGGGGTTAGGGGGACCAGTACTAAGTGTAGGGGGGTTAGGGGACCAGTACTAAGTGTAGGGGGTTAGGGGACCAGTACTAAGTGTAGGGGGTTAGGGGACCAGTACTAAGTGTAGGAGGGTTAGGGGACCAGTACTAAGTGTAGGGGGTTAGGGGACCAGTACTAAGTGTAGGGGGTTAGGGGGACCAGTACTAAGTGTAGGAGGGTTAGGGGACCGGTACTAAGTGTAGGGGGGTTAAGGGGACCAGTACTAAGTGTAGGGGGGTTAAGGGGAACAGTACTAAGTGTAGGGGGGTTAGGGGGACCAGTACTAAGTGTAGGAGGGTTAGGGGACCAGTACTAAGTGTAGGGAGGTTAGGGGGACCAGTACGAAGTGTAGGAGGGTTAAGGGGACCAGTACTAAGTGTAGGAGGGTTAGGGGACCAGTACTAAGTGTAGGAGGGTTAAGGGGACCAGTACTAAGTGTAGGGGGGTTAAGTGGACCAGTACTAAGTGTCGGGGGTTAGGGGACCGGGACTACGTGTAGGGGGGTTAAGGGGACCAGTACTAAGTGTAGAAGGGTTATGGGGACCAGTTCAAAGTGTAAGGGGTTAGGGGACCAGTACTAAGTGTAGGGGGTTAAGGGGACCAGTACTAAGTGTAGGAGGGTTATGGGGACCACTACTAAGTGTAGGAGGGTTAGGGAGACCAGTACTAAGTGTAGGGGGTTAGGGGACCAGTACTAAGTGTAGGAGGGTTAGGGGGACCAGTACTATGTGAAGGGGTTAAGTGTAGGGGGTTAAAGGAACCAGTACTAAGTGTAGGAGGGTTATGGGGACCAGTACTAAGTGTAGCAGGGTTATGGGGACCAGTACTAAGTGTAGGGGGGTTAGGGGGACCAGTACTAAGTGTAGGGGGGTTAGGGGACCAGTACTAAGTGTAGGTGGGTTAGGGGGACCAGTACTAAGTGTAGGAGGGTTATGGGGACCGGTACTAAGTGTAGGAGGGTTAGGGGGACCAGTACTAAGTGTAGGGGGTTAGGGGGACCAGTACTAAGTGTAGGGGGGTTAGGGGACCAGTACTAAGTGTAGGGGGTTAGGGGACCAGTACTAAGTGTAGGGGGGGTTAGGGGACCAGTACTAAGTGTAGGGGGGTTAGGGGGACCAGTACTAAGTGTAGGAGGGTTAGGGGACCAGTACTAAGTGTAGGGGGTTAGGGGACCAGTACTAAGTGTAGGAGGGTTAGGGGACCGGTACTAAGTGTAGGGGGTTAGGGGACCAGTACTAAGTGTAGGGGGGTTAGGGGACCAGTACTAAGTGTAGGAGGGTTAGGGGACCAGTACTAAGTGTAGGGGGGTTATGGGGACCAGTACTAAGTGTAGGGGGGTTAGGGGACCAGTACTAAGTGTAGGGGGGTTAGGGGGACCAGTACTAAGTGTAGGAGGGTTAGGGGACCAGTACTAAGTGTAGGGAGGTTAGGGGACCAGTACTAAGTGTAGGAGGGTTAAGGGGACCAGTACTAAGTGTAGGAGGGTTAGGGGACCAGTACTAAGTGTAGGAGGGTTAAGGGGACCAGTACTAAGTGTAGGGGGTTAAGTGGACCAGTACTAAGTGTCGGGGGGTTAGGGGACCGGGACTACGTGTAGGGGGGGTTAAGGGGACCAGTACTAAGTGTAGAAGGGTTATGGGGACCAGTTCAAAGTGTAAGGAGGGTTAGGGGACCAGTACTAAGTGTAGGGGGGTTAAGGGACCAGTACTAAGTGTAGGAGGGTTATGGGGACCACTACTAAGTGTAGGAGGGTTAGGGGACCAGTACTAAGTGTAGGGAGGTTAGGGGACCAGTACTAAGTGTAGGAGGGTTATGGGGACCAGTACTAAGAGTAGGGGGTTAGGGGACCAGTACTAAGTGTAGGGGGGTTAGGAGACCTGTACTAAGTGTAGGGGGGTTAGGGGTACAAGAACTAAGTGTAGGAGGGTTAGGGGAACAGTACTAAGTGTAGAAGGGTTAGGGGACCAGTACAAAGTGTAGGGGGGGTTAGGGGGACCAGTACTAAGTGTAGGAGGGTTAAGTGTAGGGGGTTAGGGGGACCAGTACTAAGTGAAGGAGGGTTAAGGGGACCAGTACTAAGTGTAGGAGGGTTAGGGTTGAACAGTACTAAGTGTAGGAGGGTTAAGGGGACCAGTACTAAGTGTAGGAGGGTTAAGGGGACCAGTACTAAGTGTAGGAGGGTTAAGGGGACCAGTACTAAGTGTAGGAGGGTTAAGGGGACCAGTACTAAGTGTAGGAGGTTAAGGGGACCAGTACTAAGTGTAGGGTGGTTAGGGGACCAGTACTAAGTGTAGGAGGGTTAAGGGGACCAGTACCAAGTGTAGGGGGGTTACGGGGAACCAGTACTAAATGGAGGAGGGTTAGGGGACCGGTACTAAGTGTAGGGGGGGTTAAGGGGACCATTACTAAGTGTAGAAGGGTTATGGGGACCAGTACTAAGTGTAGGAGGGTTAGGGGGACCAGTACTAAGTGTAGGAGGGTTAGGGAGACCAGTACTAAGTGTAGGGGGGTTAGGGGACCAGTACTAAGTGTAGGAGGGTTAGGGAGACCAGTACTATGTGAAGGGGGGTTAAGTGTAGGGGGGTTAAAAGGAACCAGTACTAAGTGTAGGAGGGTTATGGGGACCAGTACTAAGTGTAGCAGGGTTATGGGGACCAGTACTAAGTGTAGGGGGGTTAGGGGGACCAGTACTAAGTGTAGGGGGGGTTAGGGGGACCAGTACTAAGTGTAGGTGGGTTAGGGGACCAGTACTAAGTGTAGGAGGGTTATGGGGACCAGTACTAAGTGTAGGGGGTTAGGGGACCAGTACTAAGCGTAGGGGGGTTAGGGGACCAGTACTAAGTGTAGGGGGGTTAGGGGACCAGTACTAAGTGTAGGGGGGTTAGGGGACCAGTACTAAGTGTAGGGGGGTTAGGGGACCAGTACTAAGTGTAGGGGGTTAGGGGGACCAGTACTAAGTGTAGGGGGTTAGGGGGACCAGTACTAAGTGTAGGGGGGTTAGGGGACCAGTACTAAGTGTAGGAGGGTTAGGGGACCGGTACTAAGTGTAGGGGGGTTAGGGGACCAGTACTAAGTGTAGGGGGGGTTAGGGGACCAGTACTAAGTGTAGGAGGGTTAGGGGACCGGTACTAAGTGTAGGGTGGTTAAGAGGACAAGTACTAAGTGTAGGGGGGTTAGGGGACCAGTACTAAGTGTAGGGGGGTTAGGGGACCATTGCTAAGTGTAGGAGGGTTAAGTGTAGGGGGGTTAAGTGACCAGTACTAAGTGTAGGGGGGGTTAAGGGGACCAGTACTAAGTGTAGAAGGGTTATGGGGACCATTTCAAAGTGTAAGGGGTTAGGGGACCAGTACTAAGGGTAGGGGGTTAGGGGGACCAGTTCTAAGTGTAGGGGGGTTAGGGGCCAGTACTAAGTGTAGGAGGGTTAGTGGACCAGTACTAAGTGTAGGGGGTTAGGGGGGCCAGTACTAAGTGTAGGAGGGTTAGGGGGACCAGTACTAAGTGTAGGGAGGTTATGGGGACCAGTACTAAGTGTAGGAGGGTTAAGGGGACCAGTACTAAGTGTTGGAGGGTTAGGGGGACCAGTACTAAGTGTAGGAGGGTTAAGGGGACCAGTACTAAGTGTCGGGGGTTAGGGGACCGGTACTAAGTGTAGGGGGTTAAGGGGACCAGTACTAAGTGTAGAAGGGTTATGGGGACCAGTTCAAAGTGTAAGGGGTTAGGGGACCAGTACTAAGTGTAGGGAGGTTAGGGGGACCAGTACTAAGTGTCGGGGGGTTAGGGGACCGTACTAAGTGTAGGGGGGTTAAGGGGACCAGTACTAAGTGTAGAAGGGTTATGGGGACCAGTTCAAAGTGTAAGGGGGTTAGGGGACCAGTACTAAGTGTAGGGGAGGTTAGGGGGACCGGGACTACGTGTAGGGGGGGTTAAGGGGACCAGTACTAAGTGAAGGGGGGTTAGGGGACCACTACTAAGTGTAGGAGGGTTAGGGGACCAGTACTAAGTGTAGGGAGGTTAGGGGACCAGTACTAAGTGTAGGAGGGTTAAGTGGACCAGTACTAAGTGTCGGGGGTTAGGGGACCGGTACTAAGTGTAGGGGGGTTAAGGGGACCAGTACTAAGTGTAAAAGGGTTATGGGGACCAGTTCAAAGTGTAAGGGGTTAGGGGACCAGTACTAAGTGTAGGGGGGTTAAGGGACCAGTACTAAGTGTAGGAGGGTTATGGGGACCAGTACTAAGTGTAGGGGGGTTAGGGGACCACTACTAAGTGTAGGAGGTTAGGGGACCAGTACTAAGTGTAGGGAGGTTAGGGGACCAGTACTAAGTGTAGGAGGGTTATGGGGACCAGTACTAAGAGTAGGGGGGTTAGGGGACCAGTACTAAGTGTAGGGGGGTTAGGAGACCAGTACTAAGTGTAGGGGGTTAGGGGTACAAGAACTAAGTGTAGGAGGGTTAGGGGAACAGTACTAAGTGTAGAAGGGTTAGGGGACCAGTACAAAGTGTAGGGGGGTTAGGGGACCAGTACTAAGTGTAGGAGGGTTAAGTGTAGGGGGTTAGGGGGACCAGTACTAAGTGAAGGAGGGTTAAGGGGACCAGTACTAAGTGTAGGAGGGTTAGGGTTGAACAGTACTAAGTGTAGGAGGGTTAAGGGGACCAGTACTAAGTGTAGGAGGGTTAAGGGGACCAGTACTAAGTGTAGGAGGGTTAAGGGGACCAGTACTAAGTGTAGGGTGGTTAGGGGACCAGTACTAAGTGTAGGAGGGTTAAGGGGACCAGTACCAAGTGTAGGGGGGTTATGGGGAACCAGTACTAAATGGAGGAGGGTTAGGGGACCGGTACTAAGTGTAGGGGGGTTAAGGGGACCATTACTAAGTGTAGAAGGGTTATGGGGACCAGTACTAAGTGTAGGAGGGTTAGGGGACCAGTACTAAGTGTAGGGGGTTAGGGGACCAGTACTAAGTGTAGGAGGGTTAGGGAGACCAGTACTATGTGAAGGGGGGTTAAGTGTAGGGGGTTAAAAGGAACCAGTACTAAGTGTAGGAGGGTTAGGGGACCAGCACTAAGTGTAGCAGGGTTATGGGGACCAGTACTAAGTGTAGGGGGGTTAGGGGACCAGTACTAAGTGTAGGGGGGTTATGGGGACCAGTACTAAGTGTAGGTGGGTTAGGGGGACCAGTACTAAGTGTAGGGGGGTTATGGAGACCAGTACTAAGTGTAGGGGGGTTAGGGGACAAGAACTAAGTGTAGGAGGGTTAGGGGACCAGTACTAAGTGTAGAAGGGTTAGGGGGACCAGTACAAAGTGTAGGGGGGTTAGGGGACCAGTACTAAGTGTAGGAGGGTTAAGTGTAGGGGTTAGGGGACCAGTACTAAGTGAAGGAGGGTTAAGGGGACCAGTACTAAGTGTAGGGGGTTAGGGGACCGGTACTAAGTGTAGGGGGGTTAGGGGACCATTACTAAGTGTAGGAGGGTTATGGGGACCAGTACTAAGTGTAGGAGGGTTAGGGGACCAGTACTAAGTGTAGGAGGGTTAGGGAGACCAGTACTAAGTGTAGGGGGGTTAGGGGACCAGTACTAAGTGTAGGAGGGTTAGGGAGACCAGTACTATGTGAAGGGGGTTAAGTGTAGGGGGTTAAGGGACCAGTACTAAGTGTAGGAGGGTTATGGGGACCAGTACTAAGTGTAGGAGGGTTATGGGGACCAGTACTAAGTGTAGGGGGTTAGGGGACCAGTACTAAGTGTAGGGGGTTAGGGGACCAGTACTAAGTGTAGGGGGTTAGGGGACCAGTACTAAGTGTAGGAGGGTTAGGGGACCAGTACTAAGTGTAGGAGGGTTAGGGGACCAGTACTAAGTGTAGGGGGGTTAAGGGGACCAGTACTAAGTGTAGGAGGTTAGGGGACCAGTACTAAGTGTAGGGGGGTTAGGGGGACCAGTACTAAGTGTAGGAGGTTAGGGGACCAGTACTAAGTGTAGGGGGTTAGGGGACCAGTACTAAGTGTAGGGGGGTTAGGGGACCAGTACTAAGTGTAGGGGGTTAGGGGACCAGTACTAAGTGTAGGGGGTTAGGGGACCAGTACTAAGTGTAGGAGGGTTAGGGGACCGGTACTAAGTGTAGGGGGGTTAGGGGACCAGTACTAAGTGTAGGGGGGTTAGGGGGACCAGTACTAAGTGTAGGAGGGTTAAGGGGACCAGTACTAAGTGTAGGAGGGTTAGGGGACCAGTACTAAGTGTAGGAGGGTTAGGGGACCAGTACTAAGTGTAGGAGGGTTAAGGGGACCAGTACTAAGTGTAGGGGTGGTTAGGGGGACCAGTACTAAGTGTAGGAGGGTTAAGGGGACCAGTACCAAGTGTAGGGGGTTAGGGGAACCAGTACTAAGTGTAGGAGGGTTAGGGGGACCAGTACTAAGTGTAGAGGGTTATGGGGACCATTACTAAGTGTAGAAGGTTAGGGGACCAGTACTAAGTGTAGGAGGGTTAGGGGACCAGTACTAAGTGTAGGGGGTTAGGGGACCAGTACTAAGTGTAGGAGGTTAGGAGACCAGTACTATGTGAAGGGGGTTAAGTGTAGGGGTTAAAAGGAACCAGTACTAAGTGTAGGAGGGTTATGGGGACCAGTACTAAGTGTAGCAGGGTTATGGGGACCAGTACTAAGTGTAGGGGGTTAGGGGGACCAGTACTAAGTGTAGGGGTTAGGGGACCAGTACTAAGTGTAGGTGGGTTAGGGGACCAGTACTAAGTGTAGGAGGGTTATGGGGACCAGTACTAAGTGTAGGAGGGTTAGGGGACCAGTACTAAGCGTAGGGGGGTTAAGGGGACCAGTACTAAGTGTAGGGGGTTAGGGGACCAGTACTAAGTGTAGGAGGGTTAGGGGACCAGTACTAAGTGTAGGGGGGTTAGGGGACCAGTACTAAGTGTAGGGGGTTAGGGGACCAGTACTAAGTGTAGGGGGGTTAGGGGACCAGTACTAAGTGTAGGAGGGTTAGGGGACCGGTACTAAGTGTAGGGGGTTAGGGGACCAGTACTAAGTGTAGGGGGTTAGGGGACCAGTACTAAGTGTAGGAGGTTAGGGGACCAGTACTAAGTGTAGGGGGGGTTAGGGGACCAGTACTAAGTGTAGGAGGTTAGGGGACCAGTACTAAGTGTAGGGGGTTAGGGGGACCAGTACTAAGTGTAGGAGGGTTAGGGGACCAGTACTAAGTGTAGGGAGGTTAGGGGACCAGTACTAAGTGTAGGAGGGTTAAGGGGACCAGTACTAAGTGTAGGAGGGTTAGGGGACCAGTACTAAGTGTAGGAGGGTTAGGGGACCAGTACTAAGTGTAGGGGGTTAAGTGGACCAGTACTAAGTGTCGGGGGTTAGGGGACCGGTACTAAGTGTAGGGGGGTTAAGGGGACCAGTACTAAGTGTAGAAGGGTTATGGGGACCAGTTCAAAGTGTAAGGGGGTTAGGGGGACCAGCACTAAGTGTAGGGGGGTTAAGGGGACCAGTACTAAGTGTAGGAGGGTTAGGGGACCAGTACTAAGTGTAGGAGGGTTAGGGAGACCAGTACTAAGTGTAGGGGGGTTAGGGGACCAGTACTAAGTGTAGGAGGGTTAGGGGACCAGTACTATGTGAAGGGGTTAATTAGGGGGTTAGGAACCAGTACTAAGTGTAGGGGGTTATGGGGACCAGTACTAAGTGTAGCAGGGTTATGGGGACCAGTACTAAGTGTAGGGGGTTAGGGGACCAGTACTAAGTGTAGGGGGGTTAGGGGACCAGTACTAAGTGTAGGTGGGTTAGGGGACCAGTACTAAGTGTAGGAGGGTTATGGGGACCGGTACTAAGTGTAGGAGGGTTAGGGGACCAGTACTAGCGTAGGGGGTTAGGGGACCAGTACTAAGTGTAGGGGGTTAGGGGGGACCAGTACTAAGTGTAGGGGGTTAGGGAACCAGTACTAAGTGTAGGGGGTTAGGGGACCAGTACTAAGTGTAGGGGGTTAGGGGACCAGTACTAAGTGTAGGGGGGTTAGGGGACCAGTACTAAGTGTAGGGGTTAGGGGGACCAGTACTAAGTGTAGGAGGGTTAGGGGACCAGTACTAAGTGTAGGGGGTTAGGGGACCAGTACTAAGTGTAGGGGGGTTAGGGGACCAGTACTAAGTGTAGGAGGGTTAGGGGACCGGTACTAAGTGTAGGGGGTTAAGTGGACCAGTACTAAGTGTAGGGGGTTAGGGGAAGAGTACTAAGTGTAGGGGGTTAGGGGACCAGTACTAAGTGTAGGAGGGTTAGGGGACCAGTACTAAGTGTAGGGAGGTTAGGGGACCAGTACTAAGTGTAGGAGGGTTAAGGGGACCAGTACTAAGTGTAGGAGGGTTAGGGGGACCAGTACTAAGTGTAGGAGGGTTAAGGGACCAGTACTAAGTGTAGGGGGTTAAGTGGACCAGTACTAAGTGTCGGGGGTTGGGGACCGGTACTACGTGTAGGGGGGTTAAGGGGACCAGTACTAAGTGTAGAAGGGTTATGGGGACCAGTTCAAAGTGTAAGGGGTTAGGGGACCAGTACTAAGTGTAGGGGGTTAAGGGGACCAGTACTAAGTGTAGGAGGGTTATGGGGACCAGTACTAAGTGTAGGAGGGTTAGGGGGACCAGTACTAAGTGTAGGGAGGTTAGGGGGACCAGTACTAAGTGTAGGAGGGTTATGGGGACCAGTACTAAGAGTAGGGGGTTAGGGGACCAGTACTAAGTGTAGGGGGTTAGGAGACCAGTACTAAGTGTAGGGGGTTAGGGGTACAAGAACTAAGTGTAGGAGGTTAGGGAACAGTACTAAGTGTAGAAGGGTTAGGGGACCAGTACAAAGTGTAGGGGGTTAGGGGGACCAGTACTAAGTGTAGGAGGGTTAAGTGTGGGGTTAGGGGACCAGTACTAAGTGAAGGAGGGTTAGGGGACCAGTACTAAGTGTAGGAGGGTTAGGGTTGAACAGTACTAAGTGTAGGGGGGTTAGGGACCAGTACTAAGTGTAGGAGGGTTGGACCAGTACTAAGTGTAGGAGGGTTAGGGGACCAGTACTAAGTGTAGGAGGTTAAGGGGACCAGTACTATGTAGGAGGGTTAAGGGGACCAGTACTAAGTGTAGGGTGGTTAGGGGACCAGTACTAAGTGTAGGAGGGTTAAGGGGACCAGTACCAAGTGTAGGGGGGTTACGGGGAACCAGTACTAAATGGAGGAGGGTTAGGGGACCGGTACTAGTGTAGGGGGGTTAAGGGGACCATTACTAGTGTAGAAGGGTTATGGGGACCAGTACTAAGTGTAGGAGGGTTAGGGGACCAGTACTAAGTGTAGGAGGGTTAGGGGACCAGTACTAAGTGTAGGGGGGTTAGGGGGACCAGTACTAAGTGTAGGAGGTTAGGGGACCAGTACTATGTGAAGGGGGGTTATGTAGGGGGTTAAAAGGAACCAGTACTAAGTGTAGGAGGGTTATGGGGACCAGTACTAAGTGTAGCAGGGTTATGGGGACCAGTACTAAGTGTAGGGGGGTTAGGGGGACCAGTACTAAGTGTAGGGGGTTAGGGGACCAGTACTAAGTGTAGGTGGGTTAGGGGGACCAGTACTAAGTGTAGGAGGGTTATGGGGACCAGTACTAAGTGTAGGGGGTTAGGGGACCAGTACTAAGCGTAGGGGGGGTTAGGGGACCAGTACTAAGTGTAGGGGGGTTAGGGGACCAGTACTAAGTGTAGGGGGGGTTAGGGGACCAGTACTAAGTGTAGGGGGGTTAGGGGACCAGTACTAAGTGTAGGGGGGTTAGGGGACCAGTACTAAGTGTAGGAGGGTTAGGGGACCAGTACTAAGTGTAGGGGGGTTAGGGGGGACCAGTACTAAGTGTAGGAGGGTTAGGGGACCAGTACTAAGTGTAGGGGGGTTAGGGGACCAGTACTAAGTGTAGGGGGGTTAGGGGGACCAGTACTAAGTGTAGGAGGGTTAGGGGACCGGTACTAAGTGTAGGGTGGTTAAGAGGACCAGTACTAAGTGTAGGGGGGTTAGGGGACCAGTACTAAGTGTAGGGGGGTTAGGGGGGACCATTGCTAAGTGTAGGAGGGTTAGTTGGGGTGACCAGTACTAAGTGTAGGAGGGTTAAGGGACCAGTACTAAGTGTAGAGGGGTTATGGGGACCAGTTCAAAGTGTAGGGGGTTAGGGGACCAGTACTAAGGGTAGGGGGGTTAGGGGGACCAGTTCTAAGTGTAGGGGGTTAGGGGACCAGTACTAAGTGTAGGAGGGTTAGTGGACCAGTACCAAGTGTAGGGGGTTACGGGGACCAGTACTAAGTGTAGGAGGGTTAGGGGACCAGTACTAAGTGTAGGGAGGTTAGGGGGACCAGTACTAAGTGTAGGAGGGTTAGGGGGACCAGTACTAAGTGTAGGAGGGTTAGGGGACCAGTACTAAGTGTAGGAGGGTTAAGGGACCAGTACTAAGTGTAGGGGGTTAGGGGACCAGTACTAAGTGTAGGGGGTTAAGGGGACCAGTACTAAGTGTAGAAGGGTTATGGGACCAGTTCAAAGTGTAGGGGGTTAGGGGACCAGTACTTGTAGGGAGGTTGGGGACCAGTACTAAGTGTCGGGGTTAGGGACCGGTACTAAGTGTAGGGGGGTTAAGGGGACCAGTACTAAGTGTGAAGGGTTATGGCCGTTCAAAGTGTAAGGGGTTAGGGGACCAGTACTAAGTGTAGGGAGGTTGGGGGACCGGTACTTACGTGTAGGGGTTAAGGGGACCAGTACTAAGTGTAGGGGGTTAGGGGACCAGTACTAAGTGTAGGAGGGTTAGGGGACCAGTACTAAGTGTAGGGAGGTTAGGGGACCAGTACTAGTGTAGGAGGGTTATGGACCAGTACTAAGTGTCGGGGGTTAGGGGACCGGTACTAAGTGTAGGGGGGTTAAGGGACCAGTACTAAGTGTAAAAGGGTTATGGGGACCAGTTCAAAGTGTAAGGGGGGTTAGGGGACCAGTACTAAGTGTAGGGGGTTAAGGGGACCAGTACTAAGTGTAGGAGGGTTATGGGGACCAGTACTAAGTGTAGGGGGTTAAGGGGACCAGTACTAAGTGTAGGGGGTTAGGGGACCAGTACTAAGTGTAGGGAGGTTAGGGGACCAGTACTAAGTGTAGGAGGTTATGGGGACCAGTACTAAGTGTAGGGGGGTTAGGGGACCAGTACTAAGTGTAGGAGGGGTTAGGAGACCAGTACTAAGTGTAGGGGGTTAGGGGACAAGAACTAAGTGTAGGAGGTTAGGGGAACAGTACTAAGTGTAGAAGGTTAGGGGGACCAGTACTAAGTGTAGGGGGTTAGGGGACCAGTCTAAGTGTAGGAGTTAGTGTTTAGGGGGACCAGTACTAAGTGAAGGAGGGGTTAAGGACCAGTACTAAGTGTAGGAGGGGTTAGGGTTGAACAGTACTAAGTGTAGGAGGGTTAAGGGGACCAGTACTAAGTGTAGGAGGGTTAAGGGGACCAGTACTAAGTGTAGGAGGGTTAAGGGGACCAGCACTAAGTGTAGGGTGGTTAGGGGACCAGTACTAAGTGTAGGAGGGTTAGGGGACCAGTACCAAGTGTAGGGGGGTTATGGGGAACCAGTACTAAATGGAGGAGGGTTAGGGGACCGGTACTAAGTGTAGGGGGGTTAAGTGGACCATTACTAAGTGTAGAAGGGTTATGGGGACCAGTACTATGTAGGAGGGTTAGGGGACCAGTACTAAGTGTAGGGGGTTAGGGGACCAGTACTAAGTGTAGGAGGTTAGGGAGACCAGTACTAAGTGAAGGGGGTTAAGTGTAGGGGTTAAAAACCAGTACTAAGTGTAGGAGGGTTAGGGGGACCAGCACTAAGTGTAGCAGGGTTAGGGGGACCAGTACTAAGTGTAGGGAGGTTAGGGGACCAGTACTAAGTGTAGGAGGGTTATGGGGACCAGTACTAAGAGTAGGGGGTTAGGGGACCAGTACTAAGTGTAGGGGGGTTAGGAGACCAGTACTAAGTGTAGGGGTTAGGGGTACAAGAACTAAGTGTAGGGGGTTAGGGGAACAGTACTAAGTGTAGAAGGGTTAGGGGGACCAGTACAAAGTGTAGGGGGGTTAGGGGACCAGTACTAAGTGTAGGAGGGTTAAGTGTGGGGGGTTAGGGGGACCAGTACTAAGTGAAGGAGGGTTAGGGGACCAGTACTAAGTGTAGGAGGGTTAGGGTTGACCAGTACTAAGTGTAGGAGGGTTAAGGGGACCGGTACTAAGTGTAGGAGGGTTAAGGGACCAGTACTAAGTGTAGGAGGTTAGGGGACCAGTACTAAGTGTAGGAGGGTTAAGGGGACCAGTACTAAGTGTAGGAGGGTTAAGGGGACCAGTACTAAAGTGTAGGGTGGTTAGGGGAGACCAGTACTAAGTGTAGGAGGGTTAGGGGGACCAGTACCAAGTGTAGGGGGTTACGGGGACCAGTACTAAGTGTAGGAGGGTTAGGGGCCGTACTAAGTGTAGGGGGTTAGGGGACCAGTACTAAGTGTAGGAGGTTATGGGGACCAGTACTAAGTGTAGGAGGGTTGGGGACCAGTACTAAGTGTAGGAGGGTTAGGGGACCAGTACTAAGTGTAGTTAGGGGACCAGTACTAAGTGTAGGAGGGTTAGGGACCAGTACTAGGGAAGTGTAGGGGTTAAGGGAACCAGTACTAAGTGTAGGAGGGTTATGGGGACCAGTACTAAGTGTAGCGGGGTTATGGGGACCAGTACTAAGTGTAGGGGGGTTAGGGGACCAGTACTAGAGTGTAGGGGGTTAGGGACCAGTACTAAGTGTAGGTGGGTTAGGGGACCAGTACTAAGTGTAGGAGGGTTGGGACCAGTACTAAGTGTAGGGGGTTAGGGGGACCAGTACTGCGTAGGGGGTTAAGGGGACCAGTACTAAGTGTAGGGGGTTAGGGGACCAGTACTAAGTGTAGGGGGTTAGGGGACCAGTACTAAGTGTAGGGGGTTGGGGACCAGTACTAAGTGTAGGGGGTTAGGGGGACCAGTACTAAGTGTAGGAGGTTAGGGGACCAGTACTAAGTGTAGGGGAGTTAGGGGACCAGTACTAAGTGTAGGAGGGTTAGGGGGACCAGTACTAAGTGTAGGGGGTTAGGGGACCAGTACTAAGTGTAGGAGGTTAGGGGACCAGTACTAAGTGTAGGAGGGTTAAGGGGACCAGTACTAAGTGTAGGAGGGTTAGGGGGACCAGTACTCAAGTGTAGGAGGGTTAGGGGACCAGTACTAAGTGTAGGGGGGTTAGGGGACCAGTACTAAGTGTAGGAGGGTTGGGACCGTACTAAGTGTAGGGGGTTAAGGGGACCAGTACTAAGTGTAGAAGGTTATGGGGACCAGTTCAAAGTGTAAGGGGTTAAGGGGACCAGTACTAAGTGTAGGGGGTTAAGTGGACCAGTACTAAGTGTCGGGGGTTGGGGACCAGTACTAAGTGTAGGGGGGTTAGGGGGACCAATACCCCTGAAGTGTAGGAGGGTTAGGGGGACCAGTACTAAGTGTAGGGAGGTTAGGGGACCAGTACTAAGTGTAGGAGGGTTATGGGGACCAGTACTAAGTGTAGGGGGTATAAGGGGACCAGTACCAGAGTGTAGGGGGTTAGGAGACCATACTAAGTGTAGGGGGTTAGGGCACCAGGTACTAAGTGTAGGAGGGTTAGGGGACCAGTACTAGGGTGTAGAAGGGTTAGGGGACCAGTACTAAGTGTAGGGGGTTGATGGGGACCAGTACTAGTGTAGGAGGTGACCAGTACTAAGTGTAGGGGGTTAGGGGACCAGTACTAAGTGTAGGAGGTTAAGGGGACCAGTACTAAGTGTAGGGTAGGGGAAGTGCACTAAGTGTAGGAGGTTAGGGGACCAGTACTAAGTGTAGGAGGGTTAGGGGGGACCAGTCCACTAAGTGTAGGAGGGTTAAGGGGACCAGTACTAAGTGTAGGAGGGTTAGGGGACCAGTACTAAGTGTCGAAGGGTTAGGGGACCAGTACTAAGTGTAGGAGGTTAGGGGACCAGTACTAAGTGTAGAAGGGTTATGGGGACCAGTTCAAAGTGTGGGGTTAGGGGACCGGTACTAAGTGTAGGGGGGTTAGGGGGACCAGTACTAAGTGTAGGAGGGTTATGGGGACCAGTACTAAGTGTAGGAGGGTTAGGAGACCAGTACTAAGTGTAGGGGGGTTAGGGGACCAGTACTAAGTGTAGGAGGGTTAGGGGACCAGTACTATGTGTAAGGGACCATAAGTGTAGGGGGTTGGGCCAGTACTAATGTAGGGTTAGGGGACCAGTACTAAAGTGTAGGAGGGTTATGGGGGACCAGTACTAAAGTGTAGGGGGGTTAGGGGGGACCAGTACTAAGTGTAGGGGGTTAGGGGGGACCAGTACTAAGTGTAGGAGGTTAGGGGACCAGTACCCCAAGTGTAGGAGGTTATGGGGACCAGTACTAAGTGTAGGAGGGTTAGGGGACCGGTACTAGCGTAGGGGGTTAGGGGACCAGTACTAAGTGTAGGGGGTTAGGGGGACCAGTACTAAGTGTAGGGGGTTAGGGGACCAGTACTAAGTGTAGGGGGGTTAGGGGACCAGTACTAAGTGTAGGGGGTTAGGGGACCAGTACTAAGTGTAGAGTTGGGGGACCAGTACTAAGTGTAGGGGGTTAGGGGACCAGTACTAAGTGTAGGAGGGTTAGGGGACCGGTACTAAGTGTAGGGGGTTAGGGGACCAGTACTAAGTGTAGGGGGGTTAGGGGACCAGTACTAAGTGTAGGAGGGTTAGGGGACCCGTACTAAGTGTAGGGGGGTTAAGTGGACCAGTACTAAGTGTAGGGGGGTTAGGGGAAGTACTAAGTGTAGGGGGTTAGGGGACCAGTACTAAGTGTAGGAGTTAGGGGACCAGTACTAAGTGTAGGGAGGTTAGGGGACCAGTACTAAGTGTAGGAGGGTTAGGGGACCAGTACTAAGTGTAGGAGGGTTAGGGGACCAGTACTAAGTGTAGGAGGGTTAAGGGGACCAGTACTAAGTGTAGGGGGGGTAAGTGGACCAGTACTAAGTGTCGGGGGTTAGGGGACCGGTACTACGTGTAGGGGGGTTAAGGGGACCAGTACTAAGTGTAGAAGGGTTATGGGGACCAGTTCAAAGTGTAAGGGGTTAGGGGGGACCAGTACTAAGTGTAGGGGGTTAAAGGGGACCAGTACTAAGTGTAGGAGGGTTATGGGGACCACTACTAAGTGTAGGAGGGTTAGGGGACCAGTACTAAGTGTAGGGAGGTTAGGGGACCAGTACTAAGTGTAGGAGGGTTATGGGGACCAGTACTAAGTGTAGGGGGGTTAGGGGACCAGTACTAAGTGTAGGGGGTTAGGAGACTTGTACTAAGTGTAGGGGGTTAGGGGTACAAGAACTAAGTGTAGGAGGGTTAGGGGAACAGTACTAAGTGTAGAAGGGTTAGGGGACCAGTACAAAGTGTAGGGGGGGTTGGGGGACCAGTACTAAGTGTAGGAGGGTTAAGTGTAGGGGTTAGGGGGACCAGTACTAAGTGAAGGAGGGTTAAGGGGACCAGTACTAAGTGTAGGAGGGTTAGGGTTGAACAGTACTAAGTGTAGGAGGGTTAAGGGGACCAGTACTAAGTGCAGGAGGGTTAAGGGACCAGTACTAAGTGTAGGAGGGTTAGGGGACCAGTACTAAGTGTAGGAGGGTTAGGGGACCAGTACTAATGTAGGAGGGTTAAGGGACCAGCACTCATGTAGGGTGGCTAGGGGACCAGCACTAAGTGTAGGAGGTTAAGGGACCAGCACCGAGTGTAGGGGGGTTACGGGGAACCAGTACTAAATGTGGGGGTTAGGGGACCGGTACTAAGTGTAGGGGGGTTAAGGGACCAGTACTAAGTGTAGAAGGGTTATGGGGACCAGTACTAATGTAGGAGGGTTAGGGGACCAGTACTAAGTGTAGGAGGGTTAGGGAGACCAGTACTAAGTGTAGGGGGGTTAGGGGACCACTACTAAGTGTAGGAGGGTTAGGGAGACCAGTACTATGTGAAGGGGGTTAAGAGGGGGTTAAAAGGAACCAGTACTAAGTGTAGGAGGGTTATGGGGACCAGTACTAAGTGTAGGGGTTATGGGGGACCAGTACTAAGTGTAGGGGGTTAGGGGACCTGTACTAAGTGTAGGGGGGTTAGGGGACCAGTACTAAGTGTAGGGGGGTTAGGGGACCAGTACTAAGTGTAGGAGGGTTTGGGGACCAGTACAAGTGTAGAAGGGTTAGGGGACCAGTACTGTCGTAGGGGTTAGGGGGGACCAGTACAATGTAGGGGGTTAGGGGACCAGTACTCTGTAGGGGGGTTAGGGGACCAGTACTAAGTGTAGGGGGTTAGGGGACCAGTACTAAGTGTAGGGGGTTAGGGGAAGTACTAAGTGTAGGGGGTTAGGGGACCAGTACTAAGTGTAGGGGGGTTAGGGGACCAGTACTAAGTGTAGGAGGGTTAGGGGACCAGTACTAAGTGTAGGGGGTTAGGGGACCAGTACTAAGTGTAGGGGGGTTAGGGGACCAGTACTAAGTGTAGGAGGGTTAGGGGACCGGTACTAAGTGTAGGGGTTAAAAGGACAAGTACTAAGTGTAGGGGGGTTAGGGGACCAGTACTAAGTGTAGGGGGTTAGGGGACCATTGCTAGTGTAGGAGGGTTAAGTGTAGGGGGGTAATGACCAGTACTAAGTGTAGGGGGGTTAAGGGACCAGTACTAAGTGTAGGAGGTTATGGGGGACCATTTCAAAGTGTAATTAGGGGACCAGTACTAAGGGTAGGGGGTTAGGGGGACCAGTTCTAAGTGTAGGGGGTTAGGGGGGCCAGTACTAAGTGTAGGAGGTTAGTGGACCAGTACTAAGTGTAGGGGGGTTAGGGGCCAGTACTAAGTGTAGGAGGGTTAGGGGACCAGTACTAAGTGTAGGGAGGTTATGGGGACCAGTACTAAGTGTAGGAGGGTTAGGGGACCAGTACTAAGTGTTGGAGGTTAGGGGACCAGTACTAAGTGTAGGAGGGTTAAGGGACCAGTACTAATGTCGGAGGTTAGGGGACCGGTACTAAGTGTAGGGGGGTTAAGGGACCAGTACTAAGTGTAGAAGGGTTATGGGGACCAGTTCAAAGTGTAAGGGGGTTAGGGGACCAGTACTAAGTGTAGGGAGGTTAGGGGACCAGTACTAAGTGTCGGGGGGTTAGGGGGACCGGTACTAAGTGTAGGGGGGTTAAGGGACCAGTACTAAGTGTAGAAGGGTTATGGGGACCAGTTCAAAGTGTAAGGGGTTAGGGGACCAGTACTAAGTGTAGGGAGGTTAGGGGGACCGGGACTACGTGTAGGGGGGTTAAGGGGACCAGTACTAGGCAGTGAAGGGGGGTTAGGGGACCACTACTAAGTGTAGGAGGGTTAGGGGACCAGTACCAAGTGTAGGGAGGTTAGGGGACCAGTACTAAGTGTAGGAGGGTTAAGTGGACCAGTACTAAGTGTCGGGGGTTAGGGGGACCGGTACTAAGTGTAGGGGGGTTAAGGGGACCAGTACTAAGTGTAAAAGGGTTATGGGGACCAGTTCAAAGTGTAAGGGGTTAGGGGACCAGTACTAAGTGTAGGGGGGGTTAAGGGACTCAGTACTAAGTGTAGGAGGGTTATGGGGACCAGTACTAAGTGTAGGGGGGTTAGGGGACCACTACTAAGTGTAGGAGGGTTAGGGGGACCAGTACTAAGTGTAGGGAGGTTAGGGGACCAGTACTAAGTGTAGGAGGGTTATGGGGACCAGTACTAAGAGTAGGGGGGTTAGGGGACCAGTACTAAGTGTAGGGGGTTAGGAGACCAGTACTAAGTGTAGGGGGGTTAGGGGTACAAGAACAAAGTGTAGGAGGGTTAGGGGAACAGTACTAAGTGTAGAAGGGTTAGGGGACCAGTACAAAGTGTAGGGGGGTTAGGGGACCAGTACTAAGTGTAGGAGGGTTAAGTGTAGGGGGTTAGGGGGACCAGTACTAAGTGAAGGAGGGTTAAGGGGACCAGTACTAAGTGTAGGAGGGTTAGGGTTGAACAGTACTAAGTGTAGGAGGGTTAAGGGGACCAGTACTAAGTGTAGGAGGGTTAAGGGGACCAGTACTAAGTGTAGGAGGGTTAAGGGACCAGTACTAAGTGTAGGGTGGTTAGGGGGACCAGTACTAAGTGTAGGAGGTTAAGGGGACCAGTACCAAGTGTAGGGGGGTTATGGGGAACCAGTACTAAATGGAGGAGGGTTAGGGGACCGGTACTAAGTGTAGGGGGGTTAAGGGGACCATTACTAAGTGTAGAAGGGTTATGGGGACCAGTACTAAGTGTAGGAGGGTTAGGGGACCAGTACTAAGTGTAGGGGGGTTAGGGGGACCAGTACTAAGTGTAGGAGGGTTAGGGAGACCAGTACTATGTGAAGGGGGGTTAAGTGTAGGGGGTTAAAAGGAACCAGTACTAAGTGTAGGAGGGTTAGGGGGACCAGCACTAAGTGTAGCAGGGTTATGGGGACCAGTACTAAGTGTAGGGGGGTTAGGGGGACCAGTACTAAGTGTAGGAGGGTTATGGGGACCAGTACTAAGAGTAGGGGGGTTAGGGGGACCAGTACTAAGTGTAGGGGGGTTAGGAGACCAGTACTAAGTGTAGGGGGGTTAGGGGTACAAGAACTAAGTGTAGGAGGGTTAGGGGAACAGTACTAAGTGTAGAAGGGTTAGGGGACCAGTACAAAGTGTAGGGGGTTAGGGGGACCAGTACTAAGTGTAGGAGGGTTAAGTGTAGGGGGTTAGGGGGACCAGTACTAAGTGAAGGAGGGTTAAGGGGACCAGTACTAAGTGTAGGAGGGTTAGGGTTGAACAGTACTAAGTGTAGGAGGGTTAAAGGGACCAGTACTAAGTGTAGGAGGGTTAAGGGGACCAGTACTAAGTGTAGGAGGGTTAAGGGGACCAGTACTAAGTGTAGGAGGTTAAGGGACCAGTACTAAGTGTAGGAGGGTTAAGGGGACCAGTACTAAGTGTAGGGTGGTTAGGGGGACCAGTACTAAGTGTAGGAGGGTTAAGGGGACCAGTACCAAGTGTAGGGGGTTACGGGGAACCAGTACTAAATGGAGGAGGGTTAGGGGGACCGGTACTAAGTGTAGGGGGGTTAAGGGACCATTACTAAGTGTAGAAGGGTTATGGGGACCAGTACTAAGTGTAGGAGGTTAGGGGACCAGTACTAAGTGTAGGAGGGTTAGGGAGACCAGTACTAAGTGTAGGGGGGTTAGGGGACCAGTACTAAGTGTAGGAGGGTTAGGGAGACCAGTACTATGTGAAGGGGGGTTAAGTGTAGGGGGGTTAAAAGGAACCAGTACTAAGTGTAGGAGGGTTATGGGGACCAGTACTAAGTGTAGCAGGGTTATGGGGACCAGTACTAAGTGTAGGGGGGTTAGGGGACCAGTACTAAGTGTAGGGGGGTTAGGGGGACCAGTACTAAGTGTAGGTGGGTTAGGGGACCAGTACTAAGTGTAGGAGGGTTATGGGGACCAGTACTAAGTGTAGGGGTTAGGGGACCAGTACTAAGCGTAGGGGGTTAGGGGACCAGTACTAAGTGTAGGGGGGTTAGGGGACCAGTACTAAGTGTAGGGGGGTTAGGGGACCAGTACTAAGTGTAGGGGGTTAGGGGGACCAGTACTAAGTGTAGGGGGGTTAGGGGACCAGTACTAAGTGTAGGGGGGTTAGGGGACCAGTACTAAGTGTAGGGGGTTAGGGGACCAGTACTAAGTGTAGGAGGGTTAGGGGACCGGTACTAAGTGTAGGGGGGTTAGGGGACCAGTACTAAGTGTAGGGGGTTGGGGGACCAGTACTAAGTGTAGGAGGGTTAGGGGACCGTACTAAGTGTAGGGTGGTTAAAAGGACAAGTACTAAGTGTAGGGGGGGTTAGGGGACCAGTACTAAGTGTAGGGGGGTTAGGGGACCATTGCTAAGTGTAGGAGGGTTAAGTGTAGGGGGGGTTAAGTGACCAGTACTAAGTGTAGGGGGGTTAAGGGACCAGTACTAAGTGTAGAAGGGTTATGGGGACCATTTCAAAGTGTAAGGGGGTTAGGGGACCAGTACTAAGGGTAGGGGGTTAGGGGACCAGTTCTAAGTGTAGGGGGTTAGGGGCCAGTACTAAGTGTAGGAGGGTTAGTGGACCAGTACTAAGTGTAGGGGGGTTAGGGGGCCAGTACTAAGTGTAGGAGGGTTAGGGGACCAGTACTAAGTGTAGGGAGGTTATGGGGACCAGTACTAAGTGTAGGAGGGTTAAGGGGACCAGTACTAAGTGTTGGAGGGTTAGGGGACCAGTACTAAGTGTAGGAGGGTTAAGGGGACCAGTACTAAGTGTCGGGGGGTTAGGGGACCGGTACTAAGTGTAGGGGGGTTAAGGGGACCAGTACTAAGTGTAGAAGGGTTATGGGGACCAGTTCAAAGTGTAAGGGGGTTAGGGGACCAGTACTAAGTGTAGGGAGGTTAGGGGACCAGTACTAAGTGTCGGGGGTTAGGGGACCGGTACTAAGTGTAGGGGGGTTAAGGGACCAGTACTAAGTGTAGAAGGGTTATGGGGACCAGTTCAAAGTGTAAGGGGTTAGGGGACCAGTACTAAGTGTAGGGAGGTTAGGGGGACCGGGACTACGTGTAGGGGGTTAAGGGGACCAGTACTAAGTGAAGGGGGGTTAGGGGACCACTACTAAGTGTAGGAGGGTTAGGGGGACCAGTACTAAGTGTAGGAGGGTTAAGTGGACCAGTACTAAGTGTCGGGGGTTAGGGGACCGGTACTAAGTGTAGGGGGGGTTAAGGGGACCAGTACTAAGTGTAGAAGGGTTATGGGGACCAGTTCAAAGTGTAAGGGGGTTAGGGGACCAGTACTAAGTGTAGGGGGGTTAAAGGGACCAGTACTAAGTGTAGGAGGGTTATGGGGACCAGTACTAAGTGTAGGGGGGTTAGGGGACCACTACTAAGTGTAGGAGGGTTAGGGGGACCAGTACTAAGTGTAGGGAGGTTAGGGGGACCAGTACTAAGTGTAGGAGGGTTATGGGGACCAGTACTAAGAGTAGGGGGGTTATGGGGACCAGTACTAAGTGTAGGGGGTTAGGAGACCAGTACTAAGTGTAGGGGGTTAGGGGTACAAGAACTAAGTGTAGGAGGGTTAGGGGAACAGTACTAAGTGTAGAAGGGTTAGGGGGACCAGTACAAAGTGTAGGGGGTTAGGGGACCAGTACTAAGTGTAGGAGGGTTAAGTGTAGGGGGTTAGGGGGACCAGTACTAAGTGAAGGAGGGTTAAGGGGACCAGTACTAAGTGTAGGAGGGTTAGGGTTGAACAGTACTAAGTGTAGGAGGGTTAAGGGGACCAGTACTAAGTGTAGGAGGGTTAAGGGACCAGTACTAAGTGTAGGAGGGTTAAGGGGACCAGTACTAAGTGTAGGGTGGTTAGGGGGACCAGTACTAAGTGTAGGAGGGTTAAGGGGACCAGTACCAAGTGTAGGGGGGTTATGGGGAACCAGTACTAAATGGAGGAGGGTTAGGGGACCGGTACTAAGTGTAGGGGGTTAAGGGGACCATTACTAAGTGTAGAAGGGTTATGGGGACCAGTACTAAGTGTAGGAGGGTTAGGGGGACCAGTACTAAGTGTAGGGGGGGTTAGGGGACCAGTACTAAGTGTAGGAGGGTTAGGGAGACCAGTACTATGTGAAGGGGGGTTAAGTGTAGGGGGTTAAAAGGAACCAGTACTAAGTGTAGGAGGGTTATGGGGACCAGTACTAAGTGTAGCAGGGTTATGGGGACCAGTACTAAGTGTAGGGGGGTTAGGGGACCAGTACTAAGTGTAGGGGGTTAGGGGACCAGTACTAAGTGTAGGTGGGTTAGGGGACCAGTACTAAGTGTAGGAGGGTTATGGGGACCAGTACTAAGTGTAGGGGGGTTAGGGGACCAGTACTAAGCGTAGGGGGGTTAGGGGACCAGTACTAAGTGTAGGGGGGTTAGGGGGACCAGTACTAAGTGTAGGGGGGTTAGGGGACCAGTACTAAGTGTAGGGGGGTTAGGGGACCAGTACTAAGTGTAGGGGGGTTAGGGGACCAGTACTAAGTGTAGGGGGGTTAGGGGACCAGTACTAAGTGTAGGGGGGTTAGGGGACCAGTACTAAGTGTAGGAGGGTTAGGGGACCGGTACTAAGTGTAGGGGGGTTAGGGGACCAGTACTAAGTGTAGGGGGTTAGGGGACCAGTACTAAGTGTAGGAGGGTTAGGGACCGGTACTAAGTGTAGGGGGGTTAGGGGGACCATTGCTAAGTGTAGGAGGGTTAAGTGTAGAGGGTTAAGTGACCAGTACTAAGTGTAGGGGGGTTAAGGGACCAGTACTAAGTGTAGAAGGGTTATGGGGACCATTTCAAAGTGTAAGGGGGTTAGGGGACCAGTACTAAGGGTAGGGGGGTTAGGGGGGCCAGTACTAAGTGTAGGAGGGTTAGGGGACCAGTACTAAGTGTAGGGAGGTTAGGGGACCAGCACTAAGTGTAGGGGGGTTAAGGGGACCAGTACTAAGTGTAGGAGGGTTAGGGGACCAGTACTAAGTGTAGGAGGGTTAAGGGGACCAGTACTAAGTGTCGGGGGGTTAGGGGACCGGTACTAAGTGTAGGGGGGTTAAGGGGACCAGTACTAAGTGTAGAAGGGTTATGGGGACCAGTTCAAAGTGTAAGGGGGTTAGGGGGACCAGTACTAAGTGTAGGGAGGTTAGGGGGACCGGACTACGTGTAGGGGGGTTAAGGGGACCAGTACTAAGTGTAGGGGGGTTAGGGGACCACTACTAAGTGTAGGAGGGTTAGGGGACCAGTACTAAGTGTAGGGAGGTTAGGGGACCAGTACTAAGTGTAGGAGGGTTAAGTGGACCAGTACTAAGTGTCGGGGGGTTAGGGGACCGGTACTAAGTGTAGGGGGTTAAGGGGACCAGTACTAAGTGTAGAAGGGTTATGGGGACCAGTTCAAAGTGTAAGGGGGTTAGGGGGACCAGTACTAAGTGTAGGGGGTTAAGGGGACCAGTACTAAGTGTAGGAGGGTTATGGGGACCAGTACTAAGTGTAGGGGGGTTAGGGGACCAGTACTAAGTGTAGGAGGGTTAGGGGACCAGTACTAAGTGTAGGGAGGTTAGGGGACCAGTACTAAGTGTAGGAGGGTTATGGGGACCAGTACTAAGTGTAGGGGGGTTAGGGGACCAGTACTAAGTGTAGGGGGGGTTAGGAGACCAGTACTAAGTGTAGGGGGGTTAGGGGTACAAGAACTAAGTGTAGGAGGGTTAGGGGAACAGTACTAAGTGTAGAAGGGTTAGGGGACCAGTACAAAGTGTAGGGGGTTAGGGGGACCAGTACTAAGTGTAGGAGGGTTAAGTGTAGGGGGTTAGGGGGGACCAGTACTAAGTGAAGGAGGGTTAAGGGGACCAGTACTAAGTGTAGGAGGGTTAGGGTTGAACAGTACTAAGTGTAGGAGGGTTAAGGGGACCAGTACTAAGTGTAGGAGGGTTAAGGGGACCAGTACTAAGTGTAGGAGGGTTAAGGGGACCAGTACTAAGTGTAGGGTGGTTAGGGGGACCAGTACTAAGTGTAGGAGGGTTAAGGGGACCAGTACCAAGTGTAGGGGGGTTATGGGGAACCAGTACTAAATGGAGGAGGGTTAGGGGGACCGGTACTAAGTGTAGGGGGGTTAAGGGGACCATTACTAAGTGTAGAAGGGTTATGGGGACCAGTACTAAGTGTAGGAGGGTTAGGGGACCAGTACTAAGTGTAGGGGGGTTAGGGGACCAGTACTAAGTGTAGGAGGGTTAGGGAGACCAGTACTATGTGAAGGTGGGTTAAGTGTAGGGGGGTTAAAAGGAACCAGTACTAAGTGTAGGAGGGTTATGGGGACCAGTACTAAGTGTAGCAGGGTTATGGGGACCAGTACTAAGTGTAGGGGGTTAGGGGGACCAGTACTAAGTGTAGGGGGGTTAGGGGGACCAGTACTAAGTGTAGGTGGGTTAGGGGGACCAGTACTAAGTGTAGGAGGGTTATGGGGACCAGTACTAAGTGTAGGGGGGTTAGGGGACCAGTACTAAGCGTAGGGGGGTTAGGGGGACCAGTACTAAGTGTAGGGGGGTTAGGGGACCAGTACTAAGTGTAGGGGGGTTAGGGGGACCAGTACTAAGTGTAGGGGGGTTAGGGGACCAGTACTAAGTGTAGGGGGGTTAGGGGGACCAGTACTAAGTGTAGGGGGGTTAGGGGACCAGTACTAAGTGTAGGGGGGTTAGGGGACCAGTACTAAGTGTAGGAGGGTTAGGGGACCGGTACTAAGTGTAGGGGGTTAGGGGACCAGTACTAAGTGTAGGGGGGTTAGGGGACCAGTACTAAGTGTAGGAGGGTTAGGGGGACCGGTACTAAGTGTAGGGGTGGTTAAAAGGACCAGTACTAAGTGTAGGGAGGTTAGGGGACCAGTACTAAGTGTAGGGGGGTTAGGGGACCATTGCTAAGTGTAGGAGGGTTAAGTGTAGGGGGGTTAAGTGACCAGTACTAAGTGTAGGGGGTTAAGGGACCAGTACTAAGTGTAGAAGGGTTATGGGGACCATTTCAAAGTGTAAGGGGGTTAGGGGACCAGTACTAAGTGTAGGGGGGTTAGGGGACCAGTACTAAGTGTAGGGGGGTTAGGGGGACCAGTACTAAGTGTAAGAAGGTTAGTGGACCAGTACTAAGTGTAGGGGGGTTAGGGGACCAGTACTAAGTGTAGGAGGGTTAGGGGACCAGTACTAAGTGTAGGAGGGTTAAGTGTAGGGGGTTAAGTGACCAGTACTAAGTGTAGGGGGGTTAAGGGGACCAGTACTAAGTGTAGAAGGGTTATGGGGACCAGTTCAAAGTGTAAGGGGTTAGGGGACCAGTACTAAGGGTAGGGGGTTAGGGGACCAGTTCTAAGTGTAGGGGGTTAGGGGACCAGTACTAAGTGTAGGAGGGTTAGTGGACCAGTACTAAGTGTAGGGGGTTAGGGGGGCCAGTACTAAGTGTAGGAGGGTTAGGGGGACCAGTACTAAGTGTAGGGAGGTTAGGGGACCAGCACTAAGTGTAGGGGGGTTAAGGGGACCAGTACTAAGTGTAGGAGGGTTAGGGGACCAGTACTAAGTGTAGGAGGGTTAGGGGACCAGTACTAAGTGTAGGGGGTTAGGGGACCGGTACTAAGTGTAGGGGGTTAAGGGGACCAGTACTAAGTGTAGAAGGGTTATGGGGGACCAGTTCAAAGTGTAAGGGGGTTAGGGGACCAGTACTAAGTGTAGGGAGGTTAGGGGGACCGGGACTACGTGTAGGGGGGTTAAGGGGACCAGTACTAAGTGTAGGGGGGTTAGGGGACCACTACTAAGTGTAGGAGGGTTAGGGGGACCAGTACTAAGTGTAGGGAGGTTAGGGGACCAGTACTAAGTGTAGGAGGGTTAAGTGGACCAGTACTAAGTGTCGGGGGTTAGGGGACCGGTACTAAGTGTAGGGGGGTTAAGGGGACCAGTACTAAGTGTAGAAGGGTTATGGGGACCAGTTCAAAGTGTAAGGGGGTTAGGGGACCAGTACTAAGTGTAGGGGGGTTAAGGGGACCAGTACTAAGTGTAGGAGGGTTATGGGGACCAGTACTAAGTGTAGGGGGGTTAGGGGGACCAGTACTAAGTGTAGGAGGGTTAGGGGACCAGTACTAAGTGTAGGGAGGGTTAGGGGACCAGTACTAAGTGTAGGAGGGTTATGGGGACCAGTACTAAGTGTAGGGGGTTAGGGGGACCAGTACTAAGTGTAGGGGGGGTTAGGAGACCAGTACTAAGTGTAGGGGGGTTAGGGGGACAAGAACTAAGTGTAGGAGGGTTAGGGGACCAGTACTAAGTGTAGAAGGGTTAGGGGACCAGTACTAAGTGTAGGGGGGTTAGGGGGACCAGTACTAAGTGTAGGAGGGTTAAGTGTAGGGGGTTAGGGGGACCAGTACTAAGTGAAGGAGGGTTAAGGGGACCAGTACTAAGTGTAGGAGGGTTAGGGTGAACAGTACTAAGTGTAGGAGGGTTAAGGGGACCAGTACTAAGTGTAGGAGGGTTAGGGGACCAGTACTAAGTGTAGGAGGGTTAAGGGGACCAGTACTAAGTGTAGGGTGGTTAGGGGACCAGTACTAAGTGTAGGAGGTTAAGGGGACCAGTACCAAGTGTAGGGGGGTTATGGGGAACCAGTACTAAATGTAGGAGGGTTAGGGGACCGGTACTAAGTGTAGGGGGGTTAAGGGGACCATTACTAAGTGTAGAAGGGTTATGGGGACCAGTACTAAGTGTAGGAGGGTTAGGGGACCAGTACTAAGTGTAGGGGGTTAGGGGACCAGTACTAAGTGTAGGAGGGTTAGGGAGACCAGTACTATGTGAAGGGGGTTAAGTGTAGGGGGTTAAAAGGAACCAGTACTAAGTGTAGGAGGGTTATGGGGACCAGTACTAAGTGTAGCAGGGTTATGGGGACCAGTACTAAGTGTAGGGGGGTTAGGGGACCAGTACTAAGTGTAGGGGGTTAGGGGACCAGTACTAAGTGTAGGTGGGTTAGGGGGACCAGTACTAAGTGTAGGAGGGTTAGGGGGACCAGTACTAAGTGTAGGAGGGTTAGGGGGACCAGTACTAAGCGTAGGAGGGTTAGGGGACCAGTACTAAGTGTAGGGGGGTTAGGGGACCAGTACTAAGTGTAGGGGGGGTTAGGGGGACCAGTACTAAGTGTAGGGGGGTTAGGGGACCAGTACTAAGTGTAGGGGGGTTAGGGGACCAGTACTAAGTGTAGGGGGGTTAGGGGACCAGTACTAAGTGTAGGGGGGTTAGGGGGACCAGTACTAAGTGTAGGAGGGTTAGGGGACCGGTACTAAGTGTAGGGGGGTTAGGGGGACCAGTACTAAGTGTAGGGGGTTAGGGGACCAGTACTAAGTGTAGGAGGGTTAGGGGGACCGGTACTAAGTGTAGGGTGGTTAAAAGGACCAGTACTAAGTGTAGGGAGGTTAGGGGACCAGTACTAAGTGTAGGGGGGGTTAGGGGACCATTGCTAAGTGTAGGAGGGTTAAGTGTAGGGGGGTTAAGTGACCAGTACTAAGTGTAGGGGGGGTTAAGGGGACCAGTACTAAGTGTAGAAGGGTTATGGGGACCATTTCAAAGTGTAAGGGGGTTAGGGGACCAGTACTAAGTGTAGGGGGTTAGGGGGACCAGTACTAAGTGTAGGGGGGTTAGGGGGGCCAGTACTAAGTGTAAGAAGGTTAGTGGACCAGTACTAAGTGTAGGGGGTTAGGGGGCCAGTACTAAGTGTAGGAGGGTTAGGGGACCAGTACTAAGTGTAGGGGGGTTAGGGGGCCAGTACTAAGTGTAGGGGGGTTAGGGGACCAGTACTAAGTGTAGGAGGGTTAGGGGGACCAGTATTAAGTGTAGGAGGGTTAGGGGGACCAGTACTAAGTGTAGGAGGGTTAGGGGACCAGTACTAAGTGTAGGAGGGTTAGGGGGACCAGTACTAAGTGTAGGAGGGTTAGGGGACCAGTACTAAGTGTAGAAGGGTTAGGGGGACCAGTACTAAGTGTAGGAGGGTTAGGGGGACCAGTACTAAGTGTAGGAGGGTTAGGGGGACCAGTACTAAGTGTAGGAGGGTTAGGGGGACCAGTACTAAGTGTAGAAGGCTTAGTGGGACCAGTACTAAGTGTAGGAGAGTTAGTGGGACCAGTACTAAGTGTAGGAGGGTTAGGGGGATCGGTACTAAGTGTAGGGGGGTTAGGGGGACCAGTACTAAGTGTAGGAGGGTTAGGGGGACCAGTACTAAGTGTAGGAGGGTTAGGGGGACCAGTACTAAGTGTAGGAGGGTTAGGGTTGTGTTACCATAGAGTCCACCTGCTCTAGAATCTTCATGAACTGTTCAGAAGCCACCTTCACTCTTTGGTCCAGTCTCCCCAGCGCCTCAGCCTGCAGGTCCTTAGCTAGGAACCCCTATAGAACAACAGGAACAGGAAAGAGCAAAGAAAAGCTAACTCCTGTGTACATGCAATGTGTAGATACTGTGTGGGTGCTGACAAGTGCAGCCTCTTGCTTCACTCTCTCTGGGCATTATCTAACACTACTGCTGGGTCCTAGTTTGGGAAGGATGCCAAGGTAGAACCAGGACCATACCAGCAACGCAATACTCCTTAGTATTGTGGCAAGGACACAAAACACGAAGCGGATTTAACTTGTTTAGGAAACAAACATCATATTTATTTTCTAAGCTATAGGAGTGCTAGAGGGGCTCCGGTGGAAGTCTGTGGATTAGGAGTGCTAGAGGGGATACGGGTGGAGGTCTGTGGATTAGGAGTGCTAGAGGGGATACGGGTGGAGGTCTGTGGATTAGGAGTGCTAGAGGGGATACGGGTGGAGATCTTTGGATTAGGAGTGCTAGAGGGGATACGGGTGGAGATCTTTGGATTAGGAGTGCTAGAGGGGATACGGGTGGAGGTCTTTGGATTAGGAGTGCTAGAGGGGATACGGGTGGAGGTCTTTGGATTAGGAGTGCTAGAGGGGATACGGGTGGAGGTCTTTGGATTAGGAGTGCTAGAGAGGATACGGGTGGAGATCTGTGGATTAGGAGTGCTAGAGGGGATACGGGTGGAGATCTTTGGATTAGGACTGCTAGAGGGGATACGGGTGGAGGTCATTGGATTAGGAGTGCTAGAGGGGATACGGGTGGAGATCTGTGGATTAGGAGTGCTAGAGGGGATACGGGTGGAGGTCTGTGGATTAGGAGTGCTAGAGGGGATACGGGTGGAGATCTGTGGATTAGGAGTGCTAAAGGGGATACGGGTGGAGATCTTTGGATTAGGAGTGCTAGAGGGGATACGGGTGGAGATCTTTGGATTAGGAGTGCTAGAGGGGATACGGGTGGAGATCTTTGGATTAGGAGTGCTAGAGGGGATACGGGTGGAGGTCTTTGGATTAGGAGTGCTAGAGGGGATACGGGTGGAGGTTTTTGGATTAGGAGTGCTAGAGGGGATACGGGTGGAGATCTTTGGATTAGGAGTGCTAGAGGGGATACGGGTGGAGGTCTGGATTAGGAGTGCTAGAGGGGATACGGGTGGAGGTCTTTGGATTAGGATTGCTAGAGGGGATACGGGTGGAGATCTGTGGATTAGGAGTGCTAGAGGGGATACGGGTGGAGATCTGTGGATTAGGAGTGCTAGAGGGGATACGGGTGGAGATCTGTGGATTAGGAGTGCTAGAGGGGATACGGGTGGAGGTCTGTGGATTAGGAGTGCTAGAGGGGATACGGGTGGAGGTCTGTGGATTAGGAGTGCTAGAGGGGATACGGGTGGAGGTCTGTGGATTAGGAGTGCTAGAGGGGATACGGGTGGAGGTCTTTGGATTAGGAGTGCTAGAGGGGATATGGGTGGAGATCTTCTGATTAGGAGTGCTAGAGGGGATACGGGTGGAGATCTTTGGATTAGGAGTGCTAGAGGGGATACGGGTGGAGGTCTGGATTAGGAGTGCTAGAGGGGATACGGGTGGAGGTCTGGATTAGGAGTGCTAGAGGGGATACGGGTGGAGATCTTTGGATTAGGAGTGCTAGAGGGGATACGGGTGGAGGTCTGGATTAGGAGTGCTAGAGGGGATACGGGTGGAGGTCTGGATTAGGAGTGCTAGAGGGGATACGGGTGGAGGTCTTTGGATTAGGATTGCTAGAGGGGATACAGGTGGAGATCTTTGGATTAGGCATCAAGGGGGTTGAGGTCGCTCTGGATAAGAGCGTCTGCTAAATGACTTAAATGTAAATGTAGGTCAGGTCAGATCCCCTTAAGGGAGAAACAATGGTTTATTACCCCATCACTTCCTCTTCCTGTCAAACCATAATAGATGTACAGATTGGAGAGGAGGAGTGCCTAAATTGGAGTATATATACTTGTGGTGGTGGAAACATGTCTAATGCAGCTGTATTGATCCTCAGGGAAGAAATCAACTTGGTTAAGCTTTCACAGTGTCGTTTGAGTTATTTACTCTGTGAATTAGAACCTAAGAGTAGTGACTGGGTGTATTGATACACCATCCAAAGTGTAGTTAATAACTTCACCATGTTCTAAGGGATATTCAATATCTGCTTTTTTTAAACATGTTTACCTGTCTACCAATAGGTGTCCTTCTTTGCAAGGCACTGAAAAACCTACCTGGTCATTGTGGTTGAATTTGTGCTTGAAATTCACTACTCGATTGAGGGAACTTTTATTTATTTTCATTATTTAACTAGGCAAGTCAGTTAAGAACAAATTCTTATTTACAATGACGGTCTACAGATGTGTGGGGTACAGAGATGGGGTAGTCATTCAAAACTCCTGAACTTATTTAGGCTAGCCATAACAAAAGGGTTTGAATACTTATTGACTCAAGACATTTCAGCTTTAAAATGTTTTATCAATTAGAAAAATATTCCACAAACTAAATGTCACTTTGCCATGGGGTATTACATGTAGATCAGTGACACTAAATCTTAAGTAAATTAATTTTAACTTCAGTCTGTAACAACAAAAACGTGGAAACGGTGAAGGAAATGTATATAATATGTAGACATAAAGTATCATACATTCTTTAGCCCTGTCAGCTCTCCGTCCACCTTCTCCAGTTTCTTAGCCGTCTGTTCTACTGACTTCTCAATGTCCTTCAACTTCTTCAGCTCGGACTCCTCCTCTGGGCTGTTCTGAGAGGAGACGACACACAGAGGTCTGTATTCAAACCATTTTCAGGAACCAATGATTGACCGAATGATAAAAAAAACAAATGAGTGAGTGCCAGTCAGCAGAACTAGGAAGGTCTTACCCTCTTCCCAATCATCATGAGTTTACATCCCTGTTTGATTCCAAAGCTAGACAGACTCTCCTCCATCTCCTTCAGTGACTTCCCTGAAACAACAGGACAGCAGAGGCATCATGCTGGGGCTTGAACCAGCTACCCTGTGGTTAGAGGTGAGTGCAATATAGTACAACCTGTGCCATACAGTCCAGTCCTCTTGGCAGAAGCTGTAGTAATAATCGGTGCGGCCAACTCCTTATGAAACCCTGTGCCATACAGTCCAGTCCTTTTGGCAGAGGCTGTAGTAATAGTCTGGCTGCCAGTCTGTCTGTTGCTAACTCCTTAGAAAACTGTCAAGCCGAACAATGGACTTGACTTATTACACCTTTAATGAGAACAGGTGAAGAAGTCGCTGCAGTGGATTCCGCTATTTTCTGTGGTTGTTTTTATGCTGATCTTAACTTTTTTTTTTTGTACATAATATTTCCATCATCGTTTCTTATGACTGAAAACAGCTTCTGGGCATCAGAACAGCGATCACTACAGCACACCACCCACCGCTTCCCAGTATATTACTCACTAATGTCCAGTCCCTAGTTAACAAAGTCGCCGAATTTAGGGCAAGAGTTACTTTCCAAAGAGATATCCGGGATTGTAACATACTCTGTTTCACGGAGACATGGCTAGCCGGGGACGTGGCTAGCCGGGGACGTGGCTAGCCGGGGACGTGGCTAGCCGGGAGATGCTGCCAGAGTCCGTACAGCCAACGTGATTTTCACTGCATCGCGCCGACAGATACAAACATCTCTTTGGTAAGAAGAAGGGCGAGGGTGTAGATTTCATGATTAACGACTCATGGTGTAATTGTAACAACATACAATAACTCAAGTCCTTTTGTTCACCTGACCTAGAATTCCTCACAATCAAATGCCGACGGTATTATCTCCCAAGAGAACTCTCCTCGGTTATCGTCACAGCCGTGTATATCCCCCCGCAAGCAGATACCAAGACGGCCATCAAGGAACTTCACTGGAAACTTCATGCAAACTGGAAACCATATATCCTGAGGCTGCATTTATTGTAAATGGGGATTTTAACAAAGCTAAATCTGAGAACAAGGCTACCTAAATTCTATCAGCATATCGATTGCAGTACACGAGTGAGTAACACACTTGACCACTACTACTCTAACTTCTTCCGCAACGCATTCAAGGCCCTTCACCGCCCTCCTTTTGGCAAATCTGACCATGACTCCATCTTGTTGCTCCACTCCGATAGGCAGAAACTAAACCAGGAAGTGCCCGTACCAACGCTGATCTGACCAATCGGATTCCACGCTTCAAGATTGCTTCGATCACGTGGACTGGGATATTGTCCAGGTAGCCTCAGACAATAACATTGATGTATAAGCTGACTCGGTGAGCGAGTTTATAAGGAAGTGTATAGGAGATGTTAAACCCACTGTGACTATTAAAACCTTCCCCAACCAGAAACCGTGGATTGATGGCAGCATTTGCTCAAAACTGAAAGCACGTACCACCGCATATAGTATTCCCTCCATAAGGCAATCAAACAAGCAAAGCGTCAGTATAGAGACAAAGTGGAGTTGCAATTCAACGGCTCAGACATATGTGGCAGGGTCTACAGTCAATCACAGCTTATCAAAAGAAAACCAGCCCCGTAGCGGACATCGACGTCTTGCTGCCAGACAAATTAAACAACTTCTTTGCGCGCTTTTGGACAATACAGTGCCACCGACACGGCCCGCTACCAAAGACTGTGGGCTCTCCTTCTCCGTGGCCGATGTGAGAAAAACATTTAAACGTGTTAACCCTCGCAAGGCTGGCGGCCCAGACGGCATCCCCGGCCGAGTCCTCAGAGCATGCGCAGACCAGCTGGCTGGTGTGTTTACGGACATATTCAATCAATTCCTATCACAGTCTGCTTTAGTTAGTTCAGTCCCCACATGCCTCAAGATGGCCACCATTGTTCCTGTACCCAAGAAGGCAAATGTAATTGAACTAAATGACTATCGCCCGGTAGCACTCACTTCTGTTATCATGAAGTGCTTTGAGAGACTAGTCAAGGATCAGATCACCTCCACCCTACCTGTTACACTAGACCCACTCCAATTTGCATTCCGCCCCAATAGGTCCACAGACGATGCAATCACCATCACACTGAACAATCCCATCTGGACAAGAAGAATACCTATGTAAGAACGCGGTTCATTGATTACAGCTCAGCATTCAACACCATAGTACCCTCCAAACTCATCATTAAGCTCCAGACCCTGGGTCTCCACCCCACCCTGTGCAACTGGGTCCTGGACTTCCTGACAGGCCGCCCCCAGGTAGTGAAGGTAGGAAACAACACCTCTACTTCGCTGATCCTCAACACTGGGGCCCCACAAGGGTGCGTTCTCAGCCCTCTCCTGTACTCCCTGTTCACCCATGACTGCGTGGCCATGCACGCCTCCAACTCAATCATCAAGTTTGCAGATGACAAACAATACTAACAACGATGAGACGGCCGACAGGGAGGAGGTGAGGGCCCTTGGAGTGTGGTGTCAGGAAAATAACCCCTCACTCAATGTCAGCAAAATAAAACAAATGATACTGGACTTCAAGAAACAGCAAAGGGAGCACCCCCCTATCAACATCAACGGGACAGTAGTGGAGAAGGTGGAAAGTTAAGTTCCTCGGCGTACACATCATGGACAAACTGAAATGGTCCACCCACACAGACACTGAGGTGAAGAAGGCGCAACAACGCCTCTACAACCTCAGCAGGCTGAAGAAATGTGGCCTGTCACCGAAAACCCTGACTAACTTTTACAGATGCACAATTGAGAGCATCCTGTCGGGCTGTATCACCGCCTGGTACGGCAACTGCACCGCCCACAACCACAGAGGGTAGTGAGGTCTGCACAACACATCACTGGGGGAAAACTACCTGCCCTCCAATACACCTACAACACCCGATGTCACAGGAAGGCAAAAAAGATCATCAAGGACAATAACCACCTGAGCCACTACCAGTTCACCCCGCTTCCATCCAGAAGGCGAGGTCAGTACAGGTGCATCAGAGCTGGGACAGAGATTGAAAAACAGATTCTATCTCAAGGCCATTAGATTGTTAAACAGCACAGAGAGGCGGCTGCCTGCCTACAGACTTGATATCATTTTCCAATTTAATAAATGGAACACTAGTCACTTTAATAATGCAACTTTATATAATGTTTACATATCACGCATTACTCATCTCATATGTACAGTTGAAGTCAGAAGTTTACATACACTTAGGTTGGAGTCATTAAAACTCGTTTTTCAACCACTCCACAAATTTCTTGTTAACAAACTATAGTTTTGGCAAGTCGGTTAGGCCATCTACTTTGTGCATAACAAGTAATTTTTCCAACAACTGTTTATAGACAGATTATTTCACTTATAATTCACTGTATCACAATTCCAGTGGGTCAGAAGTTTACATACACTAAGTTGACTGCCTTTAAACAGCTTGGAAAATTCAAAAAAATTATGTCATGGCTTTAGAAGCTTCTGATAGGCTAATTGACATCATTTGAGTCATTTGGAGGTGTACCTGTGGATTTATTTCAAGGCCTACCTTCAAACTCAGTGCCTCTTTGCTTGACATCATGGGAAAATCAAAAGAAATCAGCCAAAAATTGTAGACCTCCACAAGTCTGGCTCATCCTTGGGAGCAATTTCCAAACGCCTGAAGGTACCACGTTCATCTGTATAAACAATATTATACAAGTATAAACTCAGTGCACAGTTTGCTAGGACCACGCAGCCGTCATACCGCTCAGGAAGGAGACGCGTTCTGTCTCCTAGAGATGAACGTACTTTGGTGCGAAAAGTGCAAATCAATCCCAGAACAGCAGCAAAGGACCTTGTGAAAGATGCTGGAGGAAACAGGTACAAAAGTATCTATATCCACAGTAAAATGAGTCCTATATCAACATAACCTGAAAGGCCGCTCAGCAAGGAAGAAACCACTGCTCCAAAACCGCCATAAAAAAGCCAGACTACGGTTTGCAACTGCACATGGGGACAAAGATCATACTTTTTGGAGAAATGTCCTCTGGGCTGATGAAACAAAAATAGAACTGTTTGGCCATAATGACCATCGTTATGTTTGGAGGAAAAAGGGGGAGGCTTGCAAGCCGAAGAACACCATCCAAACCGTGAAGCACGGGGGTGGCAGCATCATGTTGTGGGGGTGCTTTGCTGCAGGAGGGACTGGTGCACTTCACAAAATAGATGGCATCATGAGGTAGGAAAATTGTGGATATATTGAAGCAACATCTCAAGACATCAGTCAGGAAGTTAAAGCTTGGTCGCAAATGGATCTTCCAAATGGACAATGACCCCAAGCATACTTCCAAAGTTGTGGCAAAATGGCTTAAGGACAATAAAGTCAAGGTATTGGAGTGGCCATCACAAAGCTCTGACCTCAATCCCATTGAGAATTTGTGGGCAGAACTGAAAAATCGTGTGCAAGCAAGGAGGCCTACAAACCTGACTCAGTTACACCAGCTCAGTCAGGAGGAATGGGCCAAAATTCACCCAATTTATTGTGGGAAGCTTGTGGAAGGCTACCTGAAACGTTTGACCCAAGTTAACCTCTCTAGGCTAGGCGGGACGAATTCGTCCCACCTACGTAACAGCCACGGCTATCCTGTGGCGCGATTTTCAAAACCTTAAAAATCCTATTACTTCAATTTCTCAAACATATGACTATTTTACAGCCATTTAAAGATAAGACTCTTGTTAATCTAACCACACTGTCCGATTTCAAAAAGGCTTTACAACGAAAGCAAAACATTAGATTATGTCAGCAGAGTACCAAGCCAGAAATAATCAGACACCCATTTTTCAAGCCAGCATATAATGTCACCAAAACCCAGAAGACAGCTAAATGCAGCACTCACCTTTGATGATCTTCATCAGATGACAACCCTAGGACATTATGTTATACAATACATGCATGTGTTGTTCAATCAAGTTCATATTTATATCAAAAACCAGCTTTTTACATTAGCATGTGACGTTCAGAACTAGCATACCCCCCGCAAACTGTTAGTAAATTCCCCGGAAGTTTGCTGAACGTCACATGCTAATGTAAAAAGCTGTTTTTTGATATAAATATGAACTTGATTGAACAGACATGCATGTATTGTATAACATAATGTGTCATCTGATGAAGATCATAAAAGGTTAGTGCTGCATTTAGCTGTGGTTTGGGTTTTGGTGACATTATATGCTAGCTTGAAAAATGGGTGTCTGATTATTTCTGGCTGGGCACTCTCCTGACATCATCTAATGTTTTGCTTTCGTTGTAAAGCCTTTTTGAAATCGGACAGTGTGGTTAGATAAAGGAGAGTCTTGTCTTTAAATAGCTGTAAAATAGTCATATGTTTGAGAAATTGAAGTAATAGTATTTCAAACGATTCAAAAATCGCGCCACTGGATTAGACTGGCTGTTACGTAGGTGGGACGAATTCGTCCCGCCTAGCCCATAGAGGTTAAAGGCAATGCTACCAAATACTAATTGAGTGTATGTAAACTTCTGACCCACTGGGAATGTGATGAAAGAAATCAAATCTGAAATAAATCATTCTCTCTAATATTATTCTGACATTACACATTATTAAAATAAAGTGGTGATCGTAACTGACCTAAGACAGGGATTTTTTACTATGACTAGATTTCAGGAATTATGAAAAACTGAGTTTAAATGTATTTGGCTAAGGTGTATGTAAAATTCCGACTTCAACTGTACTTTATCCCACTAACTACTAACCCAAACATCAGATCCCTTATCACACTAACATCAGATCCCTTATCACACTAAACTTATCAGATACCTCATCACACTAACCTTAACATCAGATACCTCATCACACTAACCTTAACATCAGATACCTCAGGTGAATGTAAAACTTCTGACTTCAACTGTATCCTTCACTCTCTATTCTTTACTATCTATTGCATCTTAGCCGCTCTGTCACTGCTCATCCATATATTTTATACTGATATATTCTCATCCCATTCCTTTACTAGATTGTGTGTATTAGGTTTTGTTGTGGAATTGTTAGATATTACCTGTTAGATACTGCTTCACTGTCGGATCTAGAAGCACAAGCACTTCGCTACACTCGCAATAACATCTGCTAACCAAGTGTATGTGACCAACACAATTTGATTTGATGTCACCTGTGTGACTAGAGGTGAAAAAAACTCTAGATCACCTTTCCTCCACACAGAGAGACGTGTAAAAAGCTCTCCCTCGCCCTCCATTTGGCAAATCTGACCAAAACTCCACCCTCCTGATTCTTGCTTACAAACAAAAACTCAAACAGAAAGCACCAGTGACAATGAAACAGATGCTAAGATACAGGACTGTTTCGCTAGCGCAGACTGGAAAATGTTCCAGGATTCATCCGATAACCACATCAGTCACCGGCCCCACAGTGACTGTACGTACATATCCCAACCAGAAGCCATAGATTACAGGCAACATCCGCACTGAGCTAAATGCTAGAGCTTCCGCTTTCAAGCAGCGGGGCACAAATCTGGAAGCTTATAAGAAATCCCGCTACGACGAGCCATCGAACAGACAAAACGTCAATACAGGACTAAGATTGAATCCTACAACGCCGGCTCTGGCGCTCGTTGGATTGACAGGGCTTGCTAACTATCACGGATTACAGGAAACCCAGCTGCAAGCTGTCAAGTGACTCAAGCCTACCAGACAGACCAAATGCCTCTATGCTAGCTTTGAGGTAAGCAACACTGAACCATGCATGAGAACACCAGCTGTTCCGGGTGACTGTGTGATCAAGCTCTTCATAGCCGATGTGAGAAAGACCTTAAACCTGTTTAGGATAGGGGGCAGTATTTTTACGGCCGGATAAAAAATGTACCCGATTTAATCTGGTTATTACTCCTGCCCAGAAACTAGAATATGCATATAATTGTTTGATTTGGATAGAAAACACCCTAAAGTTCCTAAAACTGTTTGAATGGTGTCTGTGAGTATAACAGAACTCATATGGCAGGCCAAAACCTGAGAAGATTCTAAACAGGAAGTGCCCTCTCTGACCATTTCTTGGCCTTCTATAGCCTCTTTGTGGAAAATAGAGGATCTCTGCTGTAACGTGACATTTTCTAAGACTCCCATGGGCTCTCAGAAGGCGCCAGAACGGGGAATGATGACTCTGCAGTCCCTGGGCGAAAAACAGTAGCGCATTTGGATAGTGGTCGATCTGAGAACAATGAAACGGGCGCGCGTGAAGAGTCCATTTTACATTTTCAGTCTTTGAATGAAAACAACGTCTCCTGGTCGGAATATTATCGCTATTTTACGAGAAAAATCGCATAAAAATTTATTTTAAACAGCGTTTGACATGCTTCGAAGTACGGTAATGGAATATTTTGACATTTTTTGTCACGATATGCGCCGGCGCGTCACCCTTCGGATAGTGTCTTGAACGCAAGAACAAAACGCCGCTATTTGGATATAATTATGGATTATTTTGAAACAAAACAACTTTGGGTGTAAAGTAGAAGTCCTGGGAGTGCATTCTGATGAAGAACAGCAAAGGTAATCCAATTTTTCTTATGGTAAATCTGAGTTTGGTGAGTGCCAAACTTGGTGGGTGTCAAAATAGCTAGCCATGATGGCCGGGCTATCTACTCAGAATATTGCAAAATGTGCTTTCACCGAAAAGCTATTTTAAAATCTGACACAGCGATTGCATAAAGGAGTTCTGTATCTATAATTCTTAAAATAATTGTTATGTTTTTTGTGAACGTTTATCGTGAGTAATTTAGTAAATTCACCGGAAGTGTTTGGTGGGTATGCTAGTTCTGAACGTCACATGCTAATGTAAAAAGCAGTTTTTTTATATAAATATGAACTTGATTGAACAAAACATGCATGTATTGTATAACATAATGTCCTAGGAGTGTCATCTGATGAAGATCATCAAAGGTTAGTGCTGCATTTAGCTGTGGTTTTGGTTTTTGTGACATTATATGCTAGCTTGAAAAATGGGTGTGTGATTATTTCTGGCTGGGTACTCTCCTGACATAATCTAATGTTTTGCTTTCGTTGTAAAGCCTTTTTGAAATCGGACAGTGTGGTTAGATAAAGGAGAGTCTTGTCTTTAAAATGGTGTAAAATAGTCATATGTTTGAAAAATGGACGTTTTGGGATTTTTGAGGAGTTTGTAATTCGCGCCACGCCCTATCATTGGATATTGGAGCGGTTGTTCCGCTTAGCGGAACATCTAGATGTAAGAGGTTAAACAGGTTAATATTCACAAGGCCAGGTGGATTACATACTCAGAGCATACGCTGACCAGCTGGCAAGTGTCTTCACTGAAATTTTCAACCTCTCCCTGACCTGGTCTGTAATACCTACATGTTTCAAGCAGACCATCATAGTCCCTGTGCCCAAGAACGCCAAGGTAACTTGTCTAAATGACTATTGCCCTGTGGCACTCATATGTAACCTGGTCATGGCTCACATCACGCCAGACACTCTGGACCCATTCGAATTCACATACCACCCCAACAGATTCACAGATTGCACTCCACACTGCCCTTACCCACCTGGACAAAAAGAACAACTACGTGAGAATGCTGTTCGTTGACTACAGCTCAGCGTTCAACACCATAGTGCCCTCCAAGCTCATCACTAAGCTCAGGACCCTGCGACTAAACACTGCCTTCTGCCACAGGATCCTGGACTTCCTGACGGGCCGCACCCAGGTGGTGAGGGTAGGCAACAACACATCCACCACGCTGACCCTCAACACAGGGGCCCCTCATGGGTGTGTGCTTAGTGCCATCATGTACTCCCTGTTCACTCATGACTGCATGGCCGCGCACGTGACTACCAACCCCATCATTAAGTTAGCCAACGTCTCGACAGTGGTAGGTCTGATCACCGACGACAAAACAGCCTATGGGGAAGAGGTCAGAGACCTGGCAGTGTGGTGCCAGAACAACAATCTCTCCCTCAATGTCAGCAAGACAAAGGAGCTGATCGTGGACTACAGGAAATGGACGGGCGGCACGGCCCCATTCACATAGACAGGGCTGTAGTGGAGCGGGTCAAGAACTTCAAGTTCCTCATTGTCCACATCAGTAAGGACCCATCCTGGTACAAACACACCAATACAGCCGTGAAGAGGGCACGACATCTCCTCTTCCTCCTCAGGAGGCTGAAAAGATGTGGCATGGGCCATCAGATCCTCAAGAAGTTCTACAGCTGCACCATTGAGGACATCTTGACTGGCTGCATCATCGCTTGGTACGGCAACTGCTTGGCATCCAACCGTAAGCCGTTACAGAGGATAGTGTGTACGGCCAGTACATCACTGGGGCCGAGCTCACTGCCATCCAGGTACTCTGTACCAGGCGGTGTCAGAGGAAGCCCCTAACAATTGTCTAAGACATCAGTCACCCAAGTCATAGACTGCTCTCTCTTATATCGCATGGCAAGCGGTACCAAGTCTGGGACCAAAAGGCTTCTGAAAAGCTTCCATCCCCAAGCCATAAGACTGCTGAAGAGTTAATCAAATTTTTGGACAAAATATTTGCCGACTATAGTAGACATCGATCAAGTGCACAAGGCGACATGTATGCAAAAATAACGTCCACTGAGTAAAAAAAAAATCATAATCCCCCTGTGTTACTGTCAAGGTCAACACAACAAAAGCAATCTCTTTGGGCGACACTGCACATTATTACATAGTGCACATTATTACATTGTACACTTTCTGCCTGTGGACATCTGTTCTATAATGTTCCAGCAGAGCATGATACCCATTGTTGACATAATTGATCTCTTTCAGGCAGAGAGTAGACCTGGCATACCCCTTTTGATCCACTGTATTGAAGAAGTGAGACAGAGGGAAAGTGTGTGTTGTTCCTTTCACCTCTATAGAGGCATCCAGTTTAAGCCAGGCCCAGCTCCAGCTACACCTGATCCCTGAATCCACTTGTTTAACAAGCAACACCTCATTTTCACCTCATTCTCTCATTCTGAAAATTAACCACATACTGTAGAGGGAAAACATTAGTCAACAGATAGTAGTTAGTTCGTTAGCTAGTTAACATTTCACACATATTGCCAGGGTCCAGTAAGCAACTAACGTGTTATAACTTGACGAACGACAAGGAGTCGTATACCAGTTAATACTACAGTGAATTGGTTAGGTTACTAACGTTAGCTCACCTGATGTTGCAACGTTAGCTGCTGCTACTGTTTATTATATATCCTGTTGTCTAAGTCACTTTACCCCTAGTTATATGTACATATCTACCTCAATTACCTCGTACCTTGCACATCGACTCTGTACTGGTAGCCCATGTATAGCGCCATGTTATTACCTCGTACCCCTGCACATTGACTCTGTACTGGTAGCCCATGTATAGCGCCATGTTATTACCTCGTACCCCTGCACATTGACTCTGTACTGGTACCCCGTGTATATAGCCATGTTATTACCTCATACCCCTGCACATTGACCCAGTACAAGTACTCCGTCTATATAGCCACGTGATTACCTCGTACCCCTGCACATTGACTCAGTACTAGTAATCTGTGTATATAGCCACGTTATTACCTCGTACCCCTGCACATTGACTCAGTACTAGTAATCTGACTCAGTACTAGTAATCTGTGTATATAGCCACGTTATTACCTCGTACCCCTGCACATTGACTCAGTACTAGTAATCTGTGTATATAGCCACGTTATTACTCGCACTCCCTGCACATTGACTCAGTACTAGTATTCGGTGTATATAGCCACGTTATTACCTCGCACTCCTGCACATTGACTCAGTACTCTGTGTATTTAGCCATGTTATTACCTCGTACCCCTGCACATTGACTCAGTACTAGTACTCTGTGTATTTAGCCATGTTATTACCTCGTACCCCCTGCACATTGACTCAGTACTAGTACTCTGTGTATATAGCCATGTTATTTCCTCGTACCCCTGCACATTGACTCAGTACTAGTATTCGGTGTATATAGCCATGTTATTACCTCGTACCCCTGCACATTGACTCAGTACTAGTACTCCGTGTATATAGCCATGTTATTGTTACTCATTGTGCATTTATTCCTCATCTCATCATTTCTCTTGTTTCTCTCTGCATTGTTGGGAAGGACCCGTTAGTAAGCATTTCACTGTTAGTCTACACCTATTGTTTACCAAGCATGTGACATAACATTTTGATTTGTTTCTGTACCTTTAAAGATGAGTTTCTGTGCAGGCATCGGGACCCCGGTGACCTGAACGAGAGCATCAGAAAGGTCCTTCAGTATCGGTTCGTTCCCGTCCAGCCCCGTTACCGTGATGCTGTGCTTCGTAGAACCTGCATGAGGGGGGATGGAGTAGACGCAGAGTACTTTTATATAGTTGCTACATCAGAGACATTAGCTAGCTAGCCATCTCAGTAACTGATAGGTGCTTTTAGCAACATACACTAGCGTTGCTTTCGATTGTATTGGTTTGCACAAAAACAGTCCATGGGAAGCCAGATGTTAAATACAATTCCATTTCAATTTAGTGTGCCAGTGGGCAGGACGGTTTTGTCATTATGACCGGGGGCAGTTGAGACAAAATATCTAAAGGATCATATTACTAAACTGAATTTCCAAACGTGGGTCTGTTGTAGACCCACTTCCTCTCTGTTTACGTTCAAATTAAAAGTCGTGCACGTGTGGCATATGTGGACCAACAGGGAATAATAACCTGTGGGGGGACTTTGACATGGGTAACGTTACGCAGAGAGGAAGTGGGTAACGTTACGAGGAAGTGGGTAACGTTACGCAGAGAGGAAGTGGGTAACGTTACGCAGAGAGGAAGTGGGTAACTTTACGCAGAGAAGAAGTGGGTAACGTTACGCAGAGAGCAAGTGGGTAACTTTACGCAGAGAGCAAGTGGGTAACTTTACGCAGAGAGCAAGTGGGTAACGTTACGCAGAGAGCAAGTGGGTAACTTTACGCAGAGAGGAAGTGGGTAACGTTACGCAGAGAGGAAGTGGGTAACGTTACGCAGAGAGGAAGAGGGTTAGTGGGTAACGTTACGCACGCAGAGAGGAAGTGGGTCTACAACAGACCCACGTTTGGAACGTATTTCATAACACGATATTTTAGATATTTTGTCTCAAATTCGCCAGTTATTAATGACCAACAGTCCTGTCTACCCAGCGACTCAGTACATTAAAATGAAATCGTATTGATGTCGCGTTCAGATGCTAGTCGGAACTACGGGAATGTGTATTCGGAGTTTCCTAGTTCCGTCTAGCGTGTGAATGAGGCATTAACATCTGGCTCCCCAAACACTGTTTTGGTGCAATCCAATACAATTTAAAGCAATACCTGTGTACATAAATACACCAGCATTTCAAAAGCACCTAGCTACGTATCTGACAACTACCTGGCTAGCTAGCTAGCATCTCCTGCTGTGTGTAGCTAGCTAGCTAGCTAGCCCGTAGACTCAGACTTTCCGACTACCAGTACCATCTATTTGTCTTCGTTTTACGGGGTAATATACATTAAACAAGCGACAACATTCAAAGCAAAGTGTTTGACTTTACCGTAAGCGACAGTGACCGTCACAGTATTCTCCGCCATTTCTGTGTAGCATGAGTGAAAACCCAAGGGGCCAGGGTTCCGGTTGGAAAGCACGCCATCCCGTGTACATAGAGGGGACTGGCGGTACTGCAGTTTAACTGGCGCCGAGCCCAGAAAGACCCAGAGATTCTGGGTCCTCATCTCCCCTGGTCGATTTGAGAAGGGCGCTCCTCACTCACTACTACTGCCCGGTCACCGGAACACCCAATACACAACCAATCAGTCGATATAATCGAGAACTATCGTCAGAAATCACGCGATATGAATCAGACAGTGAAAAAAGTAACATGAAAAAGACACACACACACACAAAAAAACACAGAACAGCCATAATAGTTGTCGATTAAATCAACTGATTGCTTTTGTATGGGGTGACCGGTTATAGCCCGGTGTACCGTGGCTCAGGTTAAATCAAATCACATTTTATTGGTCACATACACATGGTTAGAAGATGTTAATGCGAGTGTAGAGAAATGCTTGTGCTTCTAGCTCCGACAGTGCAGTAATATCTAACAAGTAATCTAACAATACCACAATAACTACCTTATACACACAAATCTAAAGGAATGAATAAGAATATGTACATATAAATATATGGATGAACGATGGCCGATCGGCATTGGCAAGATGCAGTAGATGGTATAGAGTACAGTATATAAATATTAGATGAGTAATGTAAGATACGTAAACATTATTATAGTGGCATTATTAAAGAGACTAGTGATCCATTTGTTAGAGTGGCCAGTGATTGGGTTTCAATGTTGGCAGCAGCCTCTCTGAGTTACTGATGGCTGTTTAAGAGTCTGATGGCCTTGAGATAGAAGCTGTTTTTCAGTCTCTCGGTCCCAGCTTTGGTGCACCTGTACTGACCTCGCCTTCTGGATGATAGCGGGGTCAACAGGCAGTGGCTCGGGTGGTTGTTGTCCTTGATGATCTTTTTGGCCTTCCTGTGACATCGGTAGACTCAGACTTTCCGACTACCAGTAGGTGTCCTGGAGGGCAGGTAGTTTCAAATCAAATCAAACTTTATTTGTCACATGCACCGAATACAACAAGTGTACACCTTACCGTGAAATGCTTACTTACAAGCCCTTAACAACAGTGCAGTTCAAAAAGAGATAAGAAGAAAATATTTACCAAATAAACTAAAGGAAAAAATAATAAAAAGTAACACAATAACATAACAATAACGAGGTTATATAAAGGGGGTACTGGTACAGAGAAAGTGTGCAGGGGAACAGGTTAGAGGTAATTTGTACATGTAGGTAGGGTGGAACCGGTCAGGTTGCTCTCAATGGTGCAGCTGTAGAACTTTTTGAGGATCTGGGGACCCATGCCAAAGCTTTTTAGTTTCCTGAGGGGGAAAAGGTTTTGTCGTGCCCTCTTCACGACTGTCTTGGTATGTTTGGACCATGATAGATCGTTGGTGATGTGGACACCAAGGAACTTGAAACGCTCGACCCGCTTCACTACAGCCCCGTCGATGAGAATGGGGGTCTGTTCGGCCCGCCTTTTCCTGTAGTCCACAATCATCTCCTTTGTTTTGCTCACATTGAGGGTGGTTGTTGTCCTGGCACCACACTGCCAGGTCTCTGACCTTCTCCTTATAGGCTGTCTCATAGTTGTTGGTGATCAGGCCTACCACTGCTGTGTTGTCAGCAAACTTAATGATGGTGTTGGAGTCGTGTTTGGCCACGCAGTCGTGGGTGAACAGGGAGTACAGGAGGGGACTAAGTACACCCTTGAGGGACCCCAGTGTTAAGGATCAGAGTGGCAGACGTGTTGTTGCCTACCCTTACCACCTTGGGGCGGCCCGTCAGAAAGTCCAGGACCCAATTGCACATGGCGGGGTTGAGACCCAGGGACTCATGTTTAATGGTGAGCTTGGAGGGTACAATGGTGTTGAATGCTGAGCTGTAGTCAATGAACAGCATTCTTACATAGGTATTCATCTTGTCCAGATGGGTTAGGGCAGTGTGCAGTGTGATGGCGATTGCGTCATCTGTGGACCTGTTGGGGTGGTATGCAAACTGAAGTGGGTCTAGGGTGTCAGGTAAGGTAGAGGTGATATGATCCTTGACTAGTCTCTCAAAGCACTTCATGATGACAAAAGTAATTTAGTTCAGTTATCTTTGCCTTATTGGATACAGGAACAATGGTGTCCGTCTTGAAGCATGTGGTGACAGCAGACTGGGATAGGGAGAGATTGAATATGTCCGTAAACACACCAGCCAGCTGGTCTGCACATGCTCTGAGGACGCGGCTAGGGATGCCGTCTGGGCCAGCAGCCTTGCGAGGGTTAACACGTTTAAATGTCTTACTCACGTCGGCCACAGAGAAGGAGAGTTTTTGGTAGCGGCTGCGTCGGTGGCACTGTATTATCCTCAAAGCGTGCAAAGAAGATGTTCAGTTTGTCTGGAAGCAAGACGTCAGTGTCCGTGACATGGCTGGTTTTCTTTTTGTAGTCCGTAATTGCCTGTAGACGCTGCCACATACGTCTCGTGTCTGAACCTTTGAATTGCAAACTCCACTTTGTCCGTATACCGCTTGTTTGATTGCCTTGCAGAGGGAATAACTACACTGTTTATATTCGGCCATATTCCCAGTCATCTTTCCATGTGTCGGCTTTAAATGCGGTGGTTTACGCTTTCAGTTTTGCGCGAATGTCGCCATCCATCCATGGTTTCTGGTTAGGGTATGTTTTAATAGTCACAGTGGGTACAACCTCTCCAATGCACTTCCTTATAAACTCACTCACCGAGTCAGCATACAAATCGATGTACCCACTAGACATCCCTGTGTTGGCACTGCTACTTCCTACCTGACAGGTAAGACGACATCGAAACACACACTATTAGGAGTGTTCCCCTATTTATATGTTTGGGGGCATGTGTCAGTGGTGAGGGATGCTAAGCCAGTGTTTGAGTGTCTGGTATGTTATGAGGACATGCAGATGCACTCCAATTTCCTGGACAGGAAGGTGACATCACAGATAGAACAATGAGTTATAAAAACCTTTGGTGACAGTCTTTCCCTACACCCTACCCATTACCTCTACTCTCACTCTTCTTCTTCTTCTTCTTCGATGTGGTTTAATGGCGGTTGGCATCCAATATGTTGCATTACTGCCACCTACTAGACTGGAGTACAACTCCCGTATACTTTGCTTGAAAAAGAAATACAAAAAAAAGAATAACACCACTGTACTGCACTATTTAAATCTACAGTATTTAGTCCTACGACATGACCAACAAACTGAAAGGATGGGACATCACTTAACACACCCTGTAACTCTTCTGATGTCAAGTCTCGCATACCCAAAACCTCAACATGCCTCTCTCGCATGGCACATTTCTGATCCCTAGCCCCTACAATTAACACATACCACTACTTTCCGCAATGCTAAACATTCCTTTGTCTTATACCCTTCTGCACACTTCTCACACCTAGGAACCTCCCTCCTACACACTGCTGCCACATGCCCATATGCTTGACACCTGTAACAACGTAATGTATTCGGTACAAAAGCTTGTACAGGATAACTTATATATCCTAATATCACTTTGTCGGGCAAAAACTCAACATCAAAACTCAAAAGAACAGACAATGACTCTTCAGTTTCACCACTCTCGCCACCCTGTCTGAGTCTCGCCACCCTGTCTGAGTCTCACCACCCTGTCTGAGTCTCGCCACCCTGTCTGAGTCTCGCCACCCTGTCTGAGTCTCCCCACCCTGTCTGTCTCTCTCCACCCTGTCTGTCTCTCTCCACCCTGTCTGTCTCTCTCCACCGTCTGTCTCTGGTCACCCTGTCTGCGTCGTACCAAACGACGAGCATCACAAACACCAGGAATCTTCCCCTTCAGTTGGTCAACTTTAACATTTACCTCTACCCCCAGTAATCACTCCTTTCACATTTACCTCTACCCCCAGTAATCACTCCTTTCAATGGAGCCCTTTTCTAGAGAGAGAAACAATTCACATCTCTTGTCCCCATTCGTTTAAACTTTAATTTGATTTAACGCTGAGCGCCTTCTCCCTCTGACCAGCAGAAACACAAACAATTATCACAAGACCACTTCTGGTTACCCTCACCGATTCCACAGCACCCAACTCTGTTTTCACCTACCCTGAAACCACAAATGGATCAGCCAAAAGGGTCCACTTTTTCTGTCACAGACTCATCTTTATCCTGACCCTCGGTGCAAGCCTCGGGCTCAAGAGAACTTCACCACACCTACCACCTCAGATACTTTGCCCTCCTTCACTTCCATTTCTTCTCCTGTCTTCAGCTCACTCTGCTTACACTTTCTACCATTCTTCTTTAACAAACCATCTCCCTTTTTTCCACCATTTTTAACCGCCTCAAGCTCATCGTCTTCCTCCCTCTCTCTCTTACACCTCCTCTGCCTCTCTTTTCCCTCCATTCCTCCTCCGTATTCCAAGTATACGTCTCCTTGTGATAATACTGCACTTCTCCTGACATCCATCTTGTTCTTGCCTTCTCAAGGGACGCCATTTAACCCTCTGTCACAATCTCCATACAATCAGCACCTACCCCTCAGGACTCTCAACAGTACATCCCAATTATAATGCAGCTGCTTCGTCTTGATGTTATTCTTTATCAAAATCTACAGCGGCACTTTTCAATTTCAAACAAGCGTTCTCTCCGCCTTCCTTCTCCAACGTCGCTCCCCGATCCCTCTGCCCGTGGGGAAACATGAGAATAATGTTGCTCTGTAACTTCCTCCCCAGGCCTCTACTCTCACCCTGGCCTAGCTGCTTACTTTCAAACCACTATTGCCGCTTACAAAACTGGGATTTCGGAACTCGTAAATCTCAGACTTCAGTGCTTTCTAAACAACTGGGTACTCTGAAAAAAACGAGCTCCGACTGGGAATTCTAACTCAGGAACTCAGGCCTCTTTCCAGAGCTCCGACTTTCTGACCTGAAAATCACTGACGTCATGATTTGAACTCGTATTTTTCAGAGTTCCCAGTTGTTTTGAACACGGCATAAGTTTCCAACATGACCTGACGTGTGTGTTACACATGGTGTTATAGGAGGAATTGAAGACAGAGCATATGGGTGGTGATAAGTGCCAGAATTAAGCCTCGTGAAGCTACTGACACCTCTCACCAAGTCACCTAACGTCTTCCATAAAATACCTCCATGAATTAACAAGGACTGTCAATGGAGACACGTTTTTTTCTAAGGCGTCAAATCTTACATGACACGTACACGTCGTGTAGACGTAGTGTAAGACACATCACGTGTCACTTTGCTTGTAAGATTATTATGAAACATGTTAGTTGAAGTGTCTGTTTAGTTTATTATTAAAATATCTCACCATGTACATTACCAATCAAAAGTTTGGACACACCTACTCATTCAAGGGTTTTTCTTTATTTTTACTATTTTCTACATTGTAGAATAATAGTGAAGACATCAAAACTATGAAATAACACATATGGAATCATGTAGTAACCAAAAAGTGTTAAAGAAATCAAAATATATTTTAGATTCTTCAAAGTAGCCACCCTTTGCCTTGATGACAGCTTTGCACACTCTTGGTATTCTCTCAACCAGCTTCACCTGGAATGTTTTTCCAACAGTCTTGAAGGAGTTCCAACATATGCTGAGCACTTGTTAACTGCTTTTCCTTCAGTCTGCGGTCCAACTCATCCCAAACCACCTCAATTGGGGTCGGGTGATTGTGGAGGACAGGTCATCAAATAGCCTTTACACAACCTGGAGGTTTGGGTCATTGTCCTGTTGAAAAACAAATTATAGTCCCACTAAGCGCAAGCCAGATGGGATGGCTTATCGCTGCAGAATGCTGTGGTAGTTATGCTGGTTAAGTGTGCCTTGAATTCTAAATAAATCACTGACAGTGTCACCAGCAAAGCACCCCCACACCATCAAACCTCCTCCTCCATGCTTCACGGTGGGAACCACACTTGCGGAGATCATCCGTTCACCTACTCTGCGTCTCACAAAGACACGGCAGTTGGAACCAAAAATCTCAAATTTGAACTCATCAGACCAAAGGACAGATTTCCACCGGTCTAATGTCCATTGCTCGTGTTTCTTGGCCCAAGCAAGTCTCTTCTTCTTATTGGTGTCCTTTAGTAGTGGTTTCTTTGCAGCAATTCCACCATGAAGGCCTTATTCATGCAGTCTCCTCTGAACAGTTGATATTGAGATGTGTTTGTTACTTGAACTCTGTGAAGCAATTATTTGGGCTGAAATTTCTGAGGTTGGTAACTCTAATGAACTTATCCTCTGCAGCAGAGGTAACTCGGGATCTTCCTTTCCTGTGGCGGTCCTCATGAGAGCCAGTTTCATCATAGCGCTTGATGAATTTTTTGCGACTGCACTTGAAGTAACCTTCAAAGTTCTTGAAATTTTCCAGATTGCCTGACCATGCATTAAAGTAATGATGGACTGTCGTTTCTCTTTGCTTATTTGAGCGGTTCTTGCCATAATATCGACTTGGTATTTTACCAAATAGGGCTATCATCTGTATACCAACCCTACCTTGTCACTGATTTGCTCAAACGCATTAATAAATAAATAAATTCCACAAATTAACAAGGCACACCTGTTAATTGAAATGCATTCCAGGTGACTACCTCATGAAGCTGGTTGAGAGAATGTCAAGAGAGTGCAATTTGAACCCCCCTCCAGGTGTCGCCCATCTTACCCATTATCTCAAGTGTATTTATACCTGTGTTCTCTGTTTGTTTGTTGCCAGTTCGTCTTGGTCTTGTTAAGCTTGTTTTTCCATGGTCCTGTTTTCCTAGTCTCTGATTTCTAGCCCTCCCATTTCTGACCTGTTCTGCCTGCACTGACCTCAAGCCTGCCTGCCCCCCTGTATCTTTCAGACTCTGACCTGGTTAATGAACTTCTGCCTGTCCTCGACCTGTCTATTGCCTGCCCCATGTATTTTAATAAATATCAGAGACTCTAACCATCTGCCTCCTGCGTCTGCATCTGGGTCTCACCCTATGTCGTTGCCCTGAGTTTGAAGATGTAATCCAGAGACAGGTGTTTTCGCCATCTCTTTAGCTACCATACTCTAATTCCACTGATTTCAAAACTTGATCCTCCAGAAAGTGGAGAGCAACACTTATCCAGCTCCACTACACAATACATAAAAAAGCAGCGTTCTACAGGATTACCAACACAGACTGACAAGCTCAAATAGACAGAAGCCTTCTATATGGCAGACCAATCTGAACTCCTCTCTCGGCATGTCCAGCCCACTCATTATCTCAACCAATCTTGGCTAGTGGGAAGGTTGCTGACTTTTTCTGTGACTTTACCAACAAGGCTCATAATTTAACAATTGTATTTGTATTTACATACGGCATCCAAGTTTGTTATTAAGGCACATGAAAGTTGACATGTCCCAGAAGGCATTTCTGCCAGAAAAAATACATTTTGATCAAAATAAATACACTTTCAAATGGCTCTCCTGTGAAGTCGTGACTTGAGACATACGACTAGTCTCCTGAAACAGGTCACATTTATCAATTGGATACAGTTGAAGTCGTGACCTGAGACATACGACTAGTTTCCTGAAATGGGTCACATTTATCAATTACATACAATTGAAGTCGGAAGTTTACATACACTTAGGTTGGAGTCATTAAAACTAGTTTTTCAACCACTCCACAAATTTCTTGTTAACAAACTAGTTTTGGCAAGTGGGTTAGGACATCTACTTTGTGCATGAGACAAGTAATCTTTCCAACAATTGTTTACAGACAGATTTTTCACTTATAATTCACTGTATCACAATTCCAGTGGGTCAGAATTTTACATACACTAAGGTGACTGTGACTTTAAATAGCTTGGAAAATTGGCCACATATACTGTAGAACTGGTTAGTTAACCCACAGAGTCCAGTCCATATACTGTAGATAACCGACTGTAAGTTTACCAGAACAAGAGGAGGATGAGGATCCACACCAATAAAACATTTTTGGAGAATATTTATTATGTTTTTGAGTGAGTTTGTTGTTTCTGACAGGACAGTTGTCGGAGTCAGATTAAAGGTCATTTTTTACTGCTCGGACATGTGCAGCGTTTACCGTGAATGCAGTCTTCCGCTAAATCGGGAAAATTTAATTCACGCTGTAAAGCTGAACTTCAGCAGATTGAGATTCAGCTAGAGTTCAGACTCCAGTAAAACAACAGATAACCCTAAACACACCAGCCTGCCGCAAAGCTAAACCATCCACCAAGAAGACGATATCAACCTGTCAAAAAGGAGAAAATGAAGCAGCACGATATCATGTTGATACACATTTAGAGTATCGGAACTCCGTTCCTTTATTACATTCGTTTCCAAAACACATCTTACAGACAGAAAGGAATGTTCTTGGCAACATCTGGACCGATGGTTTTAGCCATCATACAGAAGAACACTGTTATATTAGTACAGGCTAATTAATATTGTACAGGACAATACTTACTGAGGATATGCTAGACAGGGAGGAGGGGGTGGGTAGCCTGAGTGCCAGTCTGTTTGTGTTATCATGCTAACTCCCTGGCACACCAAATGTTTGGCTTGACAATGGCAACAATGGAGTTGTCAAAAACACAGGCCTAGATTCAATCAAATCAAGCGTTAAAAACACAGGCCTAGATTCAATAAGATCCAAGCGTTAAAAACACGGGCCTAGATTCAATCAAATCAAGCGTTAAAAACACGGGCCTAGATTCAATCAAATCAAGTGTTAAAAACACGGGCCTAGATTCAATCAGATCAAGCGTTAAAAACACAGGCCTAGATTCAATCAATTCAAGCGTTAAAAACACAGGCCTAGATTCAATCAATTCAAGCGTTAAAAACACAGGCCTAGATTCAATCAAATCAAGCGTTAAAAACACAGGCCTAGATTCAATCAAATCAAGCGTTAAAAATGTCAGGCCTAGATTCAATCAAATCAAGCGTTAAAAACACAGGCCCAGAGTCAATCAAATCAAGCGTTAAAAACACGGGCCTAGATTCAATCAAATCAAGCGTTGAAAACACAGGCCTAGATTCAATCAAATCAAGCGTTAAAAACACAGGCCTAGATTCAATCAAATCAAGTGTTAAAAACACGGGCCTAGATTCAATCAAATCAAGTGTTAAAAACACGGGCCTAGATTCAATCAAATCAAGTGTTAAAAACACGGGCCTAGATTCAATCAAATCAAGTGTTAAAAACACGGGCCTAGATTCAATCAAATCAAGTGTTAAAAACACGGGCCTAGATTCAATCAAATCAAGTGTTAAAAACACGGGCCTAGACTCAATCAAATCAGGCATTAAAAACACAGGCCTAGATTCAATCAGATCAAGCATTAACGCCGATAGCAGACACCCGCATAGCGGATGTTTTGGCGGTGGAGGAACTGTGTCGGTGAGCAGCTGCTGCAAAAAGCTTATTTCTCTCAAATGTTGGGCACAAATGTGTTTACGTCCCTGTTAGTGAGCATTTCTCCTTTGCCAAGATTATCCATCCACCTGACAAGTGTGGCATATCAAGAAGCTGATTAAACAGCATGATTATTACACAGGTGCACCTTGTGCTTGGGACAATAAAAGGCCACTGTAAAATGTGCAGTTTTGTCACACAACACAATGCCCTCATGTTTTGAACGTGTAATTGGCATGCTGAACGCAGAAAGGTCCACCACAGCTGTTGCAATATAATTGAATGTTCATTTCTCTACCACAAGTCGCCTCCACCGTAATTTTTGAGAATTTGGCAGTATGTTCAACCGGCCTCACAACCACAGACCACGTGTAACCACACCAGTCCATAACCTCCACATCCTGCTTCTTCACCTGCGGGATCGCCTGAGACCAGCCACCAGGACAGCTAATGAAACTGTGGGATCATCTGAGACCAGCCATTCGGACAGCTGATGAAACTGTGGGATCATCTGAGACCAGCCACCTGGACAGCTGATGAAACTGTGGGTTCATCTGAGACCAGCCACCAGGACAGCTGATGAAACTGTGGGATCATCTGAGACCAGCCAGCCGGACAGCTGATGAAACTGTGGGATCATCTGAGACCAGCCACCTGGACAGCTGATGAAACTGGTTTCATCTGGGACCAGCCACCTGGACAGCTGATGAAACTCTGGGATCATCTGAGACCAGCCACCAGGACAGCTGATGAAACTGTGGGATCATCTGAGACCAGCCACCTGGACAGCTGATGAAACTGTGGGATCATCTGAGACCAGCCAGCTGGACAGCTGATGAAACTGTGGGATCATCTGAGACCAGCCACCTGGACAGCTGATGAAACTGGGGGTTTGCACAACTGAAGAATTTCTACAAAAACTGTCAGAAACCGTCTCAGAGAAACTCATCTGTGTGTTTGTCGTCCTCACCAGGGTCTTGATCTGACTGCAGTTCGGTGTTGTAACCAACTTCAGTGATCCCACCTATTTTAAAGGTATCTGTGACCAACAGATGAGTATCTGTATTCCCAGTCATGTGAAATCCATAGATTAGGGCCTAATGAATTCATTTCATTTGACTGACTTCCTCATGTGAACTGTAATTGAACTATATGAAATTGTTGCATGTTGCATTTATATTTTTGTTCAGTGTAGAAATAATTATGCTCAAAGTGGGGAATTCCCTTTTTATACATTTTTCTCTCTATGCGTATTCTGACCTTGAATTTAAGCATGAGAATAGCATGCTATTCACCCGCTATTTGTTTGGGATGGTCGATCAAAGAAATTAAAGGTGAGTTTGATGTGTTTCTACAGATACGCCATATTCTAACCTTGATTTAATGTAATTCCCTCATAATTCCACCATGGGATGAAAACCTGTCGGTTCCAAGTGGAACAACATCCAGCCTGCTTTCCTTTCCCTGACAGAAAAACACCATTCTCCATGCACTGTAATTTACAACTTGATAAGGCAGGGTAGCCTAGTGGTTAGAGTGTTAGAGTGTTGGACTTGTAACCGAAAGGTTGCAAGTTCAAATCCCCAAGCTGACAAGGTACAAATCTGTCGTTCTGCCCCTAAACAAGGCAGTTAACCCACTCTACCTAAGCCGTCATTGAAAATAAGAATTTGTTCTTAACTGACTTGCCTAGTTAAATAAAGGTTAAAAGAAAATAAAAATAATGAGTTAACCGTTTGGAAAAGGGGATTGTAAATTACAATTGTTTCAGATCAATTTTACCTTAAAATCGCTGGAGACAAATGTGAAACCAGTCACATCGCAGCAAACGGAATGAACATATCACCTTTTCCACAGTGAAGGTTATGAAATGCCTTCATAACTGTCAGGGATGAAATGTGGAGACCCAAGCTAAAGGCTTCTCTAGTCATGATAACAGTACATAACCAAACCTACTGAGTTGATTTATGATTTCTAGAATGTTTTATTATACGCCTGGACTTTTAAAATTTGTATGGTGTTAATATTAGCCACTTCGGTAGACACCGTCAGTTATTCCCACATACCGTTCAAAAGATTGGTGTCACTTAGAAATGTCCTTGTTTTCCATAAAAACATACATGAAATGAGTTGCAAAATTAATAGGAAATATAGTCAAGATGTTGACAAGGTTATAAATAATGACCTTTTATTGAAATAATAATTGTGTCCTTCAAACTTTGAAATCCTCCATTTACAGCAATTACAGCCTTGCAGACCTTTGGCATTCTAGTTGTCAATTTGTTGAGGTAATCTGAAGAGATTTCACCCCATGCTTCCTGAAGCACCTCCCACAAGTTGGATTGGCTTGATGGGCACTTACGTACCATACGGTCAAACTGCTCCCACAACAGCTCAGTAGGGTTGAGATCCGGTGACTGTGCTGGCCACTCCATTATAGACAGAATACCAGCTGACTGCTTCTTCCCTAAATAGTTCTTGCATAGTTTGGAGCTGTGCTTTGGGTCATTGTCCTGTTGTAGGAGGAAATTGGCTCCAATTAAGCACCGTCCACAGGGTATGGCATGGCGTTGCAAAATGGAGTGATAGCCTTCCTTCTTCAAGATCCCTTTTACCCTGTACAAATCTCCCACTTTACCACCACCAAAGCACCCCCAGACCATAACATTGCGTCAAGCACTCCTCCAGCATCTTTTAATTTCTTCTGCGTCTCACGAATGTTCTTCTTTGTGATCCGAACACCTCAAACTTAGATTTGTCTGTCCATAACACTTTTTGTCCAATATTCCTCTGTCCAGTCCTATGTTCTTTTGCCCATCTTAATCTTTTATTTTTATTGACCAGTCTGAGATATGGCTTTTTCTTTGCAACTCTGCCTAGAAGGCCAGCATCCCGGAGTCACCTCTTCACTGTTGATGTTGAGACTGGTGTTTTGCGGGTACTATTTTAATGAAGCTGCCAGTTGAGGACTTGTGAGGCGTCTGTTTCTCAAACTAGACACTCTAATGTACTTGTCCTCTTGCTCAGTTGTGCACCGGGGCCTCCCACTCCTCTTTCTATTCTGGTTAGAGCCAGTTTGTGTTGTTCTGTGAAGGGAGTAGTACACAGCGTGGTACGAGATCTTCAGTTTCTTGGCAATTTCTCACATGGAATAGCCTTCATTTCTCAGAACAAAAATAGACTGACGAGTTTCAGAAGAAAGTCCTTTGTTTCTGGCCATTTTGAGCCTGTAATCGAACCCACAAATGCTGATGCTCCAGATACTTAACTAGTCTAAAGAAGGCCAGTTTTATTGCTTCTTTAATCAGGACAACAGTTTTCAGCTGTGCTAACATAATTGCAAAAGGGTTTTCTAATGATCAATTAGCCTTTTAAAATGATCAACTTGGATTAGCTAACACAACGTGCCATTGGAACACAGGAGTGATGGTTGCTGATAATAGGCCTCTGTACGCCTATGTAGATATTCCATTAAAAATCAGCCTTTTCCAGCTACAATAGTCATTTACAACATTAACAATGTCTACACTGTATTTCTGATCAATTTGATGTTATTTTAAATGGACCAAAAATGTGTTTTTCTTTCAAAAACAAGGACATTTCTAAGTGACCGTAAACTTTTGAACGGTAGTGTACGTTTAGAACTGTCACTTCAGTGTTAGTTTCCTTACATGTTGCATCATTACATTGTTAGTTGACCTTTCATCCCTCTGTCATGTTGGTTGTTCCTGAGGGATGCTAGCAATAGTGGATCATATTAAGCTCATGTATTACAAGTTGTGGCATAATTTGGGACCTGTAGCCTATTTGAATCAAGGGCGATTTTTTAAAAACATTTTAAAATGCATGGCCTGCAATCATTTATTTTTTATTTAAAGAAATTATTGGGGGGGGAGGGGAGGGGGGGGAATTGACCCGTTCTGAATGTTGAGGGGGGACATGTCCCCCATCCCCCGTGGTAATTTATCCTATGATGTGAATCATTATGGAAAGCAGACCACACATAGCAGTTTATACCTGGAGCCTGGTGCACAGTTCCAGACGACTGGACCGTTGTCATCCCAGTTCCACGACTAGTGATGATTATTAGGATAGTTTTATAGGACTACTGGTCAACCCCTAATGTACACTTTTCTCCCCTTCCAATACTTCATGGATTGGACAACTGAATATGACAACTTTCAGGATGAATCAAACCACTGTAGTTTTGATTCACCAATATATTTAGTGTGTAAAGGCTCTCCAAACCGGTTTTTACTTTCCTAACCCTAAATAATATACAAGATCAGAGCATTTTAAAATCTACTAATTGGTGCTGAAAAGGAAACAAATGTATGTATTTCCATGGCTTTCTGTCATTGACCCCTAATATTCTGAACCGTCTCTCCATATATTCCACTGAGTCTGTCGAGAACCTTCTAATTAAAGATACACCACATTTAAAGGGACGGCTTTAGGTAAATGTAAACCCTATCGGTAACAATATAAACTCATCTCCAAAGCAGCATCAATACCTTAGTAATACAGTGGTAGTAAGTTATGTAACCTGTTCTCAGGTCAGATCATTGTAATGTAGAAATGTTACTCTACATATAAAAGTGTAGCAGGAATCTGTAGTTTTATGTAGCAGGGATCTGTAGTTTTATGTAGCAGGGATCTGTAGTTTTATGTAGCAGGAATCTGTGGCAGACCAAACTCATCCACCAGAACACCATCCTGGAAAAACAAGAAAATACTTGTTAAAAAAACCCTAGAGTCAATAACAATAACATATCAGTCAGTTTAAGCTAGAGAGGTGTTTGTCAGACCAGGAGACATCCCATCTGAGGTGAAAGAGCTAGAGAGGTGTTTGTCAGACTGTGAGACATCCCGAAAATCGCTCCTCACAAAATCGTCTGTAGCGTACTGAACGGTTTCTATGGAAAGGTGGGACTCACACGAACATGTTGGTTGTTTTGCTCTAGGACACCCACAAGTCCCATAAGACTAGTATGAAGGTAGCTGGGTACCAGTTAAAAAAATGAATTGAAGTACAGCGCATTTGGAAAGTATTCAGACCCCTTCACTTTTTCCACATTTTGTTATGTTACATCCTTATTCTAAAATTGATTAAATAAAACATTTTCCTCAATCTACACACAACACCCCATAATGACAAAGCGAATGCAGGCTTTCAAAAACAGAAATACCTTATTTACATAAGTATTCAGACCCTTTGCTATGAGACTTGAAATTGAGCTCAGGTCCATCCTGTTTCCATTGATCATCCGTGAGATGTTTCTACAACTTGATTGGAATCCACCTGTGATAAATTCAATTGATTGGACATGTTTTGGAAAGACCCACACACCTGTCTATATAAGGTCCCACAGTTGACAGTGCATGTCGGAACAAAAACCAAGCATGAGGCCAAAGGAATTGTCTGTAGAGCGCCGAGACAGGATTGTGTCGAGGCACAGATCTGGGGAAGGGTACCAACAAACGTCTGCAGCATTGAAGGTCCCCAAGAACACAGTGGCCTCCATCATTCTTAAATGGAAGAAGTGTAGAACCACCAAGACTCTTCCTAGAGCTGGCCGCCCGGCCAAACCGAGCAATCGGGGGAGAAGGGCCTTGGTCAGGGAGGTGACCAAGAACCTGATGGCCACTCTGACAGAGCTCCAGAGTTCCTCTCAATCAGGCCTTTACGGTAGAGTGGCCAGACAGAAGCCACTCCTCAGTAAAAAGTTTGCCAAAAGGCACCTAAAGGACTCTCAGACCATGAGAAACAAGATTCTCTGGTCTGATGAAACCAAGATTGAACTCTTTAGCCTGAATGCCAAGCGTCTGGAGGAAACCTGGCACCATCCCTACGGTGAAGCATGGTGGTGGCAGCATCATGCTGTGGGGATGTTTTTCAGTGGCAGGGACTGGGAGTCAGGAACGAGGGAAAGATGAACGGAGCAAAGTACAGAGAGATCGTTGATGAAAATCTGCTCCAGAGTGCTCAGGACCTCAGACTGGGGCCAAGGGTCACCTTCCAACAGGACAATGACCTGCCAGAACAAGGACTTTAACCAGATCGAACATCTCTGGAGAGACCTGAGAATATCTGTGCAGCGACACTCCCCATCCAACCTGACAGAGCTTGAAAGGATCTGCAGAGAAGAATGGGAGAAACTCCCCAAATACAGGTGTGCCAAGCTTGTAGCGTCATACCCAAGAACACTTGAGGCTGTAATAGCTGCCAAAGGTGCTTCAGCAAAGAACTGAGAAAAGGGTGTTATTTTTAATACATTTGCTAAAATGTCTAAAAACCAATTTTGCTTTGTCATTACGAGATAATGTTGATTCCATTTTAAAACAAGGCTGTAACGTAACAAAATGTGGAAAAAGTCAAGGGGTCTGAATACTTTCCAAATGCACTGTATAAGTACACTACATGACCAAAAGTACGTGGACACCTGCTGATTGAAAATCTCATTCCAAAATGATGGGCATTAATATGGAGTTGGTCTTCTGGGAAGGCTTTCCACTAGATGTTGGAACATTGCTGCTATAACAGCTTCCACTCTTCTGGGAAGGCTTTCCACTAGATGTTGGAACATTGCTGCTATAACAGCCTCCTCTCTTCTGGGAAGGCTTTCCACTAGATGTTGGAACATTGCTGCTATAACAGCCTCCACTCTTCTGGGAAGGCTTTCCACTAGATGTTGGAACATTGCTGCGGGGACTTGCTTCCATTCAGCCACAAGAGCATTAGTGAGATCGAGCGCTGATGTTGGGCGATTGGGCCTGGCTCACAGTCTGTATTCCAATTCATTCCAAAGGTGTTCGATGGGTTGAGGTCAGGGCTCTGTGCAGGCTAGGGCTGTGTCTTAACTTGTTGGTTTTACTGTCGTTGGGTACGCCCTCTGGGATGGAGGGGGCAGAGGAAGCCTCATCCAGGTAGGAACTGTCATCATCCAGTAACAACTCATCCCCTAGGGCATCCAGCTCTGACAAAACACAACAACATCATCCCCTAGGGCATCCAGCTCTGACAACACACAACAACATCATCCCCTAGGGCATCCAGCTCTACCTGCTGTTAGACCCACACCCCTACCTGCTGTTAGACCCACACCCCTACCTGCTGTTAGACCCACACCCCTACCTGCTGTAAGACCCACACCCCTACCTGCTGTTAGACCCACACCCCTACCTGCTGTTAGACCCACACCCCTACCTGCTGTTAGACCCACACCTCTACCTGCTGTTAGACCCACACCTCTACCTGCTGTTAGACCCACACCCCTACCTGCTGTTAGACCCACACCCCTACCTGCTGTTAGACCCACACCCCTACATGCTGTTAGACCCACAACCCTACCTGCTGTTAGACCCACACCCCTACCTGCTGTTAGACCCACACCCCTACCCGCTGTTAGACCCACATCCCTACCCGCTGTTAGACCCACATCCCTACCCGCTGTTAGACCCACATCCCTACCCGCTGTTAGACCCACACCTCTACCCGCTGTTAGACCCACCCCCCTACCCGCTGTTAGACCCAAATCCCTACCTGCTGTTAGACCCACACCCCTACCTGCTGTTAGACCCACACCCCTACCTGCTGTTAGACCCACAACCCTACCTGCTGTTAGACCCACACCCCTACCTGCTGTTAGACCCACACCCCTACCCGCTGTTAGACCCACATCCCTACCCGCTGTTAGACCCACATCCCTACCCGCTGTTAGACCCACATCCCTACCCGCTGTTAGACCCACACCTCTACCCGCTGTTAGACCCACCCCCTACCCGCTGTTAGACCCAAATCCCTACCCGCTGTTAGACCCACATCCCTACCCGCTGTTAGACCCCCATCCCTACCTGCTGTTAGACCCACACCCCGACCTGCTGTTAGACCCACACCCCGACCTGCTGTTAGACCCACACCCCTACCTGCTGTTAGACCCACACCCCTACCAGCTGTTAGACCCACACCTCTACCAGCTGTTAGACCCACACCCCTACCCCTGTTAGACCCACACCCCTACCCGCTGTTAGACCCACACCCCTACCCGCTGTTAGACCCACATCCCTACCCACTGTTAGACCCACATCCCTACCCGCTGTTAGACCCACATCCCTACCCGCTGTTAGACCCACACCTCTACCCGCTGTTAGACCCACCCCCCTACCCGCTGTTAGACCCAAATCCCTACCCGCTGTTAGACCCACATCCCTACCCGCTGTTAGACCCCCATCCCTACCTGCTGTTAGACCCACACCCCGACCTGCTGTTAGACCCACACCCCGACCTGCTGTTAGACCCACACCCCTACCTGCTGTTAGACCCACACCCCTACCAGCTGTTAGACCCACACCTCTACCAGCTGTTAGACCCACACCCCTACCCCTGTTAGACCCACACCCCTACCCACTGTTAGACCCACACCCCTACCCGCTGTTAGACCCACATCCCTACCCACTGTTAGACCCACACCCCAACCCGCTGTTAGACCCACACCCCTACCCGCTGTTAGACCCACACCCCTACCCGCTGTTAGACCCACACCCCTACCTGCTGTTAGACCCACACCCCTACCCGCTGTTAGACCCACACCCCTACCCGCTGTTAGACCCACACCCCTACCCGCTGTTAGACCCACACCCCTACCCGCTGTTAGACCCACACCCCTACCCGCTGTTAGACCCACACCTCTACCTGCTGTTAGACCCACACCCCTACCTGCTGTTAGACCCACACCCCTACCTGCTGTTAGACCCACATCCCTACCTGCTGTTAGACCCACAACTCTACCTGCTGTTAGACACACACCCCTACCCGCTGTTAGACCCACACCCCTACCCGCTGTTAGACCCACACCCCTACCCGCTGTTAGACCCACACCTCTACCTGCTGTTAGACCCACACTCCTACCTGCTGTTAGACCCACACCCCTACCTGCTGTTAGACCCACATCCCTACCTGCTGTTAGACCCACAACTCTACCTGCTGTTAGACCCACACCCCTACCTGCTGTTAGACCCACACCCCTACCTGCTGTTAGACCCACACCCCTACCCGCTGTTAGACCCACACCTCTACCTGCTGTTAGACCCACACCCCTACCTGCTGTTAGACCCACACCCCTACCTGCTGTTAGACCCACACCCCTACCTGCTGTTAGACCCACACCCCTACCTGCTGTTAGACCCACACCCCTACCTGCTGTTAGACCCACACCCCTACCTGCTGTTAGACCCACACCCCTACCCGCTGTTAGACCCACACCCCTACCCGCTGTTAGACCCACACCTCTACCTGCTGTTAGACCCACACCCCTACCTGCTGTTAGACCCACACCCCTACCTGCTGTTAGACCCACACCCCTACCTGCTGTTAGACCCACACCCCTACCTGCTGTTAGACCCACATCCCTACCTGCGTCCAGGTCGTCCTCGTCTATCTCAGGAGTTCCATAGCTGCGACTCAGAGACTCCTGAACCTCCTTGGCATCCTCCATCATATCCTCCAGCTGATCCTGTAGGTCCTACACCACATCATACATGATGAAGAAGCTCCACAGCGTATACTGTGAGAGAACTGATATAAACACATGAAATGAGTTACTTCTATCTGATCGGTCTTCACGTCCTTGTAAGCCCTCTTCATCTCTTTAGCGCCAATCTTCATAGCCTCCACCTGGGAACCAACAATACAAAGGACAAGTAGTCAACGACTAATCCTTTATATCTAATCAAACCCATTCCCTCTGCTTTGCATGCATGTTTCAGTTCTCTTCCGTGGGACAGAAGAGAACTGAACAGAGACAGATCGTGTAATCCTTATTGTAGTCTGAGGCCCTGTCTATACATGACAGTTAAAGCAGTTTTTGTATTCTGATCATAGAGTTCTGATCATGGAATTACAAACGTGTCATGCATCTACACCTACATTTAAATGTGTCCACCGTGTCCACAGTGTGTCCGGATTCCCTTCTCCCGCGCTATATTCAAATGTATGCATTCTGCAAGCGATGGAACAGGCTAAATATGATAACACAACAACAACTTCATGGCAGTAGCCAACTACTGTAGCTAACTAGCCAGCTAACCTCTGTAGTTAGCCAGCAAGCTAGCAAGCACAGCTAAAAGGATTTGCAAATGGCTTAGCATAACTGTAGCCAACCAAATATTTTCTTAGCTAGCTGGTTAACATTTAAGAGGCGAGCAAACACGTTCCTCACATGCTCGGAATGTATTTCCTCCAACGTTATAATGAAAGGTGCCTCTCGGTCCAAAACACACGTTTTCCGGAGACTTGAAGGCAGAATACTGATGACATCACCCACTGTATGCACTTACGGTAACCTGATTGTGTCCAGAATTAAGATACATTTGCATGGTGTTGTTACAGTGTAGTTACAATGTAGTTACATGGTAGTAAGTGTAGTTACATGGTAGTAAGAGTGTAGTAACAGTGTAGTTATGTGTAGTGTCAGTGTCGTTACAGTGCAGGTATAGTGTAATTACAGTGTAGTGTAGTTAGTGTCATTACAGTGTAGTGTAGTTATAGTGTAGTGTCACTATGATGTAGTTACGGTGTAGTTACAGTGTAGTGTAGTTACAGTGCAGGTATAGTGTAATTACAGTGTAGTGTAGTTAATGTCATTACATTATAGTTAGTGTCTTGATAGTGTAGTTACGGTGTAGTGTAGTTATAGCGTAGTGTCACTATGATGTAGTTAGTGTAGTTACAGTGTAGACAGTGTTGTGCAGTTATTGTGCAGTTAGTGTAGTTACACTGTAGTTTGGTTAAGGTGTAGTTATAGTGTAGTCACAGTGTAGTGTACTTATGGTGTAGTCAGTGTAGTTTTGTTATAGTGTCATTATAGTGTAATTATAGTGTAGTGTAGTTACAGTGTAGTGTAGTTATGGTGTAGTTGTAGTGTAGTGTAGTTATGGTGTAGTTAGTGTAGTGTAGTTATGGTGTAGTTACAGTGTAGTGCAGTTATGGTGTAGTTAGTGTAGTTTGGTTAGTGTAGTCATAGTGAAGTTACAGTGTAGTATAGTTATGGTGTAGTTAGTGTGTAGTGTAGTTACGGTGTAGTGTAGTTAGAGTGTAGTTCCAGAGTAGTGTAGGTATGGTGTAGTTAGTGTAGTTAGTGTTGTTACAGTGTAGTGAAGTTATGGTGTAGTTATAGTGTAGTGTTGGTGTAGTTATTGTGTGGTGTAGTTACAGGGTAGTGGAGTTATTGTGTGGTTATAGTGTAGTGTAGTTATGCTGTAGTTATAGTGTAGTTACAGTGTTGTTACAGTGTAGTGAAGTTATGGTGTAGTTATAGTGTAGTGTTGGTGTAGTTATAGTGTGGTGTAGTTACAGGGTAGTGGAGTTATTGTGTGGTTATTGTGTAATGTAGTTACAGTGTAGTTTGGTTGTAGTGTAGTTACGGCATAATTACCAGTGTAGTTTGTGACAGGTCTTACTGTAGTTTTAGTGTCCTACTGTAGTTGTAGTGTCCTTTAGTGTCTGGATGGTGTAGTGGGGCTATACAGCAGATACAGTGTAGTTAGTGACAGGTCTTACTGTAGTTTTAGTGTCCTACTGTAGTTGTAGTGTCCTTTAGTGTCTGGATGGTGTAGTGGGGCTATACAGCAGATACAGTGTAGTTAGTGACAGGTCTTACTGTAGTTTTGGTATCCTTGAGGGACTGGATGGTGTAGTGGGGCTATACAGCAGATACAGTGTAGTTAGTGACAGGTCTTACTGTAGTTTTGGTATCCTTGAGGGACTGTATAGTGTAGTTGGCCTGTTCCATGTTGAAGGACTGCTGAGCCAGCTGGTCTCTCTGGCCCTCATACCTGGAATATAACATGGTCGTTATTCATACCTGGAATATAACATGGTCATTATTCATACCTGGAATACAACATGGTCATTATTCATACCTGGAATACAACATGGTCATTATTCATACCTGGAATACAACATGGTCATTATTCATACCTGGAATACAACATGGTCGTTATTCATACCTGGAATACAACATGGCCGTTATTCATACCTGGAATACAACATGGTCATTATTCATACCTGGAATACAACATGGTCGTTATTCATACCTGGATTATAACATGGTCATTATTCATACCTGGATTATAACATGGTCATTATTCATACCTGGATTATAACATGGTCATTATTCATACCTGGAATATAACATGGTCATTATTCATACCTGGAATACAACATGGTCATTATTCATACCTGGAATATAACATGGTCATTATTCATACCTGGAATATAACATGGTCGTTATTCATACCTGGAATATAACATATAATTATTCATACCTGGAATACAACATATCATTCATCATACCTGGAATATAACATGGTCGTTATTCATACCTGGAATATACCATGGTCGTTATTCATACCTGGAATATACCATGGTCATTATTCATACCTGCAACATAATATACACTGAGTGTACAAAACACTAGGAACCCCCTTTTGTCCTCAGCCTCCATTCATCAGAACATGGACTCTACAAGGTGTGGAAAACATTCCACAGGGATGCTGGTCCATGTTGACTCCAATGCTTTCCCACAGTTGTGTCAAGTTGGTTGGATGTCTTTTGGATGGTGGACCATTCTTGATACACACAAGAAAATGTTGAGTGTGAAAAACCCAGCAGCTTTGCAGTTCTTGACACAAACCGGTGCGCCTGGCACCTACAACCATAACCCGTTCAAAAGCACTTAAATATTTTGTCTTGCCCATTCACCCTCTGAATGGCACACATACACAATCCATGTTTCAATTGTCTCAAGGCTTAAAAACCCTTCTTTAACCCGTCTCCTCCCCTTCATCTGCACCAGGGTTCGTCAACTAGGTTTGGCCTCGGGCCAAAGTTTGTCTGAGCTAATAGTCGGCGGGCCAGAACAATATTAGCACAATTAATTGGCCTACACTACAAATGGAACAACATGTTTAACACATCTGATTAGTACATAATGCATTTAGTGACAATAACAATCATTTTGATCTGATTACACTCATAAAATAACCAATGTCTCTATTCAATTATATTGTATATTTCTCTGTGCGTTGATTGGTGGGGAAAAACAGTTCTACGTAGTCTACTGTTTTGTGCTGATTGGTGGGGGGAAACAGTTCTACGTAGCCTACTGTAGTTTCTATTTCTCTGTGCGCTGATTGGTGGGGGAAACAGTTCTACGTAGTCTACTGTGTGCTGATTGGTGGGGAAAACAGTTCTACGTAGCCTACAGTAGTTTCTATTTCTCTGTGCGCTGATTGGTGGGGAAAACAGTTCTACGTAGCCTACTGTGTGCTGATTGGTGGGGAAACAGTTCTACGTAGACTACTGTAGTTTCTATTTCTCTGTGTGCTGATTGGTGGGGGAAACAGTTCTACGTAGTCTACTGTGTGCTGATTGGTGGGGAAACAGTTCTACGTAGCCTACTGTAGTTTCTATTTCTCTGTGCGCTAATTGGTGGGGGAAACAGTTCTACGTAGTCTACTGTAGTTTCTATTTCTCTGTGTGCTGATTGGTGGGGAAACAGTTCTACGTAGCCTACTGTACGCTGATTGGTGGGGAAAACAGTTCTACGTAGCCTACTGTAGGTTATACTACTCTTTTTAACGTCAACATTTCTTCAGAACAATTAACTTGATAGCAACAGATAATATCGCTCTCAAAAAGTATCAAAAGAAAGGTGGACAATGAAAATGGATGTTTCAGGGAAGAATGTACCGAGAGATGCGTTCATCTGACCATATTTTCCCATTGACAAACCAGTGTGTCTTATTTGAAAATAAAATGTAGCATTTTTTTTTTTTAAAGGGGTAGATCAACTTTAATATTGTTGATAGATTGTAGCTTCCATTAATGTAATTGTCTGCATCACTTCCAATCCCCCATATATATTTTTTGCAGATATACACTGCTCAAAAAAATTAAGGGAACACTTAAACAACACAATGTAACTCCAAGTCAATCACACTTCTGTGAAATCAAACTGTCCACTTAGGAAGCAACACTGATTGACAATACATTTCACATGCTGTTGTGAAAATGGAATAGACAACAGGTGGAAATTATAGGCAATTAGCAAGACACCCCCAATAAAGGAGTGGTTCTGCAGGTGGTAACCACAGACCACTTCTCAGTTCCTATACTTCCTGGCTGATGTTTTGGTCACTTTTGAATGCTGGCGGTGCTTTCACTCTAGTGGTAGCATGAGACAGAGTCTACAACCCACACAAGTGGCTCAGGTAGTGCAGCTCATCCAGGATGGCACATCAATGCGAGCTGTGGCAAGAAGGTTTGCTGTGTCTGTCAGCGTAGTGTCCAGAGCATGGAGGCGCTACCAGGAGACAGGCCAGTACATCAGGAGACGTGGAGGAGGCCGTAGGAGGGCAACAACCCAGCAGGAGGACCGCTACCTCTGCCTTTGTGCAAGGAGGAGCAGGAGGAGTACTGCCAGAGCCCTGCAAAATGACCTCCAGCAGGCCACAAATGTGCATGTGTCTGCTCAAATGGTCAGAAACAGCCTCCATGAGGGTGGTAGGAGGGCCCGACGTCCACAGGTGGGGTTGTGCTTACAGCCCAACACCGTGCAGGACGTTTGGCATTTGCCAGAGAACACCAAGATTGGCAAATTCGCCACTGGCGCCCTGTGCTCTTCACAGATGAAAGCAGGTTCACACCGAGCACATGTGACAGACGTGACAGAGTCTGGAGACGCCGTGGAGAACGTTCTGCTGCCTGCAACATCCTCCAGCATGACCGGTTTGGCGGTGGGTCAGTCATGGTGTGGGGTGGCATTTCTTTGGGGGGGCCGCACAGCCCTCCATGTGCTCGCCAGAGGTAGCCTGACTGCCATTAGGTACCGAGATGAGATCCTCAGACCCCTTGTGAGACCATATGCTGGTGCGGTTGGCCCTGGGTTCCTCCTAATGCAAGACAATGCTAGACCTCATGTGGCTGGAGTGTGTCAGCAGTTCCTTCAAGAGGAAGGCATTGATGCTATGGACTGGCCCGCCCGTTCCCCAGACCTGAATCCAATTGAGAACATCTGGGACATCATGTCTCGCTCCATCCACCAACGCCACGTTGCACCACAGACTGTCCAGGAGTTGGCGGATGCTTTAGTCCAGGTCTGGGAGGAGATCCCTCAGGAGACCATCCGCCACCTCATCAGGAGCATGCCCAGGCGTTGCAGGGAGGTCATACAGGCACGTGGAGGCCTGTATGTTTTAAGGACATTACATCAAAGTTGGATCAGCCTGTAGTGTGGTTTTCCACTTTAATTTTGAGTGTGACTCCAAATCCAGACCTCCATGGGTTGATAAATTGGATTTCCATTGATTATTTGTGTGTGATTTTGTTGTCAGCACATTCAACTATGAAAAGAAAAACTATTTAATAAGATTATTTCTTTTATTCAGATCTAGGATGTGTTGTTTAAGCGTTCCCTTAATTTTTTTGAGCAGTGTATATATATATATATCTGCAAAAATGTAAATACATACATATACACGTACATATTATTATTTTTTTTAAATTAGTATATAGACTTTTTTCTATAGTGTTATTGACTGTACGCTTGTTTATTCCATGTGTAACTCTGTGTTGTTGTCTGTGTCGCACTGCTTTGCATTATCTTGGCCAGGTCGCAGTTGTAAATGAGAACTTGTTCTCAACTGGCTGACCTGGTTAAATAAAGGACTTGTTCTCAACTGGCCTACCTGGTTAAATAAAGGACTTGTTCTCAACTGGCCGACCTGGTTTACAATAGTTTTATTTTAACTCTTGTCCTTCCTCTACCCTCAACCTCTCCATCTATTACTGATGTCCTTCCTCAACCTCTCCATCTATTACTGATGTCCTTCCTCTACCCTCAACCATCTATTACTGATGTCCTTCCTCTACCCTCAACCTCTCCATCTATTACTGATGTCCTTCCTCAATCTCTCCATCTATTACTGATGTCCTTCCTCTACCCTCAACCATCTATTACTGATGTCCTTCCTCTACCCTCAACCTCTCCCATCTATTACTGATGTCCTTCCTCTACACTCAACCTCTCCCATCTATTACTGATGTCCTTCCTCTAACATCTATTACTGATGTCCTTCCTCTACCTCTCCCATCTATTACTGATGTCCTTCCTCTACCCTCAACCTCTCCCATCTATTACTGATGCCCTTCCTCTACCCTCTACCTCTCCCATCTATTACTGATGTCCTTCCTCAACCCTCAACCATATATTACTGATGTCCTTCCTCAACCCTCAACCTCTCCCATCTATTACTGATGTCCTTCCTCAACCCTCAACCTCTCCCATCTATTACTGATGTCCTTCCTCTACCCTCAACCTCTCCCATATATTACTGATGTCCTTCCTCAACCTCTCCCATCTATTACTGATGTCCTTCCTCAACCCTCAAATCTATTACTGATGTCCTTCCTCTACCCACAACCTCTCCCATCTATTACTGATGTCCTTCCTCTACCCTCAACCATCTATTACTGATGTCCTTCCTCAACCTCTCCCATCTATTACTGTTGTCCTTCCTCTACCCTCAACCTCTCCATCTATTACTGATGTCCTTCCTCTACCCTCAACCATCTATTGCTGATGTCCTTCCTCTACCCTCAACATCTCCCATCTATTACTGATGTCCTTCCTCTACCTTCAACCTCTCCCATCTATTACTGATGTCCTTCCTCTACCCTCAACCTCTCCCATCTATTACTGATGTCCTTCCTCTACCCTCAACCTCTCCCATCTATTACTGATGTCCTTCCTCAACCCTCTCCCATCTATTACTGTTGTCCTTCCTCTACCCTCAACCTCTCCATCTATTACTGATGTCCTTCCTCTACCCTCAACCATCTATTGCTGATGTCCTTCCTCTACCCTCAACATCTCCCATCTATTACTGATGTCCTTCCTCTACCTTCAACCTCTCCCATCTATTACTGATGTCCTTCCTCTACCCTCAACCTCTCCCATCTATTACTGATGTTCATCCTCAATCCTCAACCTCTCCCATCTATTACTGATGTCCTTCCTCAATCCTCAACCTCTCCCATCTATTACTGATGTCCTTCCTCTACCCTCAACCTCTCCCATCTATTACTGATGTCCTTCCTCTACCTCAACTCAATCTATTACTGATGTCCTTCCTCAACCCTCAACCATCTATTACTGATGTCCTTCCTCTACCCTCAACCTCTCCCATCTATTACTGATGTCCTTCCTCTACCTCTCCCATCTATTACTGATGTCCTTCCTCTACCCTCAACCTCTCCCATCTATTACTGATGTCCTTCCTCTACCCTCAACCTCTCCCATCTATTACTGATGTCCTTCCTCAACCCTCAACCTCTCCCATCTATTACTGATGTCCTTCCTCTACCCTCAACCTCTCCCATCTATTACTGATGTCCTTCCTCAACCTCTCCCATCTATTACTGATGTCCTTCCTCAACCCTCAACCTCTCAAATCTATTACTGATGTCCTTCCTCTACCCTCTCCCATCTATTACTGATGTCCTTCCTCTACCTTCAAACTCTCCATCTATTACTGATGTCCTTCCTCTACCTTCAACCTCTCCCATCTATTACTGATGTCCTTCCTCTACCCTCTCCAATCTATTACTGATGTCCTTCCTCTACCCTCAACCTCTCCCATCTATTACTGATGTCCTTCCTCTACCCTCAACCATCTATTACTGATGTCCTTCCTCTACCCTCAACCTCTCCCATCTATTACTGATGTCCTTCCTCTACCCTCAACCTCTCCCATCTATTACTGATGTCCTCCTCTACACTCTCCCATCTATTACTGATGTCCTTCCTTTAACCTCAACCATCTATTACTGATGTCCTTCCTCTACCCTCAACCTCTCCCATCTATTACTGATGTCCTTCCTCTACCCTCAACCTCTCCCATCTATTACTGATGTCCTTCCTCTACCCTCAACCTCTCCCATCTATTACTGATGTCCTTCCTCTACCCTCAACCATCTATTACTGATGTCCTTCCTCTACCCTCAACCATCTATTACTTATGTCATTCCTCAACCCTCAACCTCTCCCATCTATTACTGATGTCCTTCCTCTACCCTCAACCTCTCCCATCTATTACTGATGTCCTTCCTCTACCCTCAACATCTCCCATCTATTACTGATGTCCTTCCTCTACCTTCAACCTCTCCCATCTATTACTGATGTCCTTCCTCTACCCTCTCCCATCTATTACTGATTTCCTTCTTCTACCCTCTCCCATCTATTACTGATGTCCTTCCTCTACCCTCAACCTCTCCCATCTATTACTGACGTCCTTCCTCTACCCTCAACAATCTATTACTATTACTGATGTCCTCCTCTACCCTCTCCCTTCTATTACTGATGTCCTTCCTATACCCTCAACCATCTATTACTGATGTCCTTCCTCTACCCTCAACCATCTATTACTGATGTTCTTCCTCTACCCTCAACCTCTCCATCTATTACTGATGTTCTTCCTCTACCTCTCCCATCTATTACTGATGTCCTTCCTCTACCCTCAACCTCTCCATCTATTACTGATGTCCTTCCTCTACCCTCAACCTCTCCATCTATTACTGATGTCCTTCCTCTACCTTCAACCTCTCCCATCTATTACTGATGTCCTTCCTCTACCTTCAACCTCTCCCATCTATTACTGATGTCCTTCCTCTACCCTCTCCCATCTATTACTGATTTCCTTCCTCTACCCTCTCCCATCTGTTACTGATGTCCTTCCTCTACCCTCAACCTCTCCCATCTATTACTGATATCCTTCCTCTAGCCTCAACCATCTATTACTGATGTCCTTCCTCTACCCTCAACCTCTCCCATCTATTACTGATGTCCTTCCTCTAACCTCTCCATCTATTACTGATGTCCTTCCTCTACCCTCAACCATCTATTACTGATGTCCTTCCTCTAACCTCAACCTCTCCCATCTGTTACTGATGTCCTTCCTCTACACTCAACCTCTCCCATCTATTACTGATGTCCTTCCTCTACCATCTATTACTGATGTCCTTCCTCTACCTCTCCCATCTATTACTGATGTCCTTCCTCTACCCTCAACCTCTCCCATCTATTACTGATGCCCTTCCTCTACCCTCTACCTCTCCCCATCTATTACTGATGTCCTTCATCAACCCTCAACAATATATTACTGATGTCCTTCCTCTACCCTCAACCTCTCCCATCTATTACTGATGTCCTTCCTCTACCCTCAACCTCTCCCATCTATTACTGATGTCCTTCCTCAACCTCTCCCATCTATTACTGATGTCCTTCCTCAACCCTCAAATCTATTACTGATGTCCTTCCTCTACCCTCAACCTCTCCCATCTATTACTGATGTCCTTCCTCTACCCTCAACCATCTATTACTGATGTCCTTCCTCAATCTCTCCCATCTATTACTGTTGTCCTTCCTCTACCCTCAACCTCTCCATCTATTACTGATGTCCTTCCTCTACCCTCAACCTCTCCCATCTATTACTGATGTCCTTCCTCTACCCTCAACCTCTCCCATCTATTACTGATGTCCTTCCTCTACCCTCAACCTCTCCCATCTATTACTGATGTCCTTCCTCAACCCTCAACCTCTCCCATCTATTACTGATGTCCTTCCTCTACCCTCAACCTCTCCCATCTATTACTGATGTCCTTCCTCTACCCTCAACCATCTATTGCTGATGTCCTTCCTCTACCCTCAACATCTCCCATCTATTACTGATGTCCTTCCTCTACCTTCAACCTCTCCCATCTATTACTGATGTCCTTCCTCTACCCTCAACCTCTCCCATCTATTACTGATGTTCTTCCTCAATCCTCAACCTCTCCCATCTATTACTGATGTCCTTCCTCAATCCTCAACCTCTCCCATCTATTACTGATGTCCTTCCTCTACCTCAACCTCTCCCATCGATTACTGATGTCCTTCCTCTACCCTCAACCTCTCCCATCTATTACTGATGTCCTTCCTCAACCCTCAACCATCTATTACTGATGTCCTTCCTCCACCCTCAACCTCTCCCATCTATTACTGATGTCCTTCCTCTACCTCTCCCATCTATTACTGATGTCCTTCCTCTACCCTCAACCTCTCCCATCTATTACTGATGTCCTTCCTCTAACCTCAACCTCTCCCATCTATTACTGATGTCCTTCCTCAACCCTCAACCTCTCCCATCTATTACTGATGTTCTTCCTCTACCCTCAACCTCTCCCATCTATTACTGATGTCCTTCCTCAACCTCTCCCATCTATTACTGATGTCCTTCCTCAACCCTCAACCTCTCCATCTATTACTGATGTCCTTCCTCTACCCTCTCCCATCTATTACTGATGTCCTTCCTCTACCTTCAAACTCTCACATCTATTACTGATGTCCTTCCTCTACCTTCAACCTCTCCCATCTATTACTGATGTCCTTCCTCTACCCTCTCCAATCTATTACTGATGTCCTTCCTCTAGCCTCAACCTCTCCCATCTATTACTGATGTCCTTCCTCTAGCCTCAACCATCTATTACTGATGTCCTTCCACTACCCTCAACCTCTCCCATCTATTACTGATGTCCTTCCTCTACCCTCAACCTCTCCCATCTATTACTGATGTCCTCCTCTACACTCTCCCATCTATTACTGATGTCCTTCCTTTAACCTCAACCATCTATTACTGATGTCCTTCCTCTACCCTCAACCTCTCCCATCTATTACTGATGTCCTTCCTCTACCCTCAACCTCTCCCATCTATTAGTGATGTCCTTCCTCTACCCTCAACCTCTCCCATCTGTTACTGATGTCTTTCCTCTACCCTCAACCATGTATTACTGATGTCCTTCCTCTACCCTCAACCTCTCCCATCTATTACTTATGTCCTTCCTCAACCCTCAACCTCTCCCATCTATTACTGATGTCCTTCCTCTACCCTCAACCTCTCCCATCTATTACTGATGTCCTTCCTCTACCCTCAACATCTCCCATCTATTACTGATGTCCTTCCTCTACCCTCAACCTCTCCCATCTATTACTGATGTCCTTCCTCTACCCTCTCCCATCTATTACTGATGTCCTTCCTCTACCCTCTCCCATCTATTACTGATGTCCTTCCTCTACCCTCAACCTCTCCCATCTATTACTGATGTCCTTCCTCTACCCTCAACTCCCCATCTATTACTGATGTCCTTCCTCTACCCTCAACCTCTCCCATCTATTACTGATGTCCTTCCTCTACCCTCCTCTCCATCTATTACTGATGTCCTTCCTCTACCCTCTCCCATCTATTACTGATGTCCTTCCTCTACCCTCAACCTCTCCCATCTATTACTGATGTCCTTCCTCTACCCTCAACCATCTATTCTTTACTGATGTCCTTCCTCTACCCTCATCCCATCTATTACTGATGTCCTTCCTCTACCCTCAACCATCTATTACTGATGTCCTTCCTCTACCCTCAACCTCTCCATCTATTACTGATGTCCTTCCTCTACCCTCAACCTCCCATCTATTACTGATGTCCTTCCTCTACCTCTCCCATCTATTACTGATGTCCTTCCTCTACCCTCAACCTCTCCCATCTATTACTGATGTCCTTCCTCTACCCTCAACCTCTCCATCTATTACTGATGTCCTTCCTCTACCCTCAACCTCTCCCATCTATTACTGATGTCCTTCCTCTACCTCAACCTCTCCATCTATTACTGATGTCCTTCCTCTACCCTCCCTCCCATCTATTACTGATGTCCTTCCTCTACCCTCAACCTCTCCCATCTATTACTGATGTCCTTCCTCTACCTCAACCCCCCATCTATTACTGATGTCCTTCCTCTATGCCTCAACCATCTATTACTGATGTCCTTCCTCTACCCTCAACCTCTCCATCTATTACTGATGTCCTTCCTCAACCTCTCCCATCTATTACTGATGTTCTTCCTCTACCCTCAACCATCTATTACTGATGTCCTTCCTCTACCCTCAACCTCTCCCATCTATTACTGATGTCCTTCCTCTACCCTCAACCTCTCCCATCTATTACTGATGTCCTTCCTCTGCCATCTGTTACTGATGTCCTTCCTCAACCTCTCCCATCTATTACTGATGTCCTTCCTCTACCCTCAACCTCTCCCATCTATTACTGATGTCCTTCCTCTACCCTCAACCTCTCCCATCTATTACTGATGTCCTTCCTCAACCCTCAACCATCTATTACTGATGTCCTTCCTCCACCCTCAACCTCTCCCATCTATTACTGATGTCCTTCCTCTACCCTCAACCTCTCCCATCTATTACTGATGTCCTTCCTCAACCTCTCCCATCTATTACTGATGTCCTTCCTCAACCCTCAACCTCTCCCATCTATTACTGATGTCCTTCCTCTACCCTCAACCTCTCCCATCTATTACTGATGTCCTTCCTCTACCCTCAACCTCATCTATTACTGATGTCCTTCCTCAACCTCTCCCATCTATTACTGTTGTCCTTCCTCTACCCTCAACCTCTCCCATCTATTACTGATGTCCTTCCTCTACCCTCAACCATCTATTGCTGATGTCCTTCCTCTACCCTCAACATCTCCCATCTATTACTGATGTCCTTCCTCTACCTTCAACCTCTCCCATCTATTACTGATGTCCTTCCTCTACCCTCAACCTCTCCCATCTATTACTGATGTCCTTCCTCTACCCTCAACCTCTCCCATCTATTACTGATGTCCTTCCTCAACCTCTCCCATCTATTACTGTTGTCCTTCCTCTACCCTCAACCTCTCCATCTATTACTGATGTCCTTCCTCTACCCTCAACCATCTATTGCTGATGTCCTTCCTCTACCCTCAACATCTCCCATCTATTACTGATGTCCTTCCTCTACCCTCAACCTCTCCCATCTATTACTGATGTCCTTCCTCTACCCTCAACCTCTCCCATCTATTACTGATGTTCTTCCTCAATCCTCAACCTCTCCCATCTATTACTGATGTCCTTCCTCAATCCTCAACCTCTCCCATCTATTACTGATGTCCTTCCTCTACCCTCAACCTCTCCCATCTATTACTGATGTCCTTCCTCTACCCTCAACCTCTCCCATCTATTACTGATGTCCTTCCTCAACCCTCAACCATCTATTACTGATGTCCTTCCTCCACCCTCAACCTCTCCCATCTATTACTGATGTCCTTCCTCTACCCTCTCCCATCTATTACTGATGTCCTTCCTCTACCCTCAACCTCTCCCATCTATTACTGATGTCCTTCCTCTACCCTCAACCTCTCCCATCTATTACTGATGTCCTTCCTCAACCCTCAACCTCTCCCATCTATTACTGATGTTCTTCCTCTACCCTCAACCTCTCCCATCTATTACTGATGTCCTCCTCCCAACCTCTCCCATCTATTACTGATGTCCTTCCTCAACCCTCAACCTCTCCCATCTATTACTGATGTCCTTCCTCTACCCTCTCCCATCTATTACTGATGTCCTTCCTCTACCTTCAAACTCTCACATCTATTACTGATGTCCTTCCTCTACCTTCAACCTCTCCCATCTATTACTGATGTCCTTCCTCTACCCTCTCCAATCTATTACTGATGTCCTTCCTCTAGCCTCAACCTCTCCCATCTATTACTGATGTCCTTCCTCTAGCCTCAACCATCTATTACTGATGTCCTTCCTCTACCCTCAACCTCTCCCATCTATTACTGATGTCCTTCCTCTACCCTCAACCTCTCCCATCTATTACTGATGTCCTCCTCTACACTCTCCCATCTATTACTGATGTCCTTCCTTTAACCTCAACCATCTATTACTGATGTCCTTCCTCTACCCTCAACCTCTCCCATCTATTACTGATGTCCTTCCTCTACCCTCAACCTCTCCCATCTATTAGTGATGTCCTTCCTCTACCCTCAACCTCTCCCATCTGTTACTGATGTCCTTCCTCTACCCTCAACCATGTATTACTGATGTCCTTCCTCTACCCTCAACCATCTATTACTTATGTCATTCCTCAACCCTCAACCTCTCCCATCTATTACTGATGTCCTTCCTCTACCCTCAACCTCTCCCATCTATTACTGATGTCCTTCCTCTACCCTCAACATCTCCCATCTATTACTGATGTCCTTCCTCTACCTTCAACCTCTCCCATCTATTACTGATGTCCTCCTCTACCCTCTCCCATCTATTACTGATTTCCTTCTTCTACCCTCTCCCATCTATTACTGATGTCCTTCCTCTACCCTCAACCTCTCCCATCTATTACTGACGTCCTTCCTCTACCCTCAACCATCTATTACTATTACTGATGTCCTCCTCTACCCTCTCCCATCTATTACTGATGTCCTTCCTATACCCTCAACCATCTATTACTGATGTCCTTCCTCTACCCTCAACCTCTCCATCTATTACTGATGTCCTTCCTCTACCCTCAACCTCTCCATCTATTACTGATGTTCTTCCTCTACCTCTCCCATCTATTACTGATGTCCTTCCTCTACCCTCAACCTCTCCATCTATTACTGATGTCCTTCCTCTACCCTCAACCTCTCCATCTATTACTGATGTCCTTCCTCTACCTTCAACCTCTCCCATCTATTACTGATGTCCTTCCTCTACCCTCTCCCATCTATTACTGATTTCCTTCCTCTACCCTCTCCCATCTGTTACTGATGTCCTTCCTCTACCCTCAACCTCTCCCATCTATTACTGATATCCTTCCTCTAGCCTCAACCATCTATTACTGATGTCCTTCCTCTACCTTCAACCTCTCCCATCAATTACTGATGTCCTTCCTCTACCCTCAACCTCTCCCATCTATTACTGATGTCCTTCCTCTACCCTCAACCTCTCCCATCTATTACTGATGTCCTTCCTCTACTCTCAACCCATCTATTACTGATGTCCTTCCTCTACCCTCAACCTCTCCCATCTATTACTGATGTCCTTCCTCTACACTCAACCTCTCCCATCTATTACTGATGTCCTTCCTCTACCCACCATCTATTACTGATGTCCTTCCTCTAGCCTCAACCATCTATTACTGATGTCCTTCCTCTACACTCAACCTCTCCCATCTATTACTGATGTCCTTCCTCTACCCTCAACCTCTCCATCTATTACTGATGTCCTTCCTCTACCCTCAACCTCTATCTATTACTGATGTCCTTCCTCTACCCTCAACCTCTCCCATCTATTACTGATGTCCTTCCTCCTCAACCTCTCCATCTATTACTGATGTCCTTCCTCTACCCTCAACCATCTATTACTGATGTCCTTCCTCTACCCTCAACCTCTCCCATCTATTACTGATGTCCTTCCTCTACCCTCAACCTCTCCCATCTATTACTGATGTCCTTCCTCTACCCTCTACCTCTCCCATCTATTACTGATGTCCTTCCTCTACCCTCAACCTCTCCCATCTATTACTGATGTCCTTCCTCTACCCTCAACCTCTCCCATCTATTACTGATGTCCTTCCTCTACCTCTCCCATCTATTACTGATGTCCTTCCTCTACCCTCAACCTCTCCCATCTATTACTGATGTCCTTCCTCTACCCTCAACCTCTCCCATCTATTACTGATGTCCTTCCTCAACCCTCAACCTCTCCCATCTATTACTGATGTTCTTCCTCTACCCTCAACCTCTCCCATCTATTACTGATGTCCTTCCTCAACCCTCAACCTCTCCCATCTATTACTGATGTCCTTCCTCTACCCTCCCTCCATCTATTACTGATGTCCTTCCTCTACCTTCAACCTCTCACATCTATTACTGATGTCCTTCCTCTACCTTCAACCTCTCCCATCTATTACTGATGTCCTTCCTCTACCCTCTCCAATCTATTACTGATGTCCTTCCTCTAGCCTCAACCTCTCCCATCTATTACTGATGTCCTTCCTCTAGCCTCAACCATCTATTACTGATGTCCTTCCTCTACCCTCAACCTCTCCCATCTATTACTGATGTCCTTCCTCTACCCTGAACCTCTCCCATCTATTACTGATGTCCTTCCTCTACAACCTCTCCCATATATTACTGATGTCCTTCCTTTAACCTCAACCATCTATTACTGATGTCCTTCCTCTACCCTTACCTCTCCCATCTATTACTGATGTCCTTCCTCTACCCTCAACCTCTCCCATCTATTAGTGATGTCCTTCCTCTACCCTCAACCTCTCCCATCTGTTACTGATGTCCTTCCTCTACCCTCAACCATCTATTACTGATGTCCTTCCTCTACCCTCAACCATCTATTACTTATGTCATTCCTCAACCCTCAACCTCTCCCATCTATTACTGATGTCCTTCCTCTACCCTCAACCTCTCCCATCTATTACTGATGTCCTTCCTCTACCCTCAACATCTCCCATCCATTACTGATGTCCTTCCTCTACCTTCAACCTCTCCCATCTATTACTGATGTCCTCCTCTACCCTCTCCCATCTATTACTGATTTCCTTCTTCTACCCTCTCCCATCTATTACTGATGTCCTTCCTCTACCCTCAACCTCTCCCATCTATTACTGACGTCCTTCCTCTACCCTCAACCATCTATTACTATTACTGATGTCCTCCTCTACCCTCTCCCATCTATTACTGATGTCCTTCCTATACCCTCAACCATCTATTACTGATGTCCTTCCTCTACCCTCAACCTCTCCATCTATTACTGATGTCCTTCCTCTACCCTCAACCTCTCCATCTATTACTGATGTTCTTCCTCTACCTCTCCCATCTATTACTGATGTCCTTCCTCTACCCTCAACCTCTCCATCTATTACTGATGTCCTTCCTCTACCCTCAACCTCTCCCATCTATTACTGATGTCCTTCCTCTACCTACAACCTCTCCCATCTATTACTGATGTCCTTCCTCTACCCTCTCCCATCTATTACTGATTTCCTTCCTCTACCCTCTCCCATCTGTTACTGATGTCCTTCCTCTACCCTCAACCTCTCCCATCTATTACTGATGTCCTTCCTCTTGCCTCAACCATCTATTACTGATGTCCTTCCTCTACCTTCAACCTCTCCCATCTATTACTGATGTCCTTCCTCTACCCTCAACCTCTCCCATCTATTACTGATGTCCTTCCTCCAACCTCTCCCATCTATTACTGATGTCCTTCCTCTACCCTCAACCATCTATTACTGATGTCCTTCCTCTACCCTCAACCTCTCCCATCTATTACTGATGTCCTTCCTCTACACTCAACCTCTCCCATCTATTACTGATGTCCTTCCTCTACCATCTATTACTGATGTCCTTCCTCTACCCTCAACCATCTATTACTGATGTCCTTCCTCTACCCTCAACCTCTCCATCTATTACTGATGTCCTTCCTCAACCTCTCCATCTATTACTGATGTCCTTCCTCTACCCTCAACCATCTATTACTGATGTCCTTCCTCTACCCTCAACCTCTCCCATCTATTACTGATGTCCTTCCTCTACCCTCAACCTCTCCCATCTATTACTGATGCCCTTCCTCTACCCTCTACCTCTCCCATCTATTACTGATGTCCTTCCTCAACCCTCAACCATCTATTACTGATGTCCTTCCTCAACCCTCAACCTCTCCCATCTATTACTGATGTCCTTCCTCAACCCTCAACCTCTCCCATCTATTACTGATGTCCTTCCTCTACCCTCAACCTCTCCCATCTATTACTGATGTCCTTCCTCAACCTCTCCCATCTATTACTGATGTCCTTCCTCAACCCTCAACCATCTATTACTGATGTCCTTCCTCTACCCTCAACCTCTCCCATCTATTACTGATGTCCTTCCTCTACCCTCAACCTCTCCCATCTATTACTGATGTCCTTCCTCCACCCTCAACCTCTCCCATCTATTACTGATGTCCTTCCTCTACCTCTCCCATCTATTACTGATGTCCTTCCTCTACCCTCAACCTCTCCCATCTATTACTGATGTCCTTCCTCTAACCTCAACCTCTCCCATCTATTACTGATGTCCTTCCTCAACCCGCAACCTCTCCCATCTATTACTGATGTTCTTCCTCTACCCTCAACCTCTCCCATCTATTACTGATGTCCTTCCTCAACCCTCAACCTCTCAAATCTATTACTGATGTCCTTCCTCTACCCTCTCCCTTCTATTACTGATGTCCTTCCTCTACCTTCAAACTCTCACATCTATTACTGATGTCCTTCCTCTACCTTCAACCTCTCCCATCTATTACTGATGTCCTTCCTCTACCCTCTCCAATCTATTACTGATGTCCTTCCTCTAGCCTCAACCTCTCCCATCTATTACTGATGTCCTTCCTCTAGCCTCAACCATCTATTACTGATGTCCTTCCTCTACCCTCAACCTCTCCCATCTATTACTGATGTCCTTCCTCTACCCTGAACCTCTCCCATCTATTACTGATGTCCTCCTCTACACTCTCCCATCTATTACTGATGTCCTTCCTTTAACCTCAACCATCTATTACTGATGTCCTTCCTCTACCCTCAACCTCTCCCATCTATTACTGATGTCCTTCCTCTACCCTCAACCTCTCCCATCTATTAGTGATGTCCTTCCTCTACCCTCAACCTCTCCCATCTGTTACTGATGTCCTTCCTCTACCCTCAACCTTATCTATTACTGATGTCCTTCCTCTACCCTCAACCTCATCTATTACTTATGTCCTTCCTCAACCCTCAACCTCTCCCATCTATTACTGATGTCCTTCCTCTACCCTCAACCTCTCCCATCTATTACTGATGTCCTTCCTCTACCCTCAACATCTCCCATCCATTACTGATGTCCTTCCTCTACCTTCAACCTCTCCCATCTATTACTGATGTCCTTCCTCTACCCTCTCCCATCTATTACTGATTTCCTTCCTCTACCCTCTCCCATCTATTACTGATGTCCTTCCTCTACCCTCAACCTCTCCCATCTATTACTGACGTCCTTCCTCTACCCTCAACCATCTATTACTATTACTGATGTCCTCCTCTACCCTCTCCCATCTATTACTGATGTCCTTCCTATACCCTCAACCATCTATTACTGATGTCCTTCCTCTACCCTCAACCTCTCCATCTATTACTGATGTCCTTCCTCTACCTACAACCTCTCCCATCTATTACTGATGTCCTTCCTCTACCCTCTCCCATCTATTACTGATTTCCTTCCTCTACCCTCTCCCATCTGTTACTGATGTCCTTCCTCTACCCTCAACCTCTCCCATCTATTACTGATATCCTTCCTCTTGCCTCAACCATCTATTACTGATGTCCTTCCTCTACCTTCAACCTATCCCATCAATTACTGATGTCCTTCCTCTACCCTCAACCTCTCCCATCTATTACTGATGTCCTTCCTCAACCTCTCCATCTATTACTGATGTCCTTCCTCTACCCTCAACCATCTATTACTGATGTCCTTCCTCTACCCTCAACCTCTCCCATCTATTACTGATGTCCTTCCTCTACACTCAACCTCTCCCATCTATTACTGATGTCCTTCCTCTACCATCTATTACTGATGTCCTTCCTCTACCCTCAACCATCTATTACTGATGTCCTTCCTCTACGCTCAACCTCTCCATCTATTACTGATGTCCTTCCTCATCCTCTCCCATCTATTACTGATGTCCTTCCTCTACCCTCAACCATCTATTACTGATGTCCTTCCTCTACCCTCAACCTCTCCCATCTATTACTGATGTCCTTCCTCTACCCTCAACCTCTCCCATCTATTACTGATGTCCTTCCTCTACCCTCAACCTCTCCCATCTATTACTGATGTCCTTCCTCAACCATCAACCATATATTACTGATGTCCTTCCTCAACCCTCAACCTCTCCCATCTATTACTGATGTCCTTCCTCAACCCTCAACCTCTCCCATCTATTACTGATGTCCTTCCTCTACCCTCAACCTCTCCCATCTATTACTGATGTCCTTCCTCAACCTCTCCCATCTATTACTGATGTCCTTCCTCAACCCTCAAATCTATTACTGATGTCCTTCCTCTACCCTCAACCTCTCCCATCTATTACTGATGTCCTTCCTCTACCCTCAACCATCTATTACTGATGTCCTTCCTCAACCTCTCCCATCTATTACTGATGTCCTTCCTCTACCCTCAACCTCTCCATCTATTACTGATGTCCTTCCTCTACCCTCAACCATCTATTACTGATGTCCTTCATCTACCCTCAACATCTCCCATCTATTACTGATGTCCTTCCTCTACCTTCAACCTCTCCCATCTATTACTGATGTCCTTCCTCTACCTCAACCTCTCCCATCTATTACTGATGTCCTTCCTCTACCCTCAACCTCTCCCATCTATTACTGATGTCCTTCCTCAACCTCTCCCATCTATTACTGATGTCCTTCCTCTACCCTCAACCTCTCCCATCTATTACTGATGTCCTTCCTCTACCCTCAACCATCTATTGCTGATGTCCTTCCTCTACCCTCAACCTCTCCCATCTATTACTGATGTCCTTCCTCTACCTTCAACCTCTCCCATCTATTACTGATGTCCTTCCTCTACCCTCAACCTCTCCCATCTATTACTGATGTTCTTCCTCAATCCTCAACCTCTCCCATCTATTACTGATGTCCTTCCTCAATCCTCAACCTCTCCCATCTATTACTGATGTCCTTCCTCTACCCTCAACCTCTCCCATCTATTACTGATGTCCTTCCTCTACCCTCAACCTCTCCCATCTATTACTGATGTCCTTCCTCAACCCTCAACCATCTATTACTGATGTCCTTCCTCTACCCTCAACCTCTCCCATCTATTACTGATGTCCTTCCTCTACTCTCCCATCTATTACTGATGTCCTTCCTCTACCCTCAACCTCTCCCATCTATTACTGATGTCCTCCCTCTAACCTCAACCTCTCCCATCTATTACTGATGTCCTTCCTCAACCCTCAACCTCTCAAATCTATTACTGATGTCCTTCCTCTACCCTCTCCCTTCTATTACTGATGTCCTTCCTCTACCTTCAAACTCTCCCATCTATTACTGATGTCCTTCCTCTACCTTCAACCTCTCCCATCTATTACTGATGTCCTTCCTCTACCCTCTCCAATCTATTACTGATGTCCTTCCTCTAGCCTCAACCTCTCCCACCTATTACTGATGTCCTTCCTCTAGCCTTAACCATCTATTACTGATGTCCTTCCTCTACCCTCAACCTCTCCCATCTATTACTGATGTCCTTCCTCTACCCTCAACCTCTCCCATCTATTACTGATGTCCTCCTCAACACTCTCCCATCTATTACTGATATCCTTCCTCTACCCTCAACCATCTATTACTGATGTCCTTCCTCTACCCTCAACCTCTCCCATCTATTACTGATGTCCTTCCTCTACCCTCAACCATCTATTACTGATGTCCTTCCTCTACCTTCAACCTCTCCCATCTATTACTGATGTCCTTCCTCTACCCTCAACCTCTCCCATCTATTACTGATGTCCTTCCCCAACCTCTCCCATCTATTACTGATGTCCTTCCTCTACCCTCAACCCATCTATTACTGATGTCCTTCCTCCACCCTCAACCTCTCCCATCTATTACTGATGTCCTTCCTCTACCCTCAACCTCTCCCATCTATTACTGATGTCCTTCCTCTACCCCCCATCTATTACTGATGTCCTTCCTCTACCCTCAACCATCTGTTACTGATGTCCTTCCTCTACCCTCAACCTCTCCCATCTATTACTGATGTCCTTCCTCTACCCTCAACCTCTCCCATCTATTACTGATGTCCTTCCTCAACCTCTCCCATCTATTACTGATGTCCTTCCTCAACCCTCAAATCTATTACTGATGTCCTTCCTCTACCCTCAACCTCTCCCATCTATTACTGATGTCCTTCCTCTACCCTCAACCTCTCCCATCTATTACTGATGTCCTTCCTCCACCCTCAACCTCTCCCATCTATTACTGATGTCCTTCCTCTACCTCTCCCATCTATTACTGATGTCCTTCCTCTACCCTCAACCTCTCCCATCTATTACTGATGTCCTTCCTCTAACCTCAACCTCTCCCATCTATTACTGATGTCCTTCCTCAACCCTCAACCTCTCCCATCTATTACTGATGTTCTTCCTCTACCCTCAACCTCTCCCATCTATTACTGATGTCCTTCCTCAACCCTCAACCTCTCAAATCTATTACTGATGTCCTTCCTCTACCCTCTCCCATCTATTACTGATGTCCTTCCTCTACCTTCAAACTCTCCCATCTATTACTGATGTCCTTCCTCTACCTTCAACCTCTCCCATCTATTACTGATGTCCTTCCTCTACCCTCTCCAATCTATTACTGATGTCCTTCCTCTAGCCTCAACCTCTCCCATCTATTACTGATGTCCTTCCTCTAGCCTCAACCATCTATTACTGATGTCCTTCCTCTACCCTCAACCTCTCCCATCTATTACTGATGTCCTTCCTCTACCCTCAACCTCTCCCATCTATTACTGATGTCCTCCTCTACACTCATCCCATCTATTACTGATGTCCTTCCTTTAACCTCAACCATCTATTACTGATGTCCTTCCTCTACCCTCAACCTCTCCCATCTATTACTGATGTCCTTCCTCTACCCTCAACCTCTCCCATCTATTAGTGATGTCCTTCCTCTACCCTCAACCTCTCCCATCTGTTACTGATGTCCTTCCTCTACCCTCAACCATCTATTACTGATGTCCTTCCTCTACCCTCAACCATCTATTACTTATGTCATTCCTCAACCCTCAACCTCTCCCATCTATTACTGATGTCCTTCCTCTACCCTCAACCTCTCCCATCTATTACTGATGTCCTTCCTCTACCCTCAACCTCTCCCATCTATTACTGATGTCCTTCCTCTACCTTCAACCTCTCCCATCTATTACTGATGTCCTCCTCTACCCTCTCCCATCTATTACTGATTTCCTTCTTCTACCCTCTCCCATCTATTACTGATGTCCTTCCTCTACCCTCAACCTCTCCCATCTATTACTGACGTCCTTCCTCTACCCTCAACCATCTATTACTGATGTCCTCCTCTACCCTCTCCCATCTATTACTGATGTCCTTCCTCTACCCTCAACCATCTATTACTGATGTCCTTCCTCTACCCTCAACCTCTCCATCTATTACTGATGTCCTTCCTCTACCTACAACCTCTCCCATCTATTACTGATGTCCTTCCTCTACCCTCTCCCATCTATTACTGATTTCCTTCCTCTACCCTCTCCCATCTGTTACTGATGTCCTTCCTCTACCCTCAACCTCTCCCATCTATTACTGATGTCCTTCCTCTTGCCTCAACCATCTATTACTGATGTCCTTCCTCTACCTTCAACCTCTCCCATCAATTACTGATGTCCTTCCTCTACCCTCAACCTCTCCCATCTATTACTGATGTCCTTCCTCAACCTCTCCATCTATTACTGATGTCCTTCCTCTACCCTCAACCATCTATTACTGATGTCCTTCCTCTACCCTCAACCTCTCCCATCTATTACTGATGTCCTTCCTCTACACTCAACCTCTCCCATCTATTACTGATGTCCTTCCTCTACCATCTATTACTGATGTCCTTCCTCTACCCTCAACCATCTATTACTGATGTCCTTCCTCTACGCTCAACCTCTCCATCTATTACTGATGTCCTTCCTCATCCTCTCCATCTATTACTGATGTCCTTCCTCTACCCTCAACCATCTATTACTGATGTCCTTCCTCTACCCTCAACCTCTCCCATCTATTACTGATGTCCTTCCTCTACCCTCAACCTCTCCCATCTATTACTGATGCCCTTCCTCTACCCTCTACCTCTCCCATCTATTACTGATGTCCTTCCTCAACCATCAACCATATATTACTGATGTCCTTCCTCAACCCTCAACCTCTCCCATCTATTACTGATGTCCTTCCTCAACCCTCAACCTCTCCCATCTATTACTGATGTCCTTCCTCTACCCTCAACCTCTCCCATATATTACTGATGTACTTCCTCAACCTCTCCCATCTATTACTGATGTCCTTCCTCAACCCTCAAATCTATTACTGATGTCCTTCCTCTACCCTCAACCTCTCCCATCTATTACTGATGTCCTTCCTCTACCCTCAACCATCTATTACTGATGTCCTTCCTCAACCTCTCCCATCTATTACTGTTGTCCTTCCTCTACCCTCAACCTCTCCATCTATTACTGATGTCCTTCCTCTACCCTCAACCATCTATTGCTGATGTCCTTCCTCTACCCTCAACATCTCCCATCTATTACTGATGTCCTTCCTCTACCTTCAACCTCTCCCATCTATTACTGATGTCTTTCCTCTACCCTCAAACTCTCCCATCTATTACTGATGTCCTTCCTCTACCCTCAACCTCTCCCATCTATTACTGATGTCCTTCCTCAACCTCTCCCATCTATTACTGTTGTCCTTCCTCTACCCTCAACCTCTCCATCTATTACTGATGTCCTTCCTCTACCCTCAACCATCTATTGCTGATGTCCTTCCTCTACCCTCAACCTCTCCCATTTATTACTGATGTCCTTCCTTTACCTTCAACCTCTCCCATCTATTACTGATGTCCTTCCTCTACCCTCAACCTCTCCCATCTATTACTGATGTTCTTCCTCAATCCTCAACCTCTCCCATCTATTACTGATGTCCTTCCTCAATCCTCAACCTCTCCCATCTATTACTGATGTCCTTCCTCTACCCTCAACCTCTCCCATCTATTACTGATGTCCTTCCTCTACCCTCAACCTCTCCCATCTATTACTGATGTCCTTCCTCAACCCTCAACCATCTATTACTGATGTCCTTCCTCCACCCTCAACCTCTCCCATCTATTACTGATGTCCTTCCTCTATCTCTCCCATCTATTACTGATGTCCTTCCTCTACCCTCAACCTCTCCCATCTATTACTGATGTCCTCCCTCTAACCTCAACCTCTCCCATCTATTACTGATGTCCTTCCTCAACCCTCAACCTCTCAAATCTATTACTGATGTCCTTCCTCTACCCTCTCCCTTCTATTACTGATGTCCTTCCTCTACCTTCAACCTCTCCCATCTATTACTGATGTCCTTCCTCTACCTTCAACCTCTCCCGTCTATTACTGATGTCCTTCCTCTACCCTCTCCAATCTATTACTGATGTCCTTCCTCTGGCCTCAACCTCTCCCACCTATTACTGATGTCCTTCCTCTACCCTTAACCATCTATTACTGATGTCCTTCCTCTACCCTCAACCTCTCCCATCTATTACTGATGTCCTTCCTCTACCCCAACCTCTCCCATCTATTACTGATGTCCTTCCTCAACCTCTCCCATCTATTACTGATGTCCTTCCTTTAACCTCAACCATCTATTACTGATGTCCTTCCTCTACCCTCAACCTCTCCCATCTATTACTGATATCCTTCCTCTAGCCTCAACCATCTATTACTGATGTCCTTCCTCTACCTTCAACCTCTCCCATCAATTACTGATGTCCTTCCTCTACCCTCAACCTCTCCCATCTATTACTGATGTCCTTCCTCAACCTCTCCATCTATTACTGATGTCCTTCCTCTACCCTCAACCATCTATTACTGATGTCCTTCCTCTACCCTCAACCTCTCCCATCTATTACTGATGTCCTTCCTCTACACTCAACCTCTCCCATCTATTACTGATGTCCTTCCTCTACCATCTATTACTGATGTCCTTCCTCTACCCTCAACCATCTATTACTGATGTCCTTCCTCTACCCTCAACCTCTCCATCTATTACTGATGTCCTTCCTCAACCTCTCCATCTATTACTGATGTCCTTCCTCTACCCTCAACCATCTATTACTGATGTCCTTCCTCTACCCTCAACCTCTCCCATCTATTACTGATGTCCTTCCTCTACCCTCAACCTCTCCCATCTATTACTGATGTCCTTCCTCTACCATCTATTACTGTGTCCTTCCTCTACCTCTCCCATCTATTACTGATGTCCTTCCTCTACCCTCAACCTCTCCCATCTATTACTGATGTCCTTCCTCTACCCTCAACCTCTCCCATCTATTACTGATGTCCTTCCTCAACCCTCAACCATTATTACTGATGTCCTTCCTCAACCCTCAACCTCTCCCATCTATTACTGATGTCCTTCCTCAACCCTCAACCTCTCCCATCTATTACTGATGTCCTTCCTCTACCCTCAACCTCTCCCATCTATTACTGATGTCCTTCCTCAACCTCTCCCATCTATTACTGATGTCCTTCCTCAACCCTCAAATCTATTACTGATGTCCTTCCTCTACCCTCAACCTCTCCCATCTATTACTGATGTCCTTCCTCTACCCTCAACCATCTATTACTGATGTCCTTCCTCAACCTCTCCCATCTATTACTGATGTCCTTCCTCTACCCTCAACCTCTCCATCTATTACTGATGTCCTTCCTCTACCCTCAACCCCATCTATTGCTGATGTCCTTCCTCTACCCTCAACCTCTCCCATCTATTACTGATGTCCTTCCTCTACCTTCAACCTCTCCCATCTATTACTGATGTCTTTCCTCTACCCTCAAACTCTCCCATCTATTACTGATGTCCTTCCTCTACCCTCAACCTCTCCCATCTATTACTGATGTCCTTCCTCAACCTCTCCCATCTATTACTGATGTCCTTCCTCTACCCTCAACCTCTCCATCTATTACTGATGTCCTTCCTCTACCCTCAACCATCTATTACTGATGTCCTTCCTCTACCCTCAACATCTCCCATCTATTACTGATGTCCTTCCTCTACCTTCAACCTCTCCCATCTATTACTGATGTCCTTCCTCTACCCTCAACCTCTCCCATCTATTACTGATGTTCTTCCTCAATCCTCAACCTCTCCCATCTATTACTGATGTCCTTCCTCAACCCTCAACCTCTCCCATCTATTACTGATGTCCTTCCTCTACCCTCAACCTCTCCCATCTATTACTGATGTCCTTCCTCTACCCTCAACCTCTCCCATCTATTACTGATGTCCTTCCTCAACCCTCAACCATCTATTACTGATGTCCTTCCTCCACCCTCAACCTCTCCCATCTATTACTGATGTCCTTCATCTACCTCTCCCATCTATTACTGATGTCCTTCCTCTACCCTCAACCTCTCCCATCTATTACTGATGTCCTTCCTCTACCCTCAACCTCTCCCATCTATTACTGATGTCCTTCCTCAACCCTCAACCTCTCCCATCTATTACTGATGTCCTTCCTCTACCCTCAACCTCTCCCATCTATTACTGATGTCCTTCCTCAACCCTCAACCTCTCAAATCTATTACTGATGTGCTTCCTCTACCCTCTCCCTTCTATTACTGATGTCCTTCCTCTACCTTCAAACTCTCACATCTATTACTGATGTCCTTCCTCTACCTTCAACCTCTCCCATCTATTACTGATGTCCTTCCTCTACCCTCTCCAATCTATTACTGATGTCCTTCCTCTACCCTCAACCTCTCCCATCTATTACTGATGTCCTTCCTCTAGCCTCAACCATCTATTACTGATGTCCTTCCTCTACCCTCAACCTCTCCCATCTATTACTGATGTCCTTCCTCTACCCTGAACCTCTCCCATCTATTACTGATGTCCTCCTCTACACTCTCCCATCTATTACTGATGTCCTTCCTTTAACCTCAACCATCTATTACTGATGTCCTTCCTCTACCCTCAACCTCTCCCATCTATTACTGATATCCTTCCTCTAGCCTCAACCATCTATTACTGATGTCCTTCCTCTACCTTCAACCTCTCCCATCTATTACTGATGTCCTTCCTCTACCCTCAACCTCTCCCATCTATTACTGATGTCCTTCCTCAACCTCTCCATCTATTACTGATGTCCTTCCTCTACCCTCAACCATCTATTACTGATGTCCTTCCTCTACCCTCAACCTCTCCCATCTATTACTGATGTCCTTCCTCTACCCTCAACCTCTCCCATCTATTACTGATGTCCTTCCTCTACCATCTATTACTGATGTCCTTCCTCTACCCTCAACCATCTATTACTGATGTCCTTCCTCTACCCTCAACCTCTCCATCTATTACTGATGTCCTTCCTCTACCTCTCCCATCTATTACTGATGTCCTTCCTCTACCCTCAACCATCTATTACTGATGTCCTTCCTCTACCCTCAACCTCTCCCATCTATTACTGATGTCCTTCCTCTACCCTCAACCTCTCCCATCTATTACTGATGTCCTTCCTCTACCATCTATTCTGTGTCCTTCTCAACCTCTCCCATCTATTACTGATGTCCTTCCTCTACCCTCAACCTCTCCCATCTATTACTGATGTCCTTCCTCTACCCTCAACCTCTCCCATCTATTACTGATGTCCTTCCTCAACCCTCAACCATCTATTACTGATGTCCTTCCTCTACCCTCAACCTCTCCCATCTATTACTGATGTCCTTCCTCTACCCTCAACCTCTCCCATCTATTACTGATGTCCTTCCTCTACCCTCAACCTCTCCCATCTATTACTGATGTCCTTCCTCAACCTCTCCCATCTATTACTGATGTCCTTCCTCAACCCTCAAATCTATTACTGATGTCCTTCCTCTACCCTCAACCTCTCCCATCTATTACTGATGTCCTTCCTCTACCCTCAACCATCTATTACTGATGTCCTTCCTCAACCTCTCCCATCTATTACTGATGTCCTTCCTCTACCCTCAACCTCTCCCATCTATTACTGATGTCCTTCCTCTACCCTCAACCATCTATTACTGATGTCCTTCCTCTACCCTCAACCTCTCCCATCTATTACTGATGTCCTTCCTCTACCTTCAACCTCTCCCATCTATTACTGATGTCCTTCCTCTACCCTCAACCTCTCCCATCTATTACTGATGTCCTTCCTCTACCCTCAACCTCTCCCATCTATTACTGATGTCCTTCCTCAACCTCTCCCATCTATTACTGATGTCCTTCCTCTACCCTCAACCTCTCCCATCTATTACTGATGTCCTTCCTCTACCCTCAACCTCTCCCATCTATTACTGATGTCCTTCCTCTACCCTCAACATCTCCCATCTATTACTGATGTCCTTCCTCTACCTTCAACCTCTCCCATCTATTACTGATGTCCTTCCTCTACCCTCAACCTCTCCCATCTATTACTGATGTTCTTCCTCAACCCTCAACCTCTCCCATCTATTACTGATGTCCTTCCTCAATCCTCAACCTCTCCCATCTATTACTGATGTCCTTCCTCTACCCTCAACCTCTCCCATCTATTACTGATGTCCTTCCTCTACCCTCAACCTCTCCCATCTATTACTGATGTCCTTCCTCAACCCTCAACCTCCATCTATTACTGATGTCCTTCCTCTACCCTCAACCTCTCCCATCTATTACTGATGTCCTTCCTCTACCTCTCCCATCTATTACTGATGTCCTTCCTCTACCCTCAACCTCTCCCATCTATTACTGATGTCCTTCCTCTAACCTCAACCTCTCCCATCTATTACTGATGTCCTTCCTCTACCCTCAACCTCTCCCATCTATTACTGATGTTCTTCCTCTACCCTCAACCTCTCCCATCTATTACTGATGTCCTTCCTCAACCCTCAACCTCTCCAATCTATTACTGATGTCCTTCCTCTACCCTCTCCCATCTATTACTGATGTCCTTCCTCTACCTTCAACCTCTCCCATCTATTACTGATGTCCTTCCTCTACCTTCAACCTCTCCCATCTATTACTGATGTCCTTCCTCTACCCTCTCCAATCTATTACTGATGTCCTTCCTCTACCCTCAACCTCTCCCATCTATTACTGATGTCCTTCCTCTAGCCTCAACCCCCATCTATTACTGATGTCCTTCCTCTACCCTCAACCTCTCCCATCTATTACTGATGTCCTTCCTCTACCCTCAACCTCTCCCATCTATTACTGATGTCCTTCCTCTACCCTCTCCCATCTATTACTGATGTCCTTCCTTTAACCTCAACCATCTATTACTGATGTCCTTCCTCTACCCTCAACCTCTCCCATCTATTACTGATGTCCTTCCTCTACCCTCAACCTCTCCCATCTATTAGTGATGTCCTTCCTCTACCCTCAACCTCTCCCATCTATTACTGATGTCCTTCCTCTACCCTCAACCATCTATTACTGATGTCCTTCCTCTACCCTCAACCATCTATTACTGATGTCCTTCCTCAACCCTCAACCTCTCCCATCTATTACTGATGTCCTTCCTCTACCCTCAACCTCTCCCATCTATTACTGATGTCCTTCCTCTACCCTCAACCTCTCCCATCTATTACTGATGTCCTTCCTCTACCTTCAACCTCTCCCATCTATTACTGATGTCCTTCCTCTACCCTCTCCCATCTATTACTGATGTCCTTCCTCTACCCTCTCCCATCTATTACTGATGTCCTTCCTCTACCCTCAACCTCTCCCATCTATTACTGATGTCCTTCCTCTACCTTCAACCTCTCCCATCTATTACTGATGTCCTTCCTCTACCCTCAACCTCTCCCATCTATTACTGATGTCCTTCCTCTACCCTCAACCTCTCCCATCTATTACTGATGTCCTTCCTCTAACCTCTCCCATCTGTTACTGATGTCCTTCCTCTACCCTCAACCTCTCCATCTATTACTGATGTCCTTCCTCTACCCTCAACCATCTATTACTGATGTCCTTCCTCTACCCTCAACCTCTCCCATCTATTACTGATGTCCTTCCTCTACCTTCAACCTCTCCCATCTATTACTGATGTCCTTCCTCTACCCTCAACCTCTCCCATCTATTACTGATGTCCTTCCTCACCCTCAACCTCTCCCATCTATTACTGATGTCCTTCCTCAATCCTCAACCTGTCCCATCTATTACTGATGTCCTTCCTCTACCCTCAACCTCTCCCATCTATTACTGATGTCCTTCCTCTACCCTCAACCTCTCCCATCTATTACTGATGTCCTTCCTCAACCCTCAACCATCTATTACTGATGTCCTTCCTCAACCCTCAACCTCTCCCATCTATTACTGATGTCCTTCCTCTACCTCTCCCATCTATTACTGATGTCCTTCCTCTACCCTCAACCTCTCCCATCTATTACTGATGTCCTTCCTCTACCCTCAACCTCTCCCATCTATTACTGATGTCCTTCCTCTACCCTCAACCTCTCCCATCTATTACTGATGTCCTTCCTCTACCCTCAACCTCTCCCATCTATTACTGATGTTCTTCCTCTACCCTCAACCTCTCCCATCTATTACTGATGTCCTTCCTCTACCCTCAACCTCTCCCATCTATTACTGATGTCCTTCCTCTACCCTCAACCTCTCCCATCTATTACTGATGTCCTTCCTCTACCCTCAACCTCTCCCATCTATTACTGATGTCCTTCCTCTACCCTCAACCCATCTATTACTGATGTCCTTCCTCTACCCTCAACCTCTCCCATCTATTACTGATGTCCTTCCTCCCTCACCTCTCCCATCTATTACTGATGTCCTTCCTCTACCCTCAACCTCTCCCATCTATTACTGATGTCCTTCCTCTACCCTCAACCTCTCCCATCTATTACTGATGTCCTTCCTCAACCCGCAACCTCTCCCATCTATTACTGATGTCCTTCCTCTACCCTCAACCTCTCCCATCTATTACTGATGTCCTTCCTCAACCCTCAACCTCTCCCATCTATTACTGATGTCCTTCCTCTACCCTCTCCCATCTATTACTGATGTCCTTCCTCTACCTTCAACCTCTCCCATCTATTACTGATGTCCTTCCTCTACCCTCAACCTCTCCCATCTATTACTGATGTCCTTCCTCTACCTCAACTCTCCAATCTATTACTGATGTCCTTCCTCTACCCTCAACCTCTCCCATCTATTACTGATGTCCTTCCTCTACCCTCAACCATCTATTACTGATGTCCTTCCTCTACCCTCAACCTCTCCCATCTATTACTGATGTCCTTCCTCTACCCTCAACCTCTCCCATCTATTACTGATGTCCTTCCTCTACACTCTCCCATCTATTACTGATGTCCTTCCTTTAACCTCAACCATCTATTACTGATGTCCTTCCTCTACCCTCAACCTCTCCCATCTATTACTGATGTCCTTCCTCTACCCTCAACCTCTCCCATCTATTAGTGATGTCCTTCCTCTACCCTCAACCTCTCCCATCTGTTACTGATGTCCTTCCTCTACCCTCAACCATCTATTACTGATGTCCTTCCTCTACCCTCAACCATCTATTACTGATGTCCTTCCTCAACCCTCAACCTCTCCCATCTATTACTGATGTCCTTCCTCTACCCTCAACCTCTCCCATCTATTACTGATGTCCTTCCTCTACCCTCAACATCTCCCATCTATTACTGATGTCCTTCCTCTACCTTCAACCTCTCCCATCTATTACTGATGTCCTTCCTCTACCCTCTCCCATCTATTACTGATTTCCTTCCTCTACCCTCTCCCATCTATTACTGATGTCCTTCCTCTACCCTCAACCTCTCCCATCTATTACTGATGTCCTTCCTCTACCCTCAACCTCTCCCATCTATTACTGATGTCCTTCCTCTACCCTCAACCTCTCCCATCTATTACTGATGTCCTTCCTCTACCCTCAACCTCTCCCATCTATTACTGATGTCCTTCCTCACCCTCTCCCATCTATTACTGATGTCCTTCCTCTACCCTCAACCTCTCCCATCTATTACTGATGTCCTTCCTCTACCCTCAACCATCTATTACTGATGTCCTTCCTCTACCCTCAACCTCTCCCATCTATTACTGATGTCCTTCCTCTACCCTCAACCTCTCCCATCTATTACTGATGTCCTTCCTCTACCCTCAACCTCTCCCATCTATTACTGATGTCCTTCCTCTACCCTCAACCTCTCCCATCTATTACTGATGTCCTTCCTCTACCCTCAACCTCTCCCATCTATTACTGATGTCCTTCCTCTACCCTCAACCTCTCCCATCTATTACTGATGTCCTTCCTCTACCCTCAACCTCTCCCATCTATTACTGATGTCCTTCCTCAACCCTCACATCTATTACTGATGTCCTTCCTCTACCCTCAACCTCTCCCATCTATTACTGATGTCCTTCCTCTACCTCAACCTCTCCCATCTATTACTGATGTCCTTCCTCTACCCTCAACCTCTCCCATCTATTACTGATGTCCTTCCTCTAACCTCAACCTCTCCCATCTATTACTGATGTCCTTCCTCAACCCTCAACCTCTCCCATCTATTACTGATGTCCTTCCTCTACCCTCAACCTCTCCCATCTATTACTGATGTCCTTCCTCTACCCTCAACCTCTCCCATCTATTACTGATGTCCTTCCTCTACCCTCTCCCATCTATTACTGATGTCCTTCCTCTACCCTCAACCTCTCCCATCTATTACTGATGTCCTTCCTCTACCTTCAACCTCTCCCATCTATTACTGATGTCCTTCCTCTACCTCAACCTCTCCCATCTATTACTGATGTCCTTCCTCTACCCTCAACCTCTCCCATCTATTACTGATGTCCTTCCTCTAGCCTCAACCATCTATTACTGATGTCCTTCCTCTACCCTCAACCTCTCCCATCTATTACTGATGTCCTTCCTCTACCCTCAACCTCTCCCATCTATTACTGATGTCCTTCCTCTACCCTCACCTCTCCCATCTATTACTGATGTCCTTCCTCTAACCTCAACCCATCTATTACTGATGTCCTTCCTCTACCCTCAACCTCTCCCATCTATTACTGATGTCCTTCCTCTACCCTCAACCTCTCCCATCTATTACTGATGTCCTTCCTCTACCCTCAACCTCTCCCATCTGTTACTGATGTCCTTCCTCTACCCTCAACCATCTATTACTGATGTCCTTCCTCTACCCTCAACCATCTATTACTGATGTCCTTCCTCTACCCTCAACCTCTCCCATCTATTACTGATGTCCTTCCTCTACCCTCAACCTCTCCCATCTATTACTGATGTCCTTCCTCTACCCTCAACCTCTCCCATCTATTACTGATGTCCTTCCTCTACCCTCAACCTCTCCCATCTATTACTGATGTCCTTCCTCTACCCTCAACCTCTCCCATCTATTACTGATGTCCTTCCTCTACCCTCAACCCTCACATCTATTACTGATGTCCTTCCTCTACCCTCAACCTCTCCCATCTATTACTGATGTCCTTCCTCTACCCTCAACCTCTCCCATCTATTACTGATGTCCTTCCTCAACCCTCAACCTCTCCCATCTATTACTGATGTCCTTCCTCTACCCTCTCCCATCTATTACTGATGTCCTTCCTCTACCCTCAACCTCTCCCATCTATTACTGATGTCCTTCCTCTACCCTCAACCTCTCCCATCTATTACTGATGTCCTTCCTCTACCCTCAACCTCTCCCAATCTATTACTGATGTCCTTCCTCTAGCCTCAACCTCTCCCATCTATTACTGATGTCCTTCCTCTAGCCTCAACCCCATCTATTACTGATGTCCTTCCTCTACCCTCAACCTCTCCCATCTATTACTGATGTCCTTCCTCTACCCTCAACCTCTCCCATCTATTACTGATGTCCTCCTCTACACTCTCCCATCTATTACTGATGTCCTTCCTCTAACCTCAACCATCTATTACTGATGTCCTTCCTCTACCCTCAACCTCTCCCATCTATTACTGATGTCCTTCCTCTACCCTCAACCTCTCCCATCTATTACTGATGTCCTTCCTCTACCCTCAACCTCTCCCATCTGTTACTGATGTCCTTCCTCTACCCTCAACCATCTATTACTGATGTCCTTCCTCTACCCTCAACCCATCTATTACTGATGTCCTTCCTCAACCCTCAACCTCTCCCATCTATTACTGATGTCCTTCCTCTACCCTCAACCTCTCCCATCTATTACTGATGTCCTTCCTCTACCCTCAACATCTCCCATCTATTACTGATGTCCTTCCTCTACCTTCAACCTCTCCCATCTATTACTGATGTCCTTCCTCTACCCTCTCCCATCTATTACTGATTTCCTTCTTCTACCCTCTCCCATCTATTACTGATGTCCTTCCTCTACCCTCAACCTCTCCCATCTATTACTGACGTCCTTCCTCTACCCTCAACCATCTATTACTATTACTGATGTCCTCCTCTACCCTCTCCCATCTATTACTGATGTCCTTCCTCTACCCTCAACCTCTCCATCTATTACTGATGTCCTTCCTCTACCCTCAACCTCTCCATCTATTACTGATGTCCTTCCTCTACCCTCAACCTCTCCATCTATTACTGATGTCCTTCCTCTACCTCTCCCATCTATTACTGATGTCCTTCCTCTACCCTCAACCTCTCCATCTATTACTGATGTCCTTCCTCTACCCTCAACCTCTCCCATCTATTACTGATGTCCTTCCTCTACCTTCAACCTCTCCCATCTATTACTGATGTCCTTCCTCTACCCTCTCCCATCTATTACTGATTTCCTTCCTCTACCCTCTCCCATCTATTACTGATGTCTTTCCTCTACCCTCAACCTCTCCCATCTATTACTGATGTCCTTCCTCTAGCCTCAACCCCATCTATTACTGATGTCCTTCCTCTACCCTCAACCTCTCCCATCTATTACTGATGTCCTTCCTCTACCCTCAACCTCTCCCATCTATTACTGATGTCCTTCCTCAACCTCTCCCATCTATTACTGATGTCCTTCCTCTACCCTCAACCTCTCCATCTATTACTGATGTCCTTCCTCTACCCTCAACCTCTCCATCTATTACTGATGTCCTTCCTCTACCCTCAACCTCTCCCATCTATTACTGATGTCCTTCCTCTACCATCTAGTCCTTCTCCCTCAACCATCTATTACTGATGTCCTTCCTCTACCCTCAACCTCTCCATCTATTACTGATGTCCTTCCTCTACCTCTCCCATCTATTACTGATGTCCTTCCTCTACCCTCAACCATCTATTACTGATGTCCTTCCTCTACCCTCAACCTCTCCCATCTATTACTGATGTCCTTCCTCTACCCTCAACCTCTCCCATCTATTACTGATGTCCTTCCTCTACCCTCAACCTCTCCCATCTATTACTGATGTCCTTCCTCTACCCTCAACCCATCTATTACTGATGTCCTTCCTCTACCCTCAACCTCTCCCATCTATTACTGATGTCCTTCCTCTACCCTCAACCTCTCCCATCTATTACTGATGTCCTTCCTCTACCCTCAACCTCTCCCATCTATTACTGATGTCCTTCCTCTACCCTCAACCTCTCCCATCTATTACTGATGTCCTTCCTCAACCCTCAACCATCTATTACTGATGTCCTTCCTCTACCCTCAACCTCTCCCATCTATTACTGATGTCCTTCCTCTACCCTCAACCTCTCCCATCTATTACTGATGTCCTTCCTCAACCTCTCCCATCTATTACTGATGTCCTTCCTCTACCCTCAACCTCTCCCATCTATTACTGATGTCCTTCCTCTACCCTCAACCTCTCCCATCTATTACTGATGTCCTTCCTCTACCCTCAACCTCTCCCATCTATTACTGATGTCCTTCCTCTACCCTCAACCTCTCCCATCTATTACTGATGTCCTTCCTCTCCCTCAACCTCTCCCATCTATTACTGATGTCCTTCCTCAACCTCTCCCATCTATTACTGATGTCCTTCCTCTACCCTCAACCTCTCCCATCTATTACTGATGTCCTTCCTCTACCCTCAACCATCTATTACTGATGTCCTTCCTCTAACCTCTCCCATCTATTACTGATGTCCTTCCTCTACCCTCAACCTCTCCCATCTATTACTGATGTCCTTCCTCTACCCTCAACCTCTCCCATCTATTACTGATGTCCTTCCTCTACCCTCAACCTCTCCCATCTATTACTGATGTCCTTCCTCTACCCTCAACCTCTCCCATCTATTACTGATGTCCTTCCTCTACCCTCAACCTCTCCCATCTATTACTGATGTCCTTCCTCTACCCTCAACCTCTCCCATCTATTACTGATGTCCTTCCTCTACCCTCAACCTCTCCCATCTATTACTGATGTCCTTCCTCTACCCTCAACCTCTCCCATCTATTACTGATGTCCTTCCTCTACCCTCAACTCCCATCTATTACTGATGTCCTTCCTCTACCCTCAACCTCTCCCATCTATTACTGATGTCCTTCCTCTACCCTCAACCTCTCCCATCTATTACTGATGTCCTTCCTCTACCCTCAACCTCTCCCATCTATTACTGATGTCCTTCCTCTACCCTCAACCTCTCCCATCTATTACTGATGTCCTTCCTCTACCCTCAACCTCTCCCATCTATTACTGATGTCCTTCCTCTACCCTCAACCTCTCCCATCTATTACTGATGTCCTTCCTCTACCCTCAACCTCTCCCATCTATTACTGATGTCCTTCCTCTACCCTCAACCTCTCCCATCTATTACTGATGTCCTTCCTCTACCCTCACTCTCCCATCTATTACTGATGTCCTTCCTCTACCCTCAACCTCTCCCATCTATTACTGATGTCTTTCCTCTACCCTCAAATCTATTACTGATGTCCTTCCTCTACCCTCAACCTCTCCCATCTATTACTGATGTCCTTCCTCTACCCTCAACCTCTCCCATCTATTACTGATGTCCTTCCTCTACCCTCAACCTCTCCCATCTATTACTGATGTCCTTCCTCTACCCTCAACCCCATCTATTACTGATGTCCTTCCTCTACCCTCAACCTCTCCCATCTATTACTGATGTCCTTCCTCTACCCTCAACCTCTCCCATCTATTACTGATGTCCTTCCTCTACCCTCAACCTCTCCCATCTGTTACTGATGTCCTTCCTCTACCCTCAACCTCTCCCATCTATTACTGATGTCCTTCCTCTACCCTCAACCATCTATTACTGATGTCCTTCCTCTACCCTCAACCTCTCCCATCTATTACTGATGTCCTTCCTCTACCCTCAACCTCTCCCATCTATTACTGATGTCCTTCCTCTACCCTCAACCTCTCCCATCTATTACTGATGTCCTTCCTCTACCCTCAACCTCTCCCATCTATTACTGATGTCCTTCCTCTACCTCTCCCATCTATTACTGATGTCCTTCCTCTACCCTCTCCCATCTATTACTGATGTCCTTCCTCTACCCTCAACCTCTCCCATCTATTACTGATGTCCTTCCTCTACCCTCAACCTCTCCCATCTATTACTGATGTCCTTCCTCTACCCTCAACCTCTCCCATCTATTACTGATGTCCTTCCTCTACCCTCAACCTCTCCCATCTATTACTGATGTCCTTCCTCTACCATCTATTAGTGATGTCCTTCCTCTACCCTCAACCTCTCCCATCTGTTACTGATGTCCTTCCTCTACCCTCAACCATCTATTGCTGATGTCCTTCCTCTACCCTCAACCTCTCCCATCTATTACTGATGTCCTTCCTCAACCCTCAACCTCTCCCATCTATTACTGATGTCCTTCCTCTACCCTCAACCTCTCCCATCTATTACTGATGTCCTTCCTCTACCCTCAACCTCTCCCATCTATTACTGATGTCCTTCCTCTACCCTCAACCTCTCCCATCTATTACTGATGTCCTTCCTCTACCCTCAACCTCTCCCATCTATTACTGATGTCCTTCCTCTACCCTCAACCTCTCCCATCTATTACTGATGTCCTTCCTCAACCCTCAAATCTATTACTGATGTCCTTCCTCTACCCTCAACCTCTCCCATCTATTACTGATGTCCTTCCTCTACCTCTCCCATCTATTACTGATGTCCTTCCTCTACCCTCAACCTCTCCCATCTATTACTGATGTCCTTCCTCTACCCTCAACCTCTCCCATCTATTACTGATGTCCTTCCTCAACCCTCAACCTCTCCCATCTATTACTGATGTCCTTCCTCTACCCTCAACCTCTCCCATCTATTACTGATGTCCTTCCTCAACCCTCAACCTCTCCCATCTATTACTGATGTCCTTCCTCTACCCTCTCCCATCTATTACTGATGTCCTTCCTCTACCCTCAACCTCTCCCATCTATTACTGATGTCCTTCCTCTACCCTCAACCTCTCCCATCTATTACTGATGTCCTTCCTCTACCCTCTCCAATCTATTACTGATGTCCTTCCTCTAGCCTCAACCTCTCCCATCTATTACTGATGTCCTTCCTCTAGCCTCAACCATCTATTACTGATGTCCTTCCTCTACCCTCAACCTCTCCCATCTATTACTGATGTCCTTCCTCTACCCTCAACCTCTCCCATCTATTACTGATGTCCTCCTCTACCCTCTCCCATCTATTACTGATGTCCTTCCTTTAACCTCAACCATCTATTACTGATGTCCTTCCTCTACCCTCAACCTCTCCCATCTATTACTGATGTCCTTCCTCTACCCTCAACCTCTCCCATCTATTAGTGATGTCCTTCCTCTACCCTCAACCTCTCCCATCTGTTACTGATGTCCTTCCTCTACCCTCAACCATCTATTACTGATGTCCTTCCTCTACCCTCAACCATCTATTACTTATGTCCTTCCTCAACCCTCAACCTCTCCCATCTATTACTGATGTCCTTCCTCTACCCTCAACCTCTCCCATCTATTACTGATGTCCTTCCTCTACCCTCAACATCTCCCATCTATTACTGATGTCCTTCCTCTACCTTCAACCTCTCCCATCTATTACTGATGTCCTCCTCTACCCTCTCCCATCTATTACTGATTTCCTTCTTCTACCCTCTCCCATCTATTACTGATGTCCTTCCTCTACCCTCAACCTCTCCCATCTATTACTGATGTCCTTCCTCTACCCTCAACCATCTCATCTATTACTGATGTCCTTCCTCTACCCTCTCCCATCTATTACTGATGTCCTTCCTATACCCTCAACCATCTATTACTGATGTCCTTCCTCTACCCTCAACCTCTCCATCTATTACTGATGTCCTTCCTCTACCCTCAACCTCTCCATCTATTACTGATGTCCTTCCTCTACCTCTCCCATCTATTACTGATGTCCTTCCTCTACCCTCAACCTCTCCATCTATTACTGATGTCCTTCCTCTACCCTCAACCTCTCCCATCTATTACTGATGTCCTTCCTCTACCTTCAACCTCTCCCATCTATTACTGATGTCCTTCCTCTACCCTCTCCCATCTATTACTGATTTCCTTCCTCTACCCTCTCCCATCTGTTACTGATGTCCTTCCTCTACCCTCAACCTCTCCCATCTATTACTGATGTCCTTCCTCTAGCCTCAACCATCTATTACTGATGTCCTTCCTCTACCCTCAACCTCTCCCATCTATTACTGATGTCCTTCCTCTACCCTCAACCTCTCCCATCTATTACTGATGTCCTTCCTCTAACCTCTCCCATCTATTACTGATGTCCTTCCTCTACCCTCAACCTCTCCATCTATTACTGATGTCCTTCCTCTACCCTCAACCTCTCCCATCTATTACTGATGTCCTTCCTCTACCCTCAACCTCTCCCATCTATTACTGATGTCCTCCTCTACCCTCTCCCATCTATTACTGATGTCCTTCCTCTACACTCAACCTCTCCATCTATTACTGATGTTCTTCCTCTACCCTCAACCTCTCCATCTATTACTGATGTCCTTCCTCTCAACCTCTCCCATCTATTACTGATGTCCTTCCTCTACCCTCAACCTTCCATCTATTACTGATGTCCTTCCTCTACCCTCAACCTCTCCCATCTATTACTGATGTCCTTCCTCTACCCTCAACCTCTCCCATCTATTACTGATGTCCTTCCTCTACCCTCAACCTCTCCCATCTATTACTGATGTCCTTCCTCACCTCTCAACCATCTATTACTGATGTCCTTCCTCAACCCTCAACCTCTCCCATCTATTACTGATGTCCTTCCTCTACCCTCAACCTCTCCCATCTATTACTGATGTCCTTCCTCTACCCTCAACCTCTCCCATCTATTACTGATGTCCTTCCTCTAACCTCTCCCATCTATTACTGATGTCCTTCCTCAACCCTCAACCCATCTATTACTGATGTCCTTCCTCTACCCTCAACCTCTCCCATCTATTACTGATGTCCTTCCTCTACCCTCAACCATCTATTACTGATGTCCTTCCTCAACCTCTCCCATCTATTACTGATGTCCTTCCTCTACCCTCAACCTCTCCCATCTATTACTGATGTCCTTCCTCTACCCTCAACCATCTATTACTGATGTCCTTCCTCTACCCTCAACCTCTCCCATCTATTACTGATGTCCTTCCTCTACCCTCAACCTCTCCCATCTATTACTGATGTCCTTCCTCTACCCTCAACCTCTCCCATCTATTACTGATGTCCTTCCTCTACCCTCAACCTCTCCCATCTATTACTGATGTCCTTCCTCAACCTCTCCCATCTATTACTGATGTCCTTCCTCTACCCTCAACCTCTCCCATCTATTACTGATGTCCTTCCTCTACCCTCAACCATCTATTGCTGATGTCCTTCCTCTACCCTCAACCTCTCCCATCTATTACTGATGTCCTTCCTCTACCCTCAACCTCTCCCATCTATTACTGATGTCCTTCCTCTACCCTCAACCTCTCCCATCTATTACTGATGTCCTTCCTCTACCCTCAACCTCTCCCATCTATTACTGATGTCCTTCCTCAACCCTCAACCTCTCCCATCTATTACTGATGTCCTTCCTCTACCCTCAACCTCTCCCATCTATTACTGATGTCCTTCCTCTACCCTCAACCTCTCCCATCTATTACTGATGTCCTTCCTCAACCCTCAACCATCTATTACTGATGTCCTTCCTCCACCCTCAACCTCTCCCATCTATTACTGATGTCCTTCCTCTACCTCTCCCATCTATTACTGATGTCCTTCCTCTACCCTCAACCTCTCCCATCTATTACTGATGTCCTTCCTCTACCCTCAACCTCTCCCATCTATTACTGATGTCCTTCCTCTACCCTCAACCTCTCCCATCTATTACTGATGTCCTTCCTCTACCCTCTCCCATCTATTACTGATGTCCTTCCTCTACCCTCAACCTCTCCCATCTATTACTGATGTCCTTCCTCTACCCTCAACCTCTCCCATCTATTACTGATGTCCTTCCTCTACCCTCTCCAATCTATTACTGATGTCCTTCCTCTAGCCTCAACCTCTCCCATCTATTACTGATGTCCTTCCTCTACCCTCAACCATGTATTACTGATGTCCTTCCTCTACCCTCAACCTCTCCCATCTATTACTGATGTCCTTCCTCTACCCTCAACCTCTCCCATCTATTACTGATGTCCTTCCTCTACCCTCTCCCATCTATTACTGATGTCCTTCCTTTAACCTCAACCATCTATTACTGATGTCCTTCCTCTACCCTCAACCTCTCCATCTATTACTGATGTCCTTCCTCTACCCTCAACCTCTCCCATCTATTACTGATGTCCTTCCTCTACCCTCAACCTCTCCCATCTATTACTGATGTCCTTCCTCTACCCTCAACCTCTCCCATCTATTACTGATGTCCTTCCTCTACCCTCAACCATCTATTACTGATGTCCTTCCTCTACCCTCAACCTCTCCCATCTATTACTGATGTCCTTCCTCTACCCTCAACCTCTCCCATCTATTACTGATGTCCTTCCTCTACCCTCAACCTCTCCCATCTATTACTGATGTCCTTCCTCTACCCTCAACCTCTCCCATCTATTACTGATGTCCTTCCTCTACCCTCTCCCATCTATTACTGATGTCCTTCCTCTACCCTCTCCCATCTATTACTGATGTCCTTCCTCTACCCTCAACCTCTCCCATCTATTACTGATGTCCTTCCTCTACCCTCAACCTCTATTCTATTACTGATGTCCTTCCTCTACCCTCTCCCATCTATTACTGATGTCCTTCCTCTACCCTCAACCTCTCCCATCTATTACTGATGTCCTTCCTCTACCCTCAACCTCTCCATCTATTACTGATGTCCTTCCTCTACCCTCAACCTCTCCATCTATTACTGATGTCCTTCCTCTACCTCTCCCATCTATTACTGATGTCCTTCCTCTACCCTCAACCTCTCCCATCTATTACTGATGTCCTTCCTCTACCCTCAACCTCTCCATCTATTACTGATGTCCTTCCTCTACCCTCAACCTCTCCCATCTATTACTGATGTCCTTCCTCTACCCTCAACCTCTCCCATCTATTACTGATGTCCTTCCTCTACCCTCACCTCCCATCTATTACTGATGTCCTTCCTCTACCCTCAACCTCTCCCATCTATTACTGATGTCCTTCCTCTACCCTCAACCCTCCCATCTATTACTGATGTCCTTCCTCTACCCTCAACCTCTCCCATCTATTACTGATGTCCTTCCTCTACCCTCAACCTCTCCCATCTATTACTGATGTCCTTCCCTCCCTCAACCTCTCCCATCTATTACTGATGTCCTTCCTCTACCCTCAACCTCTCCCATCTATTACTGATGTCCTTCCTCTACCCTCAACCTCTCCCATCTATTACTGATGTCCTTCCTCTACCCTCAACCTCTCCCATCTATTACTGATGTCCTTCCTCTACCCTCAACCTCTCCATCTATTACTGATGTCCTTCCTCTACCCTCAACCTCTCCCATCTATTACTGATGTCCTTCCTCTACCCTCAACCTCTCCCATCTATTACTGATGTCCTTCCTCTACCCTCAACCTCTCCCATCTATTACTGATGTCCTTCCTCTACCCTCAACCTCTCCCATCTATTACTGATGTCCTTCCTCTACCCTCAACCTCTCCCATCTATTACTGATGTCCTTCCTCTACCCTCAACCTCTCCATCTATTACTGATGTCCTTCCTCTACCCTCTCCCATCTATTACTGATGTCCTTCCTCTACCCTCAACCTCTCCCATCTATTACTGATGTCCTTCCTCTACCCTCAACCTCTCCATCTATTACTGATGTCCTTCCTCTACCTCTCCCATCTATTACTGATGTCCTTCCTCTACCCTCAACCTCTCCCATCTATTACTGATGTCCTTCCTCTACCCTCAACCTCTCCATCTATTACTGATGTCCTTCCTCTACCCTCAACCTCTCCCATCTATTACTGATGTCCTTCCTCTACCTTCAACCTCTCCCATCTATTACTGATGTCCTTCCTCTACCCTCTCCCATCTATTACTGATTTCCTTCCTCTACCCTCTCCCATCTATTACTGATGTCCTTCCTCTACCCTCAACCTCTCCCATCTATTACTGATGTCCTTCCTCTACCCTCACTCTCCCATCTATTACTGATGTCCTTCCTCTACCCTCTCCCATCTATTACTGATGTCCTTCCTCTACCCTCAACCTCTCCCATCTATTACTGATGTCCTTCCTCTACCCTCAACCTCTCCCATCTATTACTGATGTCCTTCCTCTAGCCTCAACCATCTATTACTGATGTCCTTCCTCTACCCTCAACCTCTCCCATCTATTACTGATGTCCTTCCTCTACCCTCAACCTCTCCCATCTATTACTGATGTCCTTCCTCTACCCTCAACCTCTCCCATCTATTACTGATGTCCTTCCTCAACCTCTCCCATCTATTACTGATGTCCTTCCTCTACCCTCAACCTCTCCCATCTATTACTGATGTCCTTCCTCTACCCTCAACCTCTCCCATCTATTACTGATGTCCTTCCTCAACCCTCAACCATCTATTACTGATGTCCTTCCTCCACCCTCAACCTCTCTCATCTATTACTGATGTCCTTCCTCTACCCTCAACCTCTCCCATCTATTACTGATGTCCATCCTCTACCTTCAACCTCTCCCATCTATTACTGATGTCCTTCCTCTACCTCTCCCATCTATTACTGATGTCCTTTCTCAATCCTCAACCTCTCCCATCTATTACTGATGTCCATCCTCTACCCTCAACCTCTCCCATCTATTACTGATGTTCTTCCTCTACCCTCAACCTCTCCCATCTATTACTGATGTCCTTCCTCAACCTCTCCCATCTATTACTGATGTCCTTCCTCTACCCTCAACCTCTCCCATCTATTACTGATGTCCTTCCTCTACCCTCAACCTCTCCATCTATTACTGATGTCCTTCCTCTACCCTCAACCTCTCCCATCTATTACTGATGTCCTTCCTCTACCCTCTCCCATCTATTACTGATGTCCTTCCTCTCAACCTCTCCCATCTATTACTGATGTCCTTCCTCTACCCTCAACCTCTCCCATCTATTACTGATGTCCTTCCTCTACCCTCAACCTCTCCCATCTATTACTGATGTCCTTCCTCTACCCTCAACCTCTCCCATCTATTACTGATGTCCTTCCTCTACCCTCAACCTCTCCCATCTATTACTGATGTCCTCCTCTACCCTCTCCCATCTATTACTGATGTCCTTCCTCTACCCTCAACCTCTCCATCTATTACTGATGTCCTTCCTCTACCCTCAACCTCTCCCATCTATTACTGATGTCCTTCCTCTACCCTCAACCTCTCCCATCTATTACTGATGTCCTTCCTCTACCCTCAACCTCTCCCATCTATTACTGATGTCCTTCCTCTACCCTCAACCTCTCCCATCTATTACTGATGTCCTCCTCTACCCTCTCCCATCTATTACTGATGTCCTTCCTCTACCCTCTCCCATCTATTACTGATGTCCTTCCTCTACCCTCAACCTCTCCATCTATTACTGATGTCCTTCCTCTACCCTCAACCTCTCCCATCTATTACTGATGTCCTTCCTCTACCCTCAACCTCTCCCATCTATTACTGATGTCCTTCCTCTACCCTCTCCCATCTATTACTGATTTCCTTCCTCTACCCTCTCCCATCTATTACTGATGTCCTTCCTCTACCCTCAACCTCTCCCATCTATTACTGATGTCCTTCCTCTACCCTCAACCCTCCATCTATTACTGATGTCCTTCCTCTACCCTCAACCTCTCCCATCTATTACTGATGTCCTTCCTCTACCCTCAACCTCTCCCATCTATTACTGATGTCCTTCCTCAACCTCTCCCATCTATTACTGATGTCCTTCCTCTACCCTCAACCTCTCCCATCTATTACTGATGTCCTTCCTCTACCCTCAACCTCTCCCATCTATTACTGATGTCCTTCCTCTACCCTCAACTATCTATTACTGATGTCCTTCCTCTACCCTCAACCTCTCCCATCTATTACTGATGTCCTTCCTCAACCCTCAACCTCTCCCATCTATTACTGATGTCCTTCCTCTACCTCTCCCATCTATTACTGATGTCCTTCCTCTACCCTCAACCTCTCCCATCTATTACTGATGTCCTTCCTCTACCCTCAACCTCTCCCATCTATTACTGATGTCCTTCCTCTACCCTCAACCTCTCCCATCTATTACTGATGTCCTTCCTCTACCTCTCCCATCTATTACTGATGTCCTTCCTCTACCCTCAACCTCTCCATCTATTACTGATGTCCTTCCTCTACCCTCAACCTCTCCCATCTATTACTGATGTCCTTCCTCTACCTTCAACCTCTCCCATCTATTACTGATGTCCTTCCTCTACCTTCAACCTCTCCCATCTATTACTGATGTCCTTCCTCTACCCTCTCCCATCTATTACTGATTTCCTTCCTCTACCCTCTCCCATCTATTACTGATGTCCTTCCTCTACCCTCAACCTCTCCCATCTATTACTGATGTCCTTCCTCTACCCTCAACCTCTCCCATCTATTACTGATGTCCTTCCTCTACCCTCAACCTCTCCCATCTATTACTGATGTCCTTCCTCTACCCTCAATCCCATCTATTACTGATGTCCTCCTCTACCCTCTCCCATCTATTACTGATGTCCTTCCTCTACCTCAACCTCTCCCATCTATTACTGATGTCCTTCCTCTACCCTCAACCATCTATTACTGATGTCCTTCCTCTACCTTCAACCTCTCCCATCTATTACTGATGTCCTTCCTCTACCCTCAACCTCTCCCATCTATTACTGATGTCCTTCCTCTAACCTCTCCCATCTATTACTGATGTCCTTCCTCTACCCTCAACCTCTCCCATCTATTACTGATGTCCTTCCTCTACCCTCAACCTCTCCCATCTATTACTGATGTCCTTCCTCTACCCTCAACCTCTCCCATCTATTACTGATGTCCTTCCTCTACCCTCAACCTCTCCCATCTATTACTGATGTCCTTCCTCTACCCTCAACCTCTCCCATCTATTACTGATGTCCTTCCTCTACCCTCAACCTCTCCCATCTATTACTGATGTCCTTCCTCTACCCTCAACCATCTATTACTGATGTCCTTCCTCTACCCTCAACCTCTCCATCTATTACTGATGTCCTTCCTCTACCCTCAACCTCTCCATCTATTACTGATGTCCTTCCTCTACCTCAACCTCTCCCATCTATTACTGATGTCCTTCCTCTACCCTCAACCTCTCCCATCTATTACTGATGTCCTTCCTCTACCCTCAACCTCTCCCATCTATTACTGATGTCCTTCCTCTACCCTCAACCTCTCCCATCTATTACTGATGTCCTTCCTCTACCCTCAACCTCTCCCATCTATTACTGATGTCCTTCCTCTACCCTCAACCTCTCCCATCTATTACTGATGTCCTTCCTCTACCCTCTCCCATCTATTACTGATGTCCTTCCTCTACCCTCAACCTCTCCCATCTATTACTGATGTCCTTCCTCTACCCTCAACCTCTCCCATCTATTACTGATGTCCTTCCTCTACCCTCAACCTCTCCCATCTATTACTGATGTCCTTCCTCTACCCTCAACCTCTCCCATCTATTACTGATGTCCTTCCTCTACCCTCAACCTCTCCCATCTATTACTGATGTCCTTCCTCTACCCTCAACCTCTCCCATCTATTACTGATGTCCTTCCTCTACCCTCAACCTCTCCCATCTATTACTGATGTCCTTCCTCAACCCTCAACCATCTATTACTGATGTCCTTCCTCTACCCTCAACCTCTCCCATCTATTACTGATGTCCTTCCTCTACCCTCAACCTCTCCCATCTATTACTGATGTCCTTCCTCTACCTCTCCCATCTATTACTGATGTCCTTTCTCAATCCTCAACCTCTCCCATCTATTACTGATGTCCATCCTCTACCCTCAACCTCTCCCATCTATTACTGATGTTCTTCCTCTACCCTCAACCTCTCCCATCTATTACTGATGTCCTTCCTCAACCTCTCCCATCTATTACTGATGTCCTTCCTCAACCCTCAACCTCTCCGATCTATTACAGATGTCCTTCCTCTACCCTCAACCTCTCCATCAATTACTGATGTCCTTCCTCTACCCTCAACCTCTCCATCTATTACTGATGTCCTTCCTCTACCCTCAACCTCTCCATCTATTACTGATGTCCTTCCTCTACCATCTATTAGTGATGTCCTTCCTCTACCCTCAACCTCTCCCATCTGTTACTGATGTCCTTCCTCTACCCTCAACCATCTATTGCTGATGTCCTTCCTCTACCCTCAACCTCTCCCATCTATTACTGATGTCCTTCCTTAACCCTCAACCTCTCCCATCTATTACTGATGTCCTTCCTCTACCCTCAACCTCTCCCATCTATTACTGATGTCCTTCCTCTACCCTCAACATCTCCCATCTATTACTGATGTCCTTCCTCTACCCTCAACCTCTCCCATCTATTACTGATGTCCTTCCTCTACCCTCAACCTCTCCCATCTATTACTGATGTCCTTCCTCTACCCTCAAATCTATTACTGATGTCCTTCCTCTACCCTCAACCTCTCCCATCTATTACTGATGTCCTTCCTCTACCCTCAACCTCTCCCATCTATTACTGATGTCCTTCCTCTACCCTCAACCTCTCCCATCTATTACTGATGTCCTTCCTCTACCCTCAACCTCTCCCATCTATTACTGATGTCCTTCCTCTACCCTCAACCTCTCCCATCTATTACTGATGTCCTTCCTCTACCCTCAACCATCTATTACTGATGTCCTCCTCTACCCTCTCCCATCTATTACTGATGTCCTTCCTATACCCTCAACCATCTATTACTGATGTCCTTCCTCTACCCTCAACCTCTCCCATCTATTACTGATGTCCTTCCTCTACCTCTCCCATCTATTACTGATGTCCTTCCTCTACCCTCAACCTCTCCATCTATTACTGATGTCCTTCCTCTACCCTCAACCTCTCCCATCTATTACTGATGTCCTTCCTCTACCCTCAACCTCTCCCATCTATTACTGATGTCCTTCCTCTACCTTCAACCTCTCCCATCTATTACTGATGTCCTTCCTCTACCCTCAAATCTATTACTGATGGGCTTCCTCAACCCTCAACCTCTCCATCTATTACTGATGTCCTTCCTCTACCCTCAACCTCTCCCATCTATTACTGATGTCCTTCCTCTACCCTCTCCCATCTATTACTGATGTCCTTCCTCTACCCTCAACCTCTCCCATCTATTACTGATGTCCTTCCTCTACCCTCACCTCCCATCTATTACTGATGTCCTTCCTCTACCCTCAACCTCTCCCATCTATTACTGATGTCCTTCCTTTAACTTCAACCATCTATTACTGATGTCCTTCCTCTACCCTCAACCTCTCCCATCTATTACTGATGTCCTTCCTCTACCCTCAACCTCTCCCATCTATTACTGATGTCCTTCCTCTACCCTCAACCTCTCCCATCTATTACTGATGTCCTTCCTCTATCTTCAACCTCTCCCATCTATTACTGATGTCCTTCCTCTACCCTCAACCTCTCCCATCTATTACTGATGTCCTTCCTCTACCCTCAACCTCTCCCATCTATTACTGATGTCCTTCCTCTACCCTCAACCTCTCCCATCTATTACTGATGTCCTTCCTCTACCCTCAACCTCTCCCATCTATTACTGATGTCCTTCCTCTACCCTCAACCATCTATTACTGATGTCCTTCCTCTACCCTCAACCTCTCCCATCTATTACTGATGTCCTTCCTCTACCCTCAACCTCTCCCATCTATTACTGATGTCCTTCCTCTACCTCTCCCATCTATTACTGATGTCCTTCCTCAACCCTCAACCTCTCCCATCTATTACTGATGTCCTTCCTCTACCCTCAACCTCTCCCATCTATTACTGATGTCCTTCCTCTACCCTCAACCTCTCCCATCTATTACTGATGTCCTTCCTCAACCTCTCCCATCTATTACTGATGTCCTTCCTCTACCCTCAACCTCTCCCATCTATTACTGATGTCCTTCCTCTACCCTCAACCTCTCCCATCTATTACTGATGTCCTTCCTCTACCCTCAACCTCTCCATCTATTACTGATGTCCTTCCTCTACCCTCAACCTCTCCCATCTATTACTGATGTCCTTCCTCACTCTCACCATCTATTACTGATGTCCTTCCTCTACCTCAACCTCTCCCATCTATTACTGATGTCCTTCCTCTACCCTCAACCTCTCCCATCTATTACTGATGTCCTTCCTCTACCCTCAACCTCTCCCATCTATTACTGATGTCCTTCCTCTACCCTCAACCTCTCCCATCTATTACTGATGTCCTTCCTCTACCCTCAACCTCTCCCATCTATTACTGATGTCCTTCCTCTACCCTCAACCTCTCCCATCTATTACTGATGTCCTTCCTCTACCCTCAACCTCTCCCATCTATTACTGATGTCCTTCCTCTACCCTCAACCTCTCCATCTATTACTGATGTCCTTCCTCTACCCTCAACCTCTCCCATCTATTACTGATGTCCTTCCTCTACCCTCAACCTCTCCCATCTATTACTGATGTCCTTCCTCTACCCTCAACCTCTCCCATCTATTACTGATGTCCTTCCTCTACCCTCAACCTCTATCTGTTCCTTCCCTCCCATCTATTACTGATGTCCTTCCTCTACCCTCAACCTCTCCATCTATTACTGATGTCCTTCCTCTACCCTCAACCTCTCCATCTATTACTGATGTCCTTCCTCTACCCTCAACCTCTCCCATCTATTACTGATGTCCTTCCTCTACCTCTCACCTCTCCCATCTATTACTGATGTCCTTCCTCTACCCTCAACCTCTCTCCATCTATTACTGATGTCCTTCCTCTACCCTCAACCATCTCTCTATTACTGATGTCCTTCCTCTACCCTCACATCTATTACTGATGTCCTTCCTCTACCCTCAACCTCTCCCATCTATTACTGATGTCCTTCCTCTACCCTCAACCTCTCCCATCTATTACTGATGTCCTTCCTCTACCTCAACCTCTCCCATCTATTACTGATGTCCTTCCTCTACCCTCAACCTCTCCCATCTGTTACTGATGTCCTTCCTCTACCCTCAACCTCTCCCATCTGTTACTGATGTCCTTCCTCTCAACCTCTCCCATCTATTACTGATGTCCTTCCTCTACCCTCAACCTCTCCCATATATTACTGATGTCCTTCCTATACCCTCAACCTCTCCCATATATTACTGATGTCCTTCCTCTACCCTCAACCTCTCCCATCTATTACTGATGTCCTTCCTCTACCTTCAACCTCTCCAATCTATTACTGATGCCCTCTCCCATCTATTACTGATTTCCTTCCTCTACTTTCTCCCATCTATTACTGATGTCCTTCCTCTACCCTCAACCTCTCCCATCTATTACTGATGTCCTTCCTCTAGTCTCAACCATCTATTACTGATGTCCTTCCTCTACCCTCAACCTCTCCCATCTATTACTGATGTCCTCCTCTACCATCTCCCATCTATTACTGATGTCCTTCCTTTACCCTCAACCATCTATTACTGATGTCCTTCCTCTACCCTCAACCTCTCCATCTATTACTGATGTCCTTCCTCTACCCTCAACCTCTCCATCTATTACTGATGTCCTTCCTCTACCCTCAACCTCTCCCATCTATTACTGATGTCCTTCCTCTACCCTCAACCATCTATTACTGATGTCCTTCCTCTCCCCTCAACCATCCATTACTGATGTCCTTCCTCTACCCTCAACCTCTCCCGTCTATTACTGATGTCCTTCCTCTACCCTCAACCATCCATTACTGATGTCCTTCCTCTACCCTCAACCTCTCCCGTCTATTACTGATGTCCTTCCTCTACCCTCAACCATCTATTACTGATGTCCTTCCTGTACCCTCAACCTCTCCCATCTATTACTGATGTCCTTCCTCTAACCTCAACCATCTATTACTGATGTCCTTCCTCTACCCTCAACCTCAACCATCTATTACTGATGTCCTTCCTCTACCCTTACGTAGGACGCTACATTTAAATGATTGTTTATGTAGGACGCTACATTTAACTGATTGATTGATGTAGGACGCTACATTTAAATGATTGTTTTACGTAGGACGCTACATTTAAATTATTATTTTACGTAGGACGCTACATTTAACTGATTGTTTTACTTAGGACGCTACATTTAACTGATTGTTTTACGTAGGACGCTACATTTAACTGATTGTTTTACGTAGGACGCTACATTTAACTGATTGTTTTACGTAGGACGCTACATTTAACTGATTGTTTTACGTAGGACGCTACATTTAACTGATTGTTTTACGTAGGACGCTACATTTAACTGATTGTTTTACGTCGGACGCTACATTTAACTGATTGTTTTACGTCGGACGCTACATTTAACTGATTGTTTATGTAGGACGCTACATTTAAATGATTGTTTATGTAGGACGCTACATTTAAATTATTGTTTTACGTAGGACACTACATTTAAATGATTGTTTTACGTAGGACGCTACATTTAAATGATTGTTTAAATGACAGCCTTATAGCCTACCTCTGGCAGTTCAATTATTTTATATAGGCCTAGGCTCAGGAAGAATTAGACTCCAATTAAGCCCTATTGATGTTTGTAAAGTCAAATTAAAATGAAGGTTATTGAAGATATGATCAATATATCTTCAATATAAAATATAAAATATAATTATTCATACCTTCAATATATCATTATTCATACCTTCAATATAATATATCATTATTCATAACTGGAATACAATATGGTCATTTATTCCAAGCTGAATAGACAATTTGACTCATTTTCTGAGTGTTTGTTTCTAAACAACAGTGGTATCTTGCTTATACAGTGGTACTGAAATGAACATCATCTTACTGTCTCTTCTGCTTCAGAACCCTCATAGCTTTCTGCTTCACCATGTTCTGGAGAGGAAGAGGAGATAGGAGACAAGAAGACTTTATTAGTCCATCAGCTTTCAAGAACACCGACAGACAGGCAGGCAGACTGACAGACAGAAAGGCAGACAGACAGGCAAGACAGGCAGGCAAGACAGACAGGCAAGACAGACAGGCAAGACAGACTGACAACCAGAGACAGACTGACAGGCAGAGACAGACTGACAGACAGTAGGACAGAGACAGACTGACAGACAGTAGGACAGAGACAGGCAGGCAGGCAAGACAGACTGACGGACAGGCAGGCAAGACAGACGGACGGACAGGCAGGCAGGCAAGACAGACGGACGGACAGGCAGGCAAGACAGACGGACGGACAGGCAGGCAAGACAGACGGACGGACAGGCAGGCAAGACAGACTGACGGACAGGCAGGCAAGACAGACTGACGGACAGGCAGGCAAGACAGACGGACGGACAGGCAGGCAAGACAGACGGACGGACAGGCAGGCAAGACAGACGGACGGACAGACAGGCAAGACAGACGGACGGACAGGCAGTCAAGACAGACGGACGGACAGGCAGTCAAGACAGACGGACGGACAGGCAGTCAAGACAGACTGACAGGCAGGCAAGACAGACTGACAGGCAGGCAAGACATACTGACAGGCAGGCAAGACAGACTGACCGACATACTGACACATAGACTTGCAGGCATCAGAGGTTAGTGTAAGCGGTCAGTCAAGGGCAGCGTTTCCCAAACTCGGTCTTCAGGACCCCAAGGGGTGCACGTTTTGGTTTTAATGATGATTAGTTGATAATCTGAATCAGCTGTGTAGTGTTGGGGGAAAATAAAACCGTGCATCCCTTGTGGTCCCGGGGACCGAGTTTGGGAAACGCTGCTCTAGGGTGAAATCATTTGAATTAAAACACTTTTTGACAGAGAAGGAGATGTGTCGCGCTGCACGAGGTAAATGGTGGTCACACCAGATACTGACTGGTTTTCTGATCCACGCCCCTACCTTTTTTATAAGGTATCTGCGAGTAGGGCTCTACCTGATTTAAAAAAATCTTGGTCGACTGAGAGTTTTGTTGGTCGACAGAGTTTTGTTGTTTCGACCAATCTATTAGTCTACATTTTAAAACATGTATTTTTCCGTATATAGACACATGAAATCAACTATATGTAGGCTACTGAGCTTGTCTGATGCTTTAAGCGATTAAAAATGAAGACACAAATTACTAAAGAGGGAGCCAGAGATCAATATAGCCTAACCAGTATACAATAACCAGTTTCCGACCCCCCTCATCCTGCTGGCCTTGGCAGATTCTGCCATTATGTTCCTGAAGTTGCCAGTAACAGGCTACACCAGCGGTCTACAACCTTCTCCATTTGGAGTGCCAAGTTATCCTACCATTTCTACTGATCTGCTTGCCAGTAATGGTTTTCATGTGCACATTTTCATGGAACAGTTTTATTTCATTCATAATAAAAGTCTTCATATCTCAAAATCAATGTCATGTGGTTAATCAAAATTCTATCTAAATGAAAATGATACAAATCTGTCAATATCTAAAAATAGCCGACATAAAGACAACAAATACAAACTTGGTAGCCTGCTGGTAGAAAACATTCCGATAAAAACAATATCCTATAAATCACATTGTTTACACATGGCCTGTCTGCAAACAACTTGAAACATTGTATCAACTATTAACTTGGTCCAGCCTGAAGCTTGCTAGCAAACTTGCAAGATATTATAAAATATTCTGGTCCCTCAGAGTTTCCCACTCCAGTGAGCTCCAGACTGACAGACACGGCTGTAGGCTATTTGAGCAAAGGATAAGAAGTAATCAGGAAGGTCTATTTTATGACATTTTTCCCCCTTTCATGCTGAGTGGTTATGGAAAGGGAGAGAGCTGGAAAGATTTTTCAAATTGGCTACATTGAGGAACTATTGTCATTCTCAATGGATGTAAAAACAGGTTTGCTTGGTGTTTGAGGTGAGGAAGACTTTACTTTGAGAAGTTCCACAGCTCATTAGTGGTGGTGCTTTAAGCCAATCAGAAATACTGTCGGATCCCCAAATAGGCACATTTATATGCCCACATTTAGGAGGCCAGGTAGCCTAAAGGCCTAAAGCCAGGTAGCCTAAAGGCCTACTCTATGCCTAATCAGGTGCGTGTCCATTCTATGCCTAATCAGGTGCGTGTCCATTCTATGCCTAATCAGGTGCGTGTCCATTCTATGCCTAATCAGGTGCGCGTCCATTCTATGCCTAATCAGGTGCGCGTCCATTCTATGCCTAATCAGGTGCGCGTCCATTCTATGCCTAATCAGGTGCGCGTCCATTCTATGCCTAATCAGGTGCGCGTCCATTCTATGCCTAATCAGGTGCGCGTCCATTCTATGCCTAATCAGGTGCGTGTCCATTCTATGCCTAATCAGGTGCGTGTCCATTCTATGCCTAATCGGGTGCGTGTCCATTCTATGCCTAATCGGGTACGTGTCCATTCTATGCCTAATCGAGTGCGTGTCCATTCTATGCCTAATCAGGTGCGTGTCCATTCTATGCCTAATCAGGTGCGTGTCCATTCTATTCCTAATCAGGTGCGTGTCCATTCTATGCCTAATCAGGTATGTGTCCATTCTATGCCTAATCAGGTACGTGTCCATTCTATGCCTAATCAGGTGCGTGTCCATTCTATGCCTAATCAGGTGCGTGTCCATTCTATGCCTAATCAGGTATGTGTCCATTCTATGCCTAATCAGGTACGTGTCCATTCTATGCCTAATCAGGTACGTGTCCATTCTATGCCTAATCAGGTGCGTGTCCTTAAGATTGACAGGAGCGCTACAAACAAATGACAATTAATAAATTGACATCTCGTAAATGAAATAAACCCCCCCAAAACCAAAATTCTCACAAGTTAGGCCCTGCAAACAACTTTTTTTTTTACATTTACATTTTAGTCATTTAGCAGATGCTCTTATCCAGAGCGACTTACAGTAGTGAATGCATACATTTCATAATTTTTTTTCTCTGTACTGGTCCCCTGTGGGAACCGAACCCACAACCCTGGCGTTGCAAACACCATGTTCTACCAACTGCTCTACCACCTGCTCTACCAACTGATCTACCAACTGCTCTACCACCTGCTCTACCAACTGATCTACCAACTGCTTTACCAACTGCTTTACCAACTGCTCTACCAACTGCTCTACCAATTGCTCTACCAAGTGCTCTACCAACTGAGCCACACGGGACTGTGGCTTTTTAATATATTTTCCACAGCTCGACTAAAAAAAATCTTGGGTCGACCAACAGCCTATTGACCAAACAATCACCTAGTCAACTAAATGAGGTCAGCCCTATCTGTGACCAACAGATGCAGATCTGTATTCCTAGTCGTGAAATTAATAGATTAGGGCCTAATTCATTTATTTCAGTTGACTGATTTCATTATATGAACTGTAACTCAGTAAAATGTTTGAAGTTGTTGCATGTTGCGTTTAGATACGTGTAGATAATAAAATAGACTTTTCCATTTAAGTTGACATGCGACGGCGGGTGGGCCGGCAGCCATTTTATTGTAGTAATTAGAAGTTAAAATGTCAATGGTGTACCATCTAAACGTAGTGTTCTGAAGAGATAGAAACATAACTCATAGAATGGACCTATGATTGAAATGACACCCATTCTGTATTCAAGAGCATGTTGTGTCTCAACCGATGACGGGCACAACACAACCACCTCAGATTACGTGAAATAGGGTCTAAGCTACAACATGCAGATATGAAAAACAGTTTACATGTTGTTAGATAATTTATGTTAAATGTCATAATTTTTTATTACAAATCATCAGTTTATTTTTCCCAGTGATGTAGAAATGGATGTCTCGTGGTATGGTGGGGTATGCAAAATGGGTAAACTTTGAGGACCCTTTATCTCCTGAATGTTTTGGTATTCAGGTCCCAAAAGTCACTTTCTGACCTCTTCTTCCATGGGCAAACATGGATGGAAAGTTGTGTTTAAATCAAAAGGCATGCTGTCAAAAAAGTGACTGAATTCAGATGGATTTTCCCTCTAACCTGAGCCATCTACTAAATCTCTAACCTTTGAGGGTCCGTCTCTCATCTTCTTCATTTGGTCTTTATACTTCATCAGTTCAGCGTCCAGACGGGAGATCTTCTGATCCATAGACTCCGCCCTGGCATCCACCTACATCACATCAAATCAAATGTATTTATAAAGCCCTTCTTACATTTTTATTTTATTTATTTTGCTCCTTTGCACCATATTATTTATATTTTATCTTTGAACTTTCTTCAAACTACAAATCTACCATTCCAGTGTTTTTCTTGCTGTACTTTATTTACTTTGCCACCATGGCATTTTTTTGCCTTTACCTCCCTTATCTCACATCATTTGCTCACATTGTATATAGTCTTATTTTTATTTTTATTTTTCTACTGCATCATTGATTGTATGTTGTTTTACTCCATGTGTAACTCTGTGTTTTTGTATGTTGTCGAACTGCTTTGCCAGGTCGCAATTGTAAATGAGAACTTGTTCTCAACTTGCCTACCTGGTTAAATAAAGGTGAAATAAATAAATAAATAAAATACATCAGCTGATATCTCAAAGTGCCGTACAGAAACCCAGCCTAAAACCCCAGAACCTAGGAAGAAACCTAGAGAGGAACCAGGCTATGAGGGGTGGCCAGTCCTCTTCTGGCTGTGCCGGGTGGAGATTATAATAGCATCACACAGCATCACACAGCTCTCAGTTAATCACAGATGTATCAATAAATACTATCTAAAGACACAGATACCACAGTCCTTCCTTTAAATGACATGTTTGGAATAAACTGAAGGAAAATGCAGCCCCTTGGGACAGTTCCCAAACAGGCCTACAGCTAGGAGAGACATGAGACCTGGACAGACAACAGGACAAACCAATTACATTACTGTAATAGCCTGAAGCAGCAAGACACCAAATAACAGGATTACCACGTTGGGAAAGAAGGCAGTTTATTAGCTGTTTGACCCGAGGTGGAAAATGACCCTAACTAGCTGCAGTGACATGATCCATCCAGGGAAATGGCTCTACAGTTGAACCGTAATGTTGGTGAGTTCTGTTGTTTTGATTTCTACAGATGAACAACCTAACCCTATCGATAGGTAACATTAGCTGGCTAATTTTAGCCGACTGGTTGTCATCATAACTAGCGGAAAAACAAACACACCACCAGATAAAACTTACATTTCCTATGCAGTCCGATAGCTTAGGAGGGGGTGCTTTGGGTTTTCCCCGACCAAATATTCGGTTCATTTTGACAATATATAACTCCCAGAAGCCTTATAACCTGTGTAATAAAGATAATCTAACGTTTTACCTAATTATATATAAGGAGGGCATTTGCACAACATGTTTCACAACAGCACACAACAAAATTCCAGAGACATATTGAGCAACCAACTGATACCAATCACGACCACACCCAGAGACTGATGGCGGACTAAGCACTCACACAAAAATGTCAAGACATGAAAGCACCCTAGCCACACGAACTGACCAATGGTGTAAAGAACAACATTCCATGAATATCGCAAGCACCCAGACACGAATTACCAGAAATACACACACACACACACACACTTAGGTGTGTTGGACTCCGAGGACAACGGACACTGCCAAGGGCCAATGGGAAGTCGACACCACCTGGAGAGTGGACCGTCCCTCCACTCATCGACCAGTCAGGAGAGCGGACCTACTAGACTCAACGTCAACACACTGTTATTTCATTGTATAAATTGGATGTACACTATGTTTCGGGGCTCTCTTCTGCTAGTTCCCTATGAGCTAAACGAAGGAGTCCGTGCATGCTTTGCCAAATATCTTTGTCTCATAATAAACTGCCTTACTATAAACTGAATCACCCGGTCCAACGTCTTGACTTGGTCTCCTTCTCAAATAACTAATCATCAACAGAATTGGTAGCAGAGGATGGTTTCAAACTCCTGAATTCGGTCCATTAATGGTTGATGTGAGAGGAGACAAGTCCGGGACAATCTCGTAAGGACGGGTGACCTGTCCGCAGGAGTCATCGGCGATTCTGCTTACCCCGGGAAACTGATCAACGAGCTCGACTTAAAAAAAAAAAGGTAAGCAGAGCCTGTTAAACAAAATCTGCATATTATATTATAGTCTTTATCCAAATTTTGATCAGTAGTACTGGGCGTGAGTATGAATTACTGTTAATATTGTATAAAATTGTATAAACAAACGTTAAGGCTGAGTACAAGGATATTTGCTGTTATAGGCCTAAAAATGTATCCGTGAGTTTCTGTCCAACCAAAGTGGCGTTTGGTTTGGACATTAATACATAGTCGGGTACATGGGATATTGCATTCCGTGAGATTGGGACGGACTGAAGTGACTCTCAGTCCGGAGCATCAATACATAGTCGGGTGCATATAAATGAACCTAGAGATATCCGTGAGATTGGGGCTAACTGAAGTGGTCATCAGTTAGGAGCACCAATATATAGTCGGATAATTAGTTGTTAGGTCAAGTTGCATCGGTACACTGGGACTAGTCGAAATGGCGCTCGACTAGGCGCATCAGTAAAACTGGGATTGATCACGATTAGAACCGAGTAGCGTCAGTAAACTGGGATCGGTATAACTACTCAAGTAGAGTTAGTAAACTGGGATTGGTAAAACGTATCTGTGAGTTTCTGTCCGGCTGAAGTGGCGTTTAGTTGGAGACATTAATATACAGTCAGATACATTGGAATAGTGCATTCCGTGAAATTGGGGCGGACTGAAGTGACTCTCAGTCCGGAGCGTCAATACACAGTCGGGTGCATAGAAAATTTAACCTGGAAATATCCGTGAGATTGGGACAACTGAAGTAGTCATCAGTTAGGAGCGCCAATATACAGTCGGATAATTTGGAATATTGTAGTGTTGATTGAGCGTTTCACAGGTCTCCTTTTAATCAATTTAATTTCATTTGTATAATTTTTAAGAATTACTGAGTGAATTGTGGTAAACCGCCGTGCTGTTGGTATTGTCCTGGGTTATTTCAACAATACAATTAACGAACTGTCTTAATAAAGGTTGAAGTGGTTGTTATTCTGCTACTGTAATATAGACAGTTCATTAAATTAAATTATAATTTTCGGAACTTTGTCTACGAGGGTGGGGCACCAGAGATAAGTCTGTGTCAGCACCGTGAATACATCGCTGGTTTTGACCAACGACGGGCTAAGTATACAAAGATAGAGGGACATTAGTGTGGGTAATAAAATGGCAACCATTCCACCAACCAAACTTAAATTTAGCGAATATTTAGATCAGAAGATACAGGATAGAGCGGGGGGAAAGGAACATTATAAAGCAATAAGGTAGTGATGGAGGAAGGTTTGAAGGAAGCAGTTGAGAAGGGAATAGAAAGTGAAAAGGACAGAAACAGGAACCACATGTTTAAGAAGGAAGAAAAAAAAACAGAGAAAAGGAAGACACCGTCAGGGGCCCAGATAACGTGGCAAGTGGAAAGGGGGTACCTGGTGGGAGTGAAAGACAGGTTTGTTGGGTGGGTAACAGTAGTACCAGAGCAATACCAAAGGCACGAGAGGATGCCAAGTCAGTCATAAAGTGGCTGCAAATCAGTAACAAGCACCTGAGACAGGTGGAGGAGAGATTCGGGATTGTACACAAATTTGGGTAGGTGTGCAGGCCCCAATCTCAGGGCCTCGTGGAACGCGCCACTCAAACCCTTAAGGCTAAATAGCTAAGGTATGTGCAGGTTTGAATATGCCTGGTCCACCAAGGGAGGGAGGTCATATGCCCGCCCTTGATGTACAACAAATTGTAATGTCTGTATGTGATAAAACTGACGGAACTTTCTGCAGCTCTCTCCACACAGATCCGCAAGGTCAAAGAGGGGGAGCTGTTGGGAGACTCGCCACCACTGAAGGTAAAAGTTGGGGACTGGGTGAGGGTCAAAGTCCACAAGAGAAAGTGTCTGGAACCCAGGTGGACTGGGCCGTACGAAGTGAAGGAAGTTACTTCACACTCTGTCCAGGTCAAAGGTAAATCAGGAGCACCTTGGCACCACCTTACACATTGCACTCCAGCCCCAACCCCTTCCAGAACTTTGACTGAAACCAGGGCCGATTTGCGCGCCCTATATAAATTCGATTCCAACCACTGAAACCTTAGTTGGGGAAAATGGGACAATGGCTTCCGTTTCCACGACCTAAGGCACCACGCCCAGGGTCGGGGTACATCCCTCCCTGGGAGAGGCTGGGGATATCAGCTCCCCTGTTTGTTATTTTTGTGAGTGTACACTACTAGGCTGATCACCACCGCTATTGACCCTGGTCAGGCTGATAGGGGCCTAATGTTTCCTTTGCTTCAGGTGGAAGACACTGAACCCGAGTATGCATTCGAATAGTTTAGTTTTCACGCCTGCCACGCGGGAGGCCTGGGTTCGGATCCCAGCCCATGCACCATGGGACTAAAATGTAAGAAGATATGTTTTGCCTGGAGAGATACGGTTGCTAGCGTTTGTTTAAGATATAAATGTAACGTTTTGATAGCTTGATTAGTTTAAATTGAAAGGCTAACTAATTAGAAAATAATAGCGAGGGAATTTTGATATAATACGTTCTCTGTTGCTGGAAATGGCATACAGAGAAAGAGTTGAATGATGTTATTTTTATAAGTATGGCGATTTACATGGTACATATAAGGACATAGACATTTCATAAGTGTGAAGCCGAAAGAGAGATACAGTTGGAATATTGGTTTTAATCTTGTGATAGAGGAAAGGCAGAACGCTGTTTGAAAAGAGGTAATCGCTGGGCTATGTTTGGCGGGAAAGAAGCGTTTTGTTTTGTGATAAATTCTGGTTATTGATTCGTGGTATTGATTGTTTAGTAACACCAGTGAATTGAACATTGCAAGGAAAAATATCAAGTCATTAAGGTGAATTACAGGTGGAGTTAATTTTATATTAACAGGGACGGTGCACATTAAACACAGTTGTGTATAATGGCAGGGTATTCCTAGCAAACAGAATGGGCCGGTTTGCAGACAAACTGAAAGGGTTTTAGGGTTTTAAGCAATCTTGGGTCAAATTGGTTAAATAGTACGTTAAAATATGGGGTTTCATAGATTGAAGTACAGTATTGTATCCAAGGGTAGCGCATGTTCAATTAAGTTTAAAACTAATGATTGGGGGGAGTACAATGGAAGTATAAGCATTTTTAGGTTTTGTTTGTAGTTAACTTTTGGGTTTCTGAATCGGTGTAGTATGAGGAAATGCTGATCAAGTGGTTATTTTATGGAATATGGAGCGCTTAGCTCTTTGGGGAAAATTCCTAGGGACAGGATATCTTAAAGGGGTAGACACACATGGCATTTTAAAGTTTTATTTTCTGAGTTTTAATTAAACACGTGAAATTCTTTTGATAGGGAATGTTTTGGGAACTTGAGATACGAAATCTAGATAAGGTTATTAGCTTTCATTTGTCTAATGTAGTAAGAAAGAAAAAACGGTTCTGAAAAGGGGTTATGACTTTTTTGACCCCACTGGTGACTTTTCCTTTTGTGGTCTGATCAGCCGCAATGAAAAGCCATTGGATGGTGAATTTAAGGTCATTTGGGATACTAACTTTAAGGAAACTAGGAGAACTGATAATTATGATGGATTTAAAGTTCTTAGACACAATTGATAATTTGAACCAATGAGAAGACAAAATGACGAAAAGGGTACAATAATTTTTCTTTGGGGAGTAGTTCAGATTAGTCATTTTGATCTGATTATGTTACGTGAATATCGTTTGATAAGTAGGGGTACTTTTTACATTATCTAGATACGTTTATTTTCCCTTAGGAAGTCAGCTGTGGTTGTATTTAGTGGAAGAGATTTACCACAACAAGACTGTGGAATTAATATAATAGTAATATTATATTTTGTTGATAAAACAGGTTAATAATGGTAGACTTAAGCCAACAGGACAGGAATATATGACATGTGTAGGGAATCCAGGATTATTGAGGGTATCTAGATAAATGTAAGTAGCTATGTAATAAGACCATGAGACATTTAGTACTGCCCTGCACTGCTGAGACCTTGATGGGTTGGAAGTAGAAGGAGGAGAGCATAAACAAGGAAGAGAAGATAAAAGTAACATAGAATTAGATAACGGTTAGTGAGTGGAGACCAGCATAGTTAAATTATAAACAGGTGAGGACAGAAATAACACTGGGAGAGACAGAAAAGACATAAGAATAGAAGATAGCAGGATAATTTAGTTAGGTTCATTTAGTTAGGATAGTAATACATGGAGAGACTATCGGCTCCATAGGCATGTATTATAGTTTTGATTTTAAGTTATGTTTGGTAAAATTCGCTAGGAAAAGATATGATAATTTAGTTGAAAGAAGTTGTTCAATCTTAAAGAGGATAGGACACTTGATAGAGAAATGCACAGGGTACCTAAGGATGAATGCCCCAGGGAGAATTGTACATGTGGTATATGAAAGGGGGCAATCCTACAAGAGAAGGGCTGACATAAGGATAATTTACTAACCTTACAAAAGACATTGTTAAGAAATACAGCAAAATTGATACATGGTTTGAGCCATGTATAAAAAGGGGGAGTAAGGGGGAGTATAGTAGAGCAGGCGATAGAACAGGATAGGATGCTACTAGAACAAAAACATTTTTTGTAGAATGTCCGTTCCAACATTTGGAAATGGACTTATTGAACTATTCCGAATTGAGGGGAAGAAGGGGTGTTTAACAATAACAGATAAGTATAGCAAATGGGTAGAAGTGTTCCCAACTTACTTGGTGGACATGATTATGGTAGCTAGAATATTAGGACAAGATATAATCCCTAGTGTTGATACTGGGATCTATCTCTTTAAATGATGGATGACAGTTTAGCTAATCAGGTAGAGCCTATAGAATGCCAGAGTTAGGGAGAATAGAGATACCAGAACAGGTAGACATAGAAGTTAAAGATATACTAGCAGAGCACATGAGAAGACTGTTTGTTAACCAAACCCGTATGTCCAAGATTTTGTGTTCAACAGGTGAATTACAGGAGAAGGTGATTCACTCAATCCAACCAGGAGACTGGGTGTGGATCCAGTCCCTGAGGAGAAAAGACAGGAAGCAGCCCCGTTGGGAAGGCCCATACCAGGTGCTGTTAAACCATTGCCTTTGCCATTAGAAAAGCTGAGAGAGTCACTTGGGTCCACGTTACCCACTGCAAGGAGGTATGTACACATATGACCACTGCTGATCACACACAGAGTTAGGAGAAGAACCGATACCAACAGGGTCCGGGGGTTACCTCCTTAACGAAGATTCCCTATCCCGACCGTTCATCACTGTGTGTGCTCCTAGAGGTGTGAGTATGGGGTGGTACCAAGCAGAGAGACTAAGGGCAGGAGAGGGTTGACGGTTTTTGGGAAGAGTAGAGACTCTGAGCTGCATCATAGTCTAATCTTTCTGATACATTCAGATCCAACACCTACGGGTACTAAACATAGGTTACCGTTGTCATTGAGATGAAGTAAAAGATAAACTATATAATACACTGATGAGTGACGTACAGAATAAGGAATCAAAGAAGATCAAGATGTAGAATTTAAGGTAAACATTAAACAATTTCCTGGGGAAGCAGACAACTTTACAGGAATTGGGGTTGGCCAGATTGTACTCAGCCAACCCACCTCGGTTCACCTAAATTCTGGATGAATACCAGTGTTATAGATACAAGAATGGCACCGAGAACTAAGATGATTTTAATGGCTGAAAATAATCGTTAATGTGACTAACTTAGGTTTGAGAGATGAATAGAACATTCTTAACCTCACAGCACCTATAACTGATGAAGGGTGGGCTAGTACCAGCAAAGGACGCATACGACAGAAATTACCACAAAGGGTGGTTAGGAATTGCGCCCTGGGGTTATTGGTCTAACCAGTTCGAATTAGTCATCAGAGGCCAGTTATAGGAGGCTAAAGTAGGCACAGGAGGAGTTTTGACCAGGATGGGAGTAGCTTTACAAGATGGATGCTATTGGCATCCTCAGGGAAGTTCCAGATGAATACAAAGCTATGAATCAAATATGTGAAGGCTTTAACACTACATTATTTTGGTGGTTAACAATAAATAATAATGGGGATTGAATTAATGACATCTTTTAATCAACAGAGATTCATGAAGGAAACAGGGGATGCAGTAAAGAGGTTCTCTGACCAATTATCCGCCACCTCCCTCATGACCTGGTAAAATAGACTGACTCTAGATAGGTTACGGGCAAAAGAGGATGGTGTAGGTAGAATGATTAGGTTCATTGCTGTACGTACATTTTTGATAACACAGATCATGTTTGGGAAATGGAAAAGTGTTGCAAGAACTGTATTATGGGCTGCTTTCACCTGTATGAGTGTGTTTGGGTTGTGTGGTTGTTGTTTGGTCCCGTGTGCAAGAGGTTTAATCACCAGAACTCTAGAGAGATGGATAACGGAGCAGATGGTGAGCTACGGACCGAGTCAAAGTTCAGATCAATGAGACGACAAGTACCTACCGCCGAGCAAGCCTGTTTCCCTTTTTCTTTGTCACGTCTTGCAGACGTGAAGAGGGGGATTTGTAATAAAGATAATCTAACGTTTTACCTAATTATATATAAGGAGGGCATTTGCACAACATGTTTCACAACAGCACACAACAAAATTCCAGAGACATATTGAGCAACCAACTGATACCAATCACGACCACACCCAGAGACTGACGGCGGACTAAGCACTCACACAAAAATGTCAAGACATGAAAGCACCCTAGCCACACGAACTGACCAATGGTGTAAAGAACAACATTCCATGAATATCGCAAGCACCCAGACACGAATTACCAGAAATACACACACACACACACACTTAGGTGTGTTGGACTCCGAGGACAACGGACACTGCCAAGGGCCAATGGGAAGTCGACACCACCTGGAGAGTGGACCGTCCCTCCACTCATCGACCAGTCAGGAGAGCGGACCTACTAGACTCAACGTCAACACACTGTTATTTCATTGTATAAATTGGATGTACACTATGTTTCGGGGCTCTCTTCTGCTAGTTCCCTATGAGCTAAACGAAGGAGTCCGTGCATGCTTTGCCAAATATCTTTGTCTCATAATAAACTGCCTTACTATAAACTGAATCACCCGGTCCAACGTCTTGACTTGGTCTCCTTCTCAAATAACTAATCATCAACACCTGTCATAAAACACAATGCATCAAATATATATGTAAACCACCGCTGAACACACCCGGAAGCTGCGGTACCCACACAAAGTGATGCTATTGGTAATGACGGTGGCCAATGACGTTTGAGCAAAGGTCGCCCTCATGTGGTGAGAACAGGTGCTGCACATGCAGGGCAGATTACTATCTGTTATTATATTATTATATGTTATTATTATATGTGTCTGTTATTACTCTGGCCTGGCCTGGAGGGGGTGACCGACCAAGTTATAAACCATCAATGAAAACAGTGATTATGCATGAGAAAAAATATGACCTTTATAATAAAGCATTACATGCATATCATCGCATTGCATTTGCGTAGTGGCATTAATCAGTAAAGTAGAGGCACTTACAGAAGTTCCACACATGGGGCAGATTTTTTGGTCGCCTAGGTTCCTGGGTAAATGTTGACCTTTTATTAACGCATTTTAATGCAATTTAATTATGCGTCATCTTACATGACTGCAGACTTTGGCATAATATTCTTTTTTTATACCACACAAATGATCAAAATCACAGGCTACTTTGACACTGAGAAACGGAGGATCTGATATCAATAAAAACAACCTTGTGTTTAATCCATCAATAGCCTTGGCCTAGATGTGTGGAGACAGACACATTGTAAGCTACAATATGACAAGGAAATTATAGTCCTAAAAATTGCTTTAAAGTTTCACTGACTCACCCAATGATTGCAGCTCACTTGCAGGTGATGGCTGATGCATCCTGACAAAAGCCTGTACAGTATCTCTCTTGTTTTACTTTGTAAAACAATATTTGGAAGTTGATCTAGTATTTTGGTAGCCTACAGTCTTTTCAGCAGGAGCCATTTCCTAACAAACTTGTGGTTTCCCCTGATTGTATTTTAAATATTGCGAAAGGCCTGTTTTGTCCGCATGCTGTTTGTTCATTGACAGATTTGCCATTCCTGACCGTAGGCTATGCCTTGTTATTGGGCTACATACAATCCACAGCTAGGCTATTTAAAAAAAGAAAAGCTATTGATCCTCTGTGGCTAAATGATGGTCCTTCTCATGGTGTAGTCGGCTATTTTGAATTATTTCATTTGTTTCCGAACAATAATTCTATAACTTTGATAAAAGGAGAGATGAGAGTTGCAGGCATGTCACCTTGTTTTCCTTGGGCACTGGGATGACGGTGGTCTCCTTGAAGCAGGTGGGAACTACAGGATCGGACAGCCTGGGACAGCCTGGGACAGCCTGGGAGAGGGACAGCAGCTGGTCGTCCGGAGCCCCCGGAAGAGCTCAGAGACATGGCAGTGTGTGCCAGGACAACAACCTCTTCCTTTGTCAGCAAGACAAAGGAGCTAATCATGCACTACAGGAGGGGCAAATGCCCCATTCACATCAACAGGGCTGTAGTGGAGCGGGTCGAGAGCTTCAAGTTCCTTATTGTCAAGATCACTAAGGAAATAACAAGGTCCACACACATTAACACATTTATGAAGAGAGCACGGCAGCGCTTCTTTCCCTCAGGAGACTGAAAAGATTTGGCATGGACCCTCAGATTCTCAAAAAGTTCTACAGCTGCACCATTGAGAGCATCTTGACTGGCTGTATCACCGCTTGGTATGGCAACTGCAAGGTACCCGACCTCAAGGCGCTACAGAGGGTGGTGGGTACGGACCAGTATGTCAGTATGCCATCCAGGACCTCTCTACCAGCAGTGTCAGAGGAAAGCCCCAAAAAGTGTCAAAGACTCCAGCCACCCAAGCCATGGACTGATCTCCCTACTACTGTTCTTTCTCCTAATGTACAGCAAGTGGTACCGATGCACCAAGTCTGGAACCAACAGGACCCTGAGAACAGCTTCTACCTCCAAGCCATCAGACTGCTAAATATTTAGTTAATCCTTAGCTACCCGGACTATCTGCATTGACCCTTTGCACTAACTCTTTTGACTCATCGCATATACTGCTGCTACTGTCTAATATCAATCCTTTACCCCTACCTACAGTATAGTGCTGTTACTGTCTATTATCTATCCTTTACCCCTACCTACAGTATACTGCTGTTACTGTCTATTATCTATCCTTTACCCCTACCTACAGTATACTGCTGTTACTGTCTATTATCTATCCTTTACCCCTACCTACAGTATACTGCTGTTACTGTCTATTATCTATCCTGTTGTCTAGTCACTTTACCCCTACCTACAGTATACTGCTGCTACTGTCTATTATCAATCCTTTATCCCTACCTACAGTATACTGCTGCTACTGTCTATTATCAATCCTTTACTCCTACCTACAGTATACTGCTGTTACTGTCTATTATCTATCCTTTCCCCCTACCTACAGTATACTGCTGTTACTGTCTATTATCTATCCTGTTGTCTAGTCACTTTACCACTACCTACAGTATACTGCTGTCACTGTCTATTATCTATCCTTTACCCCTACCTACAGTATACTGCTGTTACTGTCTATTATCTATCCTTTACCCCTACCTACAGTATACTGCTGTTACTGTCTATTATCTATCCTTTACCCCTACCTACAGTATACTGCTGTTACTGTCTATTATCTATCCTTTACCCCTACCTACAGTATACTGTTAGCCCCCATGTGTTTAGTTGGATTTCCTTCATCATTTGCTGTAAAAGATATCAGAGAATATTGTTAATTAAATCAACACCTTTCTCAAATATTCAAATGGCAGGAAGTGGTAACGATTAATCTTTCTGTGATTCGAGTGTCACTGATATCTTTGTGGAATTTCTTTGAGGTCATTTAAAGAAGTGCCTATTCGATGTTGTCCATATTGGTCGTGTCTGTGCTTAGAAATATCTGGAAAGATGAAAAGCTGTCTTTGAAAATGCATATTGATGAGTTAGTTAAGAAGCTGAGAATAAAAATGGGCTTCTTCTATAGAAATAGGTCCTGCCTCTCGCTACATAGTATTCAGTTGACGTTCCTATCGGTTCTTGACTACGGCGACATCGTCTATATGAACGCAGCTTCATTAAAGCCGTTAGATGCAGTTTGTCATAGCGCACTGTGCTTTATTACAGAGCAGGTTTTGGCCTCTTGCATGTTAATGTCAGAAGTCTATTTCCAAAAATAGACATGATTAGAATATGGGCCAAAATAACAAATGCAGACGTAATGGTTATATCAAACTTGGCTAAAGAAATCTGTGTCAAATAACTTGATTTCTATTGATGGGTACACGGTTTTTAGATCAGATGGGTAAAGGAGGAGGGGTTGCAATTTGTTAAATCCGAGTTTAACTTCTGAAATTCTCTCGATTACTAAAGCCAAACATTTTCAATTGCTTGCAGTTAAAGTGAACACATATAAGGACTCCCACATCACTGTAGTCGGCTGCTTACAGACCGCCCTCGGCTGCCGCAGGCCGCCCTCGGCTGCCGCAGGCCGCCCTCGGCTTCGGGAGACGCACTTAACTCTTTCTGATGTCCTGCACAAACTAAATGACTCTGAATTCATTATCTTAGGAGATTTGAACTGGGACATGCTTACATCTGTATCGGACTCTTTTAAAGAACTGTGTGACTCTGAATCTCACTCAATTAATGCGCCTACAAGACCGAATCCCAGAGCACCTAACAAATCAACGCTATTGGACATTATTCTAACGAATACCCCTCACAAATACACATGGACTTGCAGAATGAATTAGAAAGAGAAATATCTCTTGGAATCAAGCCAGACATACAAATGCTCCTGTTGACTGGGCCTCCTTCAGAGCTTTAAGAAACAAATGCTCCTGTTGACTGGGCCTCCTTCAGAGCTTTAAGAAACAAATGCTCCTGTTGACTGGGCCTCCTTCAGAGCTTTAAGAAACAAATGTTCCTGTTGACTGGGCCTCCTTCAGAGCTTTAATGAAACAAATGTACAGATTTGATCAGGAAGTCCAAATCAGATTACTATTTAAATACAGTCACAGAGAACCTAAACAACCCTACCAAGTTCTGGAAGCTAATCAAATCAGTGTCAGGTTTTAATGTGGCCTTCCTGACCGTTTAATGATGGATTCTAATGAAGTGAAGGATAAAGCCGATATTGTAGGGGTTTTTAACAAGCACTTCCTATCTGCTGGTTCAGTTTTTGATAATGGTGGGGCCCATGCCTCTAATGTAAAGCTCTGTTACAATCAACTATGATATAGGCTCTCATGTGAACCCTTTTAACTTTGAGCCTGTTTCTTATGCTGATATCTATAAAGCACTAAAGGCAATGGACACTAACGTCTGCAGGTCCAGACAACCTCTTAAAGATAGCAGCAGGAATTATTACTGAACCCGTGGCTCACATTTTCAACTTGAGTCTCTTGACCAATTCCATACCCAGCATTTAGAAATCAGCTGATGTCCTCCCACTGCTAAAGGGTGGAGATCCCTCAGATGCTAATAACTATGGTCCTCTCTCTAAACTCCCTATCCTGGACAAAGTCTATGAATCCCTAGTGAACTCCCTCTATCCTAGACAAAGTCTATGAATCCCTAGTGAACTCCCTATCCTGGACAAAGTCTATGAATCCCTAGTGAACTCCCTATCCTGGACAAAGTCTATGAATCCCTAGTGAACTCCCTATCCTGGCCAAAGTCTATGAATCCCTAGTGAACACCGGTAGACTTCTTAATTGAGAAGAACATACTGAGTGGGGTTCAGTCTGGCTTTAGATCGGGGCACAGCACCACAACTGCAGCTATGGCAGTGTGGCAAATAACATCATTAATGTACTTGATAAAAAGCAACATTGTGCTGCTCTGTTTGTGGATTTATCAAAGGCCTTTGATTCAGTTGACCATGAATTGTTGCTAGCTAGTCTCAGTGAAGGGGCAGTAAATTGGTTTAGGAACTATCTTTCCGACAGAACACAATGTGTATATACTGACAATCACAAGTCTAGCTGTCTAGAGATTAATAGAGGTGTCCCCCAGGGTTCCGTTTTAGCTCCTGTGTTGTTCTCAATGTTTATTAATGATTTGGGAAATGATAGTTATATATTCATGTGCTCCTTCTCTGGGTCAGGCTGTTGAAGAGCTCCAGACTGATTTTCAGTCACTGCAGGCCTCCCTTTATGATCTCAAACTGGTCTTGAATGTACAAAAACCTAAATTCATGACCTTTTACCAGAGTTCGAACTCTGCTAGAGAAGGTTAGCATTGTCACCTCTGGTGGCTTATCCATTGAAAAAGTGTCATCCTACAAATACCTAGGTATATGGTTGGATGACAAGTTGTCCTTTAAAGTTCATGTGGATAATCTTGTGACAAAGCTTAAATTGAAATTGGTTTTTTATTTTCGTAATAAGGCTTGCTTCCCGCTTATGGCTAGAAAGAAGCATGTTCAGCCCACTATTTCTCTCTGTAATTGATTATTGTTTCAATCTTATTGACTGTCCCTTTTAGCTTGTTTGTATCTTTCTCCAATGTCGCAGCTTTTTCGTCACTCATCTCGAGGCTTGCCTTCAACTCTTTTATATCCTTACTGACTAGTTCAAGTGTACCCAGTTTGTCATTTATTTATTTTAACAGATCGGTTTCGACCTTTACCATTCCCGGTGGTGAAAATATTAAATCGTCTGTGTCTGTAGAAGAGTCACTTTTTCATTTTGAAATCGGTTCCCCTGTCTTACTCTCCGTCATGTTTGGGTGTTGCTTGTTTTCATAATATTTGTTGATAAATCTAGTTTTAAGATTTGTTTTGTGTTATTATCCAGATTGAAGGTTATTACCCACCAGATTGTGTAGTGCTAATATTTAGTCTAATTTACCGATATTGAATATTACGTTTTTATCTTTGAGGTGGTCTACATAGCTGTGTTCAGTCCACCATCTTGCTCTGTGTTGTCCCAACCTGTGGGGCCTCCCACTCCTCTTTCTATTCTGGTTAGAGTCAGTTTGCGCTGTTCTGTGAAGGGAGTAGTACACGGCGTTGTACGAGATCTTCCATTTCTTGGCAATTTCTCACATGGAATAGCCTTCATTTCTCAGAACAAGAATAGACTGACGAGTTTCAGAAGAAAGGGCTTTGTTTCTGGCCATTTTGAGCCTGTAATCGAACCCACAAATGCTGATGCTCCAGATACTCAACTAGTCTAAAGAAGGCCAGTTTTCAGCTGTGCTAACATAATTGCAAAATGGTTTTGTAATGATCAATTAGCCTTTTAAAATGATAAACTTGGATTAGCTAACACAACATGCAATTGGAACACAGGAGTGATGGTTGCTGATAATTGGCATCTGTACGCCTATGTAGATATTTCTTAAAAAATTTGCAGTTTCCAGCTACAATAGTCATTTACAATGTTTACACTGTATTTCTGATCAATTTTATGTTATTTTAATGGATATTTTTTTTAAAATTTTCTTTCAAAAACAAGGACATTTCTAAGTGACCCCAAACTTTTGAACGGTAGTGTATGTCCTGGATGTCAGGAAGCTTGGCCCCGGTGATGTACTGAGCCATACTCACTAACTTGTGTAGCACCTTACGGTCAGATGCCGAGCAGTTGCCATACCATGCGATGATGCAACCGGTCAGGATGCTCTCGATGGTGCAGCTGTAGAACTTTTTGAGGATCTGGGGACCAATGCCAAATCTTTTCAGTCTCCTGAGGGGGAAAAGGTGTTGTCGTGCCCTCTTCACAACTGTCTTGGTGTGTTTGTACCATGATAGTTAGTTGGTGATGTGGACACCAAGGAACTTGAAACTCTCAACCCGCTCCACTACAGCCCCGTCAATGTTAATGGGGGCCTGTTCGGCCCGTCTTTTTCTGTAGGCTGTCTCATCATTGTCGGTGATCAGGCCTACTACTGTTGTGTCGTCAGCAAACTTAATGATAGTATTGGAGTTGTATTTGGCCACACAGTCGTGGGTGAACAGGGAGTACAGGAGGGGACTAAGTACACACCCCTGAGGGGCCCCAGTGTTGAGGATCAGTGTGGCAGACGTGTTGTTGCCTACTCTTACCACTTGGGCGCGGCCCGTCATGAAGTCCAGGATCCAGTTGCAGAGGGAGGTGTTTAGTCCCAGGGTCCTGAGCTTAGTGATGAGCTTCGTGGGCACTGTGGTGTTGAATGCTGAGCTGTAGTCAATGAACAGCATTCTCACATAGGTGTTCCTTTTGTCCAGGTGGGAAAGGGCAGTGTGGAGTGCGATTGAGATTGCGTCATCTGTGGATCTGTTGGGGCGGTATGCGAATTTGAGTGGGTCTATGGTATCCGGGAGAATGCTGTTGTTGTGAGCCATGACCAGCCTTTCAAAGCACTTCATGGCTACCGAGGTGAGTGCTATGGGGTGGACAGGTTACCTTCACTTCCTTGGGCACAGGGATTATGGTGGTCTGCTTGAAACATGTAGGTATTACAGACTCGGTCAGGGAGAGGTTGAAAATGTCAGTGAAGACACTAGCCAGTTGGTCAGCGCATGCTCGGAGTACACGTCCTGGTAATCCGTCTGGCCCTGCGGCCTTGTGAATGTTGACCTGTTTAAAGGTCTTGTTCACATTGGCTACCAAGAGCGTTGTCACACAGTCGTCCGGAAAAGCTGATGCTCTCATGCATCTTTCGGTGTTGCTTGCCTCGAAGCGAGCATAAAAGGCATTTAACTCGTCTGGTAGGCTGGTGTCACTGGGCAGCCCGCGTCTGGGTTTCCCTTTGGGTTTCCCATCCAACGCGTGTCCTCTATTGACACTTTGCTTGTTTGATGGTTCGTCTGAGGGCATAGCAGGATTTCTTATAAGCGTCTGGATTAGTGTCCAGCTCCTTGAAAGCGGCAGCTCTAGCATTTAGCTTGATGAGGATGTTGCCTGTAATCCATGGCTTCTGGTTGGGATATGTACGTACGGTCACTGTGGGACGACGTCGTCGATGCACTTATTGATGAAGCCGGTGACTGAGGTGGTATACTCCTCAAAACTGTTAGATGAATATTCCAGTCTGTGCTAGCAAAACAGTCTTGTAGCGTAGCATCTGCGTCATCTGACCACTTCCGTATTGAATGAGTCACTGGTACTTCCTGCTTTAGTTTTTACTTGTAAGCAGGAATCAGGAGGATAGAATTATGGTCAGATTTGGATGTCGTTATTTCACCATGTTAATAACCTATAGTTCAAAAGGTACTCGCACATTTGAGCTATCTTTGTTGCAGGTACAGTACATGGTAACAAAATAATAATATGAGAGAAAAAAGAAGAAACCTGCACACTGCTCTTGCTAGTATCACTGCTCTTAATGAAGCGCTCCCCTCCCCCACAGGGGAGACAACTAAGGCGTTGAGTCCAATACGTAAAGCTTAATAAAGAGCAGTGATACTAGCAAGAGCAGTGTGCAGGTTTCTTCATTAATCAGTAGTTGACAATAGACATACTATATACACCCCTTCGAACCAGTGCATTCAGCTATATCAGCCCGTTGCTGACAGGTGTATACAATCCTTTAAAGTTATTGTGAAGTGGAAAGGTCTAAGAGCAACAACGGCTCAGCCGTGAAGTGATAGGCAACACAAGCTCACAGAACGGGACCGCCGAGTGCTAAAATGCGTAGCGTGTAAAAAATAATCTGTCGTCGGTTGCAACACTCACTACCGAGTTCCAAACTACCTCTGGAAGCAACGTCAGCAAAACAACTGTTCGTCGGGAGCTTCATGAAATGGGTTTCCATGGCTGAGCAGCCGTACACAAGCCTAAGATCACCATTGTGCAATAACAAGAGTCGGCTGGAGTGGTGTAAAGCTCGCCGCCATTGGACTCTGGAGCAGTGGAAACGCGTTCTCTGGAGTGATGGCAGTCTGACAGACGATTCTTGGTTTGGCGGATGCCAGGAGAACGCTAGCTGCCCCAATGCATAGTGCCAACTGTAAAGTTTGGTGGAGGAGGAATAATGGTCTGGGGCTGTTTTCCATGGTTTGAGCTAGGCTCCTTAGTGCCAGTGAAGGGAAATCTTAATGCTACAGCATACAATGACCTTCTAGACTGTTCTGTGCTTTCCAACTTTGTGGCAACAGTTTGGGGAAGGCCCTTTCCTGTTTCAGCATGACAATTCCCCCACGCACAAAGTGAGGTCCATACAGAAAAGGTTTGTCAAGATCAGTGTGGAAGAACTTGACTGGCCTGCACAGAGCCCTGACCTCAACTCCATCGAACATTTTTGGGATGAATTGCGAGCCAGGCCTAATTGCCCAATATCAGTGCCCAACATCACTAATGCTCTTGTGGCTGAATGGAAGCAAGTCCCCGAAGCAATGTTCCAACATCTAGTGGAAAGCCTTCCCAGAAGAGTGGAGGCTGTTATAGCAGCAATGTTCCAACATCTAGTGGAAAGCCTTCCCAGAAGAGTGGAGGTTGTTATAGCAGCAAAGGGGGGGACCAACTCCATATTAATGCCCATGATTTTGGAATGAGATGCTCGACGAGCAGGTGTCCACATACTTTTGGTCATGTAGTGTATGTAGTGATGTTTTAGACTGGCTGGGATGTAAACACTGTCATGTATGTGTCAATGTTAGGGACAGATCAACATATTTATCCATGCTACCATAGCAATGCTGGTGCAGGTGCAAAGCTCCTGGGTGGCCTCTTCTAATACAGCACAGAGATAACACGTTGACAGTATCATCACACGTTGACAGTATCATCACATGTTGACAGTATCATCACACGTTGACAGTATCATCACACGTTGACAGTATCATCACACGTTGACAGTGTCATCACACGTTGACAGTGTCATCACACGTTGACAGTATCATCACACGTTGACAGTATCATCACATGTTGACAGTATCATAACACGTTGACAGTATTATCACACGTTGACAGTATCATAACACGTTGACAGTATCATCACACGTTGACAGTATCATCACACGTTGACAGTATCATCACACGTTGTCTTTATTGTGTCTGTGTGGAACTGTGTGTTGACATTTCAAAGCTTCCAGCAAACAGGTAAAGTACAACATAGATAGTAAACACTACAATACACAGTGTTGCTCAACCTGTTTCTGGACATCCACTTTGTATAGTCCTGTGGACTTCACCACAGGAACCACATGGAATGACAACTATGTGCATCCCAAATGGCTGCCTATTCCCTATATAGTGGCAACTAGTTGCATCCCAAATGGCTGCCTATTCCCTATATAGTGGCAACTAGTTGCATCCCAAATGGCTGCCTATTCCCTATATAGTGGCAACTAGTTGCATCCCAAATGGCTGCCTATTCGCTATATAGTGACAACTAAATGTGTTCCAAATGGCTGCCTATTCCCTATATAGTGACAACTAGTTATGTCCCAAATAGCTGCCTATTCCCTATATAGTGCACTACTTCTGAACAGAGTGTTTTGAGTCCTGGTCAAAAGTAGTACTATAAAATCCTATAAAGGGAATGAAGTGCAATTTGGATGAAAAACTAGTGTAGGACACAGTGGTCCAGGACTGAGCCATGACAACACACATCACTTAGTGGCAAGACTCTATACACGTCAAACTGGTTCAAATTCTGCTACAACAACTTCACTAATATTGAACATGTTAATAGTAGAAACAGCATGATTCAAAATATTCACCAATATTGACTAAAAGAAATGCATCATATTAATATCATAAATAGTAGGAACAGAACTAGACAGTGTAACCTCTATGGGATTGGTGTCCCTCCACCGAGACGGTTGAGCTAACGTGCGCTAATGTGATTAGCATGACATTGTAAGTAACAAGAACATTTGCCAGGATATAGACATGTCTTATATGGGCAGAAAGCTTAACTTCTTGTTAATCTAACTGCACTGTCTAATTTACAGTAGCTATTACAGTGAAAAAAAGACCATGCTATTGTTTCAGGAGAGTGCACAACAACAAAAACTTTTATCACGGCAACTGGTTTGATACATTCACCTCTGAAGGTAAATAATGTACTTACATTCAGTAATCTTGCTCTGATTTGTCATCCTGAGGGTCCCAGAGATAAAATGTAGCATAGTTTTGTTTGATAAAATCAATTTTATAATAAAATGTAGGAACTGGATTCTGCAGTTTAAACCCCTGCTGTCTCTGGCTCCACACCCACCCCACCCAGCCATCTAGATGTGTGAAAGTTAGTCTAGAAGCTAATGATCCATCATGTATGACGTTCCTGGGAGTGTGTCAACTTACATTTTGTATTACCATATCATTTTTGTATGTTCTCTATAGTTCTGTTCACCGGATGTGCTACCTTGTCCTGGACCTTCTGTTTTCGACTCTCTCTCTCTCTACCGCACCTGCTATCTTCGTCTCTCTCTCTACCGCACCTCTACCGCATCTCCACCCGGCACAACCAGAAGAGGACTGGCCACCCCTCAGAGCCTGGTTCCTCTCTAGGTTTCTTCCTAGGTTCCTGCCTTTCTAAGTAGTTTTTCCTAACCACTGTGCTTCTACATCTGCATTGCTTGCTGTTGGAGTTTTAGGCTGGATTTTTGTATAGCCCTTTGTGACATAGGCTGATGTAAAAAGGGCTTTATAAATACATTTGATTGATTGATTGATTGATTGATTGAAAAGGTATCAATTGACCAATTCTGCACATTTGGGCAGACTTGATACAAAATATTGTCCAGGATTGAAAGGCTATACTGGATCAATCTGGAACTTTGCACACACACTGCTGCCATCTAGTGGGGAAAATCTAATTTGTGCCTAACCTGCAATAATACATTATGGCCTTTCTCCTGCATTTCAAAAATGCATGTTTTTTTGTTTGTATTATCTTTTACCAGATCTAATGTGTTATATTCTCCTACATTAATTTCACATTTCCACAAACTTCAAAGTGTTTCCTTTCAAATGATACCAAGAATATGCATATTCTTGCTTCAGGCCCTGAGCTACAGGCAGTTAGATTTGGGTATGTAATTTTAGTCGAAAATTGGAAAAAAAGGGGCCGATTCATAAGAGGTCTACGTAGTTCATAGTTCTGGTCCATTAGGCTCAGAATTTTTACAAATTGTCTTTTTTTTTCTCAGATAGAACTACTACACATATTAGTATAGACAGTCAAAACAAACATGTCTGCTTTCTGTTCATACTATATGCTATATGTCAGGTTGTCTTTTCCCTGGTGGGCTAACAGTGGAAACTACGATGGTACACAAGTGAACGATGAGATAGGCAATAATAATTGTTCATGTTCTTAAAAACACCTAATTTTCAGACATCACTGACTGACAACACAACGGGTAGAAACACCAAATATGTTGATAAAACAAATTTTAGATGAACAGAAATGTCAATTTAGTATTTTTTAAGAAACACATTGTCTGTATACTAAATCCTGTAAATATATGTTGAGCTGCATCAAACAGAAACACTAGCCTTTATACACTGAATACAAGATAAGCTCACACTAAATCCTTGTAGTTGTCTCAAATGAATGTTTACATTCTGTTACGATTTTAATTAGTATTTCAACAGAAGCTAACAAATATAACTGATAGATCCATCTAAACTTACAGTTTACAATCCATAGCATAATATTACAGTAATGCGAAGTTACAGTTTACAATCCATAGCATAGTATTACAGTAATGCGAACCCACTGAACGTTGATAACATGAGTATAGATCAGGGCTCTCCATCCCTGTTCCTGGAGAGATACCATCCTGTGTATTCAGACCAAGGCTCTCCAACCCTGCTCCTGGAGAGATGCCATCCTGTGTATTCAGACCAAGGCTCTCCAACCCTGTTCCTGGAGAGATACCATCCTGTGTATCTAGACCAGGGCTCTCTAACCCTGTTCCTGGAGAGATAACATCCTGTGTATCTAGACCAGGGCTCTCCAATCCTGCTCCTGGAGAGATATCATCCTGTGTATTCAGACCAAGGCTCTCCAACCCTGTTCCTGGAGAGATACATCCTGTGTATTCAGACCAAGGCTCTCCAACCCTGTTCCTGGAGAGATACCATCCTGTGCATTCAGACCAAGGCTCTCCAACCCTGTTCCTGGAGAGATACCATCCTGTGTATCTAGACCAGGGCTCTCCAACCCTGCTCCTGGAGAGAAGCATCCTGTGTATCTAGACCAGGGCTCTCCAACCCTGCTCCTGGAGAGATACCATCCTGTGTATTCAGACCAAGGCTCTCCAACCCTGTTCCTGGAGAGATATCATCCTGTGTATTCAGACCAAGGCTCTCCAACCCTGTTCCTGGAGAGATACCATCCTGTGTATCTAGACCAGGGCTCTCCAACCCTGCTCCTGGAGAGAAGCATCCTGTGTATCTAGACCAGGGCTCTCCAACCCTGCTCCTGGAGAGATACCATCCTGTGTATTCAGACCAAGGCTCTCCAACCCTGTTCCTGGAGAGATACCATCCTGTGTATTCAGACCAAGGCTCTCCAACCCTGTTCCTGGAGAGATACCATCCTGTAACTTTTCACTAAAATCCTAATCATGCGCATCTGATTCTAATAATTAGCTGGTTGATAAACTGAATCAGGTTAGTTACAATCTCAATCTCTCCAGGAACAGGGTTGGAGCGAAAACCTACAGGAGGGTCTCTCTCCAGGAACAGAGTTGGAGTTAAAACCTACAGGATGGTATCTCTACAGGAACAGGGTTGGAGTTAAAACCTACAGGAGGGTCTCTCTCCAGGAACAGGGTCGGAGTTAAAACCTACAAGATGGTATCTCTACAGGAACAGGGTTAGAGTTAAAACCTACAGGAGGGTATCTCTCCAGGAACAGGGTTGGAGTTAAAACCTACAGGATGGTATCTCTACAGGAACAGGGTTAGAGTTAAAACCTACAGGAGGGTCTCTCTCCAGGAACAGGGTTGGAGTTAAAACCTACAAGATGGTATCTCTACAGGAACAGGGTTGGAGTTAAAACCTACAGGAGGGTATCTCTCCAGGAACAGGGTTGGAGTTAAAACCTGCAGGAGGGTATCTCTCCAGGAGCAGGGTTGGAGTTAAAACCTACAGGAGGGTATCTGCTGTCCCTCAGTTAGAAGATCTGGGTCTCTTTAGGACTGGGTCAGGTTAAGATAGCGGTGGTGAGGTGAAGGATGTACTGCTGTCCCTCAGTTAGAAGATCTGGGTCTCTTTAGGACTGGGTCAGGTTAAGATAGCGGTGAAGGATGTACTGCTGTCCCTTAGTTAGAAGATCTGGGTCTCTTTAGGACTGGGTCAGGTTAAGATAGCGGTGGTGAGGTGAAGGACGTACTGCTCTAGAAGAACACATCAGAAGACGGTGCTGTGATACTCTCCCGGAGATAGACGATGTGATCTGAGTCAACCCGTTGGAGTCATCTCTGCCGTGGGAGTTAAGGGAGGACTGTTCCAGTACCACCGCTGGTCATACAGGCCTCCCCCTCCCTCTGTCCCCCCTGGCCTGCCCCCTGCCCCCGAGCCCTAGGTGGGCAGGTGTAGCTCCTCAACGTGCTCCTCACTCGACTCCCCCCCTGGCTGTCCCCCCCTGCCCCCCTCCCCCCCGGGCAGCAGAAGTCTCTGAAGCAGCGTTTGAAGTTCTCGTCCAGGAAGGCGTAGAGGATTGGGTTGAGGCTGCTGTTGGTGTAACCCAGGGCAACGCAGAAGAAGTAGGCCGCCATGACGGGCGTGGTCTCGAGGACGCCACCGGGGGGCGCCAGCATCTTGACCAGGATAAAGATGTGGATCGGCGTCCAGCAGACTATGAACACTGCCACCACCACCAGAACCAGACGGGTGATCCGCCGCAGGTTCCGGTCCTTCTCCCGGGAGCCGGAGAGCAGCCGCACGCTCTTCAGACGCAGAACCATGAGGGTGTAACACACACTGACGATGAGGAGGGGGGCCACGAAGCCGAAGATGAACACACAGATCTTCATCACTGTGTCCCAGTAGAGATAGGGGTCAGGGAACTGGAGGGCACACTCTGTACTACCTGGAGATATAACAACAACATTATCCCTAACTAACCTTAACCTAGAGATATAACACTAACATTATCCCTAACTAACCCTAACCTAGAGATATAACAATAACATTATCCCTAACTAACCCTAACCTAGAGATATAACAATAACATTATCCATAACTAACCCTAACCTAGAGATATAACAATAACATTATCCTTAACTAACCCTAACCTAGAGCTATAACAATAACATTATCCCTAACTAACCCTAACCTAGAGATATAACAATAACATTATCCCTAACTAACCCTAAATAACACAAACCCTAACCTAGAGATATAATAATAACATTATCCCTAACTAACCCTAACCTAGCGATATAACAATAACATTATCCCTAACTAACCCTAACCTAGCGATATAACAATAACATTATCCCTAACTAACCCTAACCTAGAGATATAACAATAACATTATCCCTAACTAACCCTAACCTAGAGATATAACAATAACATTATCCCTAACTAACCCTAACCTAGAGATATAACAATAACATTATCCCTAACTAACCCTAACCTAGAGATATAACAATAACATTATCCCTAACTAACCCTGACCTAGAGATATAACAATAACATTATCCCTAACTAACCCTAACCTAGAGATATAACAATAACATTATCCCTAACTAACCCTAAACTAGAGATATAACAACAACATTATCCCTAACTAACCCTAACCTAGAGATATAACAATAACATAATCCCTAACTAACCCTAAATCTAACTGGTGAATCAGTTAGACAGTGGTCTGGTGTATCAGTTAGACAGTGGTCTGGTGTATAGACAGTGGTCTGGTGTATAGACAGTGGTCTGGTGTATCAGTTAGACAGTGGTCTGATGTATAGACAGTGGTCTGGTGTATCAGTTAGACAGTGGTCTGATGTATAGACAGTGGTCTGGTGTATAGACAGTGGTCTGATGTATAGACAGTGGTCTGGTGTATAGATAGTGGTCTGGTGTATAGACAGTGGTCTGATGTATAGACAGTGGTCTGGTGTATCAGTTAGACAGTGGTCTGATGTATAGACAGTGGTCTGGTGTATAGACAGGGGTCTGATGTATAGACAGTGGTCTGGTGTATAGACAGTGGTCTGGTGTATAGACAGTGGTCTGATGTATAGATAGTGGTCTGGTGTATAGACAGTGGTCTGATGTATAGATAGTGGTCTGGTGTATCAGTTAGACAGTGGTCTGGTGTATAGATAGTGGTCTGGTGTATAGATAGTGGTCTGGTGTATAGATAGTGGTCTGGTGTATAGACAGGGGTCTGGTGTATAGACAGTGGTCTGGTGTATAGACAGTGGTCTGATGTATAGACAAGCAACAACCTTGGGATTAATTTTATTTTAACCATGCTAAACTCTAAAATCGAAATAACTGAACTGTCTCTCACTACTGTCTCCTCATTTGAATACATTGTTTACAAATCATCTTGCTCCATGACCACTCTACTTGTGTACCGTCCTCCTAAAGCTAATGAATCGTTCTGTCTGAACTACTCACCATTGCTGTCCCACTCTCCTCCCGCTGGCTGTTGCTTGGTGATATGAATATTCACGTGGACTTGCCTCTGATTTCAATGTTCACAGTCACATCAAGGGACACATACTAGACCTCATCTGCTCTGTCTGACCCCAACCTAACTCATATTACCCCTCCCTGTTCCCACTGTCTGACCCCAACCTAACTCATATTACCCCTCCCTGTTCCCACTGTCTGACCCCAACCTAACTCATATTACCCCTCCCTGTTCCCACTGTCTGACCCCAACCTAACTCATATTACCCCTCCCTGTTCCCACTGTCTGACCCCAACCTAACTCATATTACCCCTCCCTGTTCCCACTGTCTGACCCCAACCTAACTCATATTACCCCTCCCTGTTCCCACTGTCTGACCCCAACCTAACTCATATTACCCCTCCCTGTTCCCACTGTCTGACCTCAGTACAGGTGCATCAAAGCTGTGACGGAGAGACTGAAAAACAGCTTCTATCTCAAGGCCATCAGACTGTTAAACAGCCATCACTAGCACATTAGAGGCTGCTGCCTATAGGCATAGACTAGAAATCACTGGCCACTTTAAGGAATGGAACACTAGTCACTTTAATAAGGTTTACATATCTGGCATTACTCATCTCATATGAACTGTATATACTGTATTCTATACTATTCTACGGTATCTTAGTCACTTAATAATGTTTACATATCTTGCATTACTCATCTCATATGTATATGCTGTATTCTATACTATTCTACTGTATCTTAGTCCGTTCCACTCTGACATCACTCGTCCATATGTATATAGTCTTAATTCATTCCTACTTAGATTTGTGTGTATTGGGTATATGTTGTGTAATTTGTTAGATATTACTTGTTAGATATTACTGCCCTGTCAGAGCTAGAAGCACAAGCATTTCGCTACACCCGCAAAAACATCTGCTAATCACGTGTATGTGACAAATTAAATTTGATTTTATTTGACATCACCCCTGTCCTCATCACCCCTTGATTACAAGATCCTCCTTCTGCCTTACAAAGCCCTTCACCACCTTGCCCCCCCTTACCCCTCAGACCTTCTTCTTCCCTATCAACCCACACCCTCACTCCGTGCCACCACGTCATCCCCAGATCCAAATAAAATCTAATTGTATTTGTCACATGCGCCGAATGCAACATGTGTAGACCTTTCAGTATAATGCTGACTTACAAGCCCTTAACCAACAATGCAGTTTTAAGAAAAATAAGTGTTACCCTTATCCTGCCCCTTACCCTAGTCCCTACCCTACCCCTTACCCTAAACCCTTACCCTAAACCTTACCCTACCCCTTACCCTAAAACCTTACCCTAAACCTTACCCTACCCTAAACCCTTACCCTAATCCAGGTTCCTATCTAAACCCCAACTCTGACCCTCCCCATCCACTGATACATCAGACTCTTTCGCTTCGTTGAGCCCACCCCTCTCTTTATTCATGTCTTCTTTGAGCCCACCCCTCTCTTTATTCATGTCTTCATTGAGCCCACCCCTCTCTTTATTCATGTCTTCATTGAGCCCACCCCTCTCTTTATTCATGTCTTCTTTAGTCTGATGTTTTGATGGTTTTCTTTTTCATTTCTATAATTGGAAAGCGACTTTGGGTCGCTACAGCAGCGTAGCCTAGTGGTAAGAGTGTTGGACTAGTAACCGAAAGGTTGCAAGTTTGAATCCCTGAGCTGGCAATGTACAAAATCTGTCGTTCTACCCCTGAACAAGGCAGTTAACCCACTGTTCCTAGGCTGTCATTGAAAATAAGAATTTGTTTTTAACTGACTTGACTAGTTAAATAAAGGTAAAAAAAGTGACTATATAATTCCCATGCATTATTATTATTATTACTAGCTACAGTACCAGTTAAAAGTTTGGACAAGCCTACTCATTCCAGACTGTTAGTTACTGTAGAATAGCTAGTCTTATATTTATTTGTCTCCCTGAAACTCAAATAACCCATAATGCACTTCTCCTTCTCGTCAAAGCCTCTACTCCTCGACAGACATAATCCCACATCGACCCCTAAATCCTAAACCATACACACTGACGCGATGTAATCAATGTGTGTGTGTGTGTGTGTGTGTGTGTGTGTGTGTGTGTGTGTGTGTGTGTGTGTGTGTGTGTGTGTGTGTGTGTGTGTGTGTGTGTGTGTGTGTGTGTGTGTGTGTGTGTGTGTGTGTGTGTGTGTGTGTGTGTGTGTGTGTGTGTGTGTGTGTGTGTGTGTGTGTGTGTGTGTGTGTGTGTGTGTGTGTGTGTGTGTGTGTGTGTGTGTGTGTGTGTGTGTGTGTGTGTGTGTGTGTGTGTGTGTGTGTGTGTGTGTGTGTGTGTGTGTGTGTGTGTGTGTGTGTGTGTGTGTGTGTGTGTGTGTGTGTGTGTGTGTGTGTGTGTGTGTGTGTGTGTGTGTGTGTGTGTGTGTGTGTGTGTGTGTGTGTGTGTGTGTGTGTGTGTGTGTGTGTGTGTGTGTGTGTGTGTGTGTGTGTGTGTGTGTGTGTGTGTGTGTGTGTGTGTGTGTGTGTGTTGTGTGTTGTGTGTGTGTGTGTGTGTGTGTGTGTGTGTGTGTGTGTGTGTGTGTGTGTGTGTGTGTGTGTGTGTGTGTGTGTGTGTGTGTGTGTGTGTGTGTGTGTGTGTGTGTGTGTGTGTGTGTGTGTGTGTGTGTGTGTGTGTGTGTGTGTGTGTGTGTGTGTGTTGTGTGTGTGTGTGTGTGTGTGTGTGTGTGTGTGTGTGTGTGTGTGTGTGTGTGTGTGTGTGTGTGTGTGTGTGTGTGTGTGTGTGTGTGTGTGTGTGTGTGTGTGTGTGTGTGTGTGTGTGTGTGTGTGTGTGTGTGTGTGTGTGTGTGTTGTTTTTTTTGTGTGTGTGTGTGTGTGTGTGTGTGTGTGTGTACCGTTGCTGTTCTGTGTGCTGCCCAGCACCAGAGCAGGGATGCCGCAGCGGAGGATGAAACCCAGATGAGAACGTTGATGATCTTCGCTTTCACGGGAGTTCTAAAGTCCAGAGCCTTGACCGGGTGACACACAGCTACATACCGATCCACTGACATCATGGTCAGAGTGAAGATACTGGTAAACATGTTGTAGTAGTCTATACTGATGAACACCTTACACACCACCTGGAGGACAGGATCATTATTTTACAAAGAAATGTGCTTAATGCCATTTCAAATCAGCTCACCACAGGACAGACAGAGTAGGTAATCTGCCAAACATTATGCTGTTGAGGTACAGTAATCTACCAAACACTATGCTGTTGAGGTACAGTAATCTACCAAACATTATGCTGTTGAGGTACAGTAATCTACCAAACATTATGCTGTTGAGGTACAGTAATCTACCAAACATTATGCTGTTGAGGTACAGTAATCTGCCAAACATTATGCTGTTGAGGTACAGTAATCTACCAAACATTATGCTGTTGAGGTACAGTAATCTACCAAACATTATGGTATTGAGATACAGTAATCTACCAAACATTATGCTGTTGAGGTACAGTAATCTGCCAAACATTATACTGTTGAGGTACAGTAATCTGCCAAACATTATGCTATTGAGGTACAGTAATCTACCAAACATTATGCTGTTGAGGTACAGTAATCTGCCAAAAATTATGCTATTGAGGTACAGTAATCTACCAAACATTATGCTGTTGAGGTACAGTAATCTACCAAACATTATGCTGTTGAGGTACAGTAATCTACCAAACATTATGCTGTTGAGGTACAGTAATCTGCCAAACATTATGCTGTTGAGGTACAGTAATCTACCAAACATTATGCTGTTGAGGTACAGTAATCTACCAAACATTATGCTATTGAGATACAGTAATCTACCAAACATTATGCTGTTGAGGTACAGTAATCTGCCAAACATTATACTGTTGAGGTACAGTAATCTGCCAAACATTATGCTATTGAGGTACAGTAATCTACCAAACATTATGCTGTTGAGGTACAGTAATCTGCCAAAAATTATGCTATTGAGGTACAGTAATCTGCCAAACATTATGCTGTTGAGGTATAGTAATCTGCCAAACATTATGCTGTTGAGGTACAGTAATCTGCCAAACATTATGCTGTTGAGGTACAGTAATCTGCCAAACATTATGCTATTGAGGTACAGTAATCTGCCAAACATTATGCTGTTGAGGGACAGTAATCTACCAAACATTATGCTATTGAGGTACAGTAATCTACCAAACATTATGCTGTTGAGGTACAGTAATCTGCCAAACATTATGCTATTGAGGTACAGTAATCTACCAAACATTATGCTGTTGAGGTACAGTAATCTGCCAAACACTGGAAGGGTTAGGGGTTAGGGGTTAGGGGTTCGAGGTTAGAGGTTAGGGGTTAGGGGTTAGAGGTTAGAGGTTAGGGGTTACGGGTTAGAGGTTAGGGGTTAGGGGTTAGAGGTTAGAGATTAGGGGTTAGGGGTTAGAGGTTAGAGATTTAGAAGTTAGGGGTTAGAGGTTAGGGGTTAGAGGTTAGGGGTTAGAGGTTAGGGGTTAGGGGTTAGAGGTTAGAGGTTAGGGGTTAAGGGTTAGAGGTTAGGGGTTAGAGGTTAGGGGTTAGGGGTTAGAGTTTAGGGGTTAGAGGTTAGGGGTTAGGGGTTAGAGATTAGGGGTTAGGGGTTAGAGGTTAGAGGTTAGGGGTTAGAGGTTAGGGGTTAGGGTTAGGGGTTAGAGGTTAGAGGTTAGGGGTTAAGGGTTAGAGGTTAGGGGTTAGAGGTTAGGGGTTAGGGGTTAGAGGTTAGGGGTTAGGGGGTAGGGGTTAGAGGTTAGAGGTTAGGGGTTAGGGGTTAGAGTTTAGGGGTTAGAGGTTAGGAGTTAGGGGTTAGAGATTAGGGGTTAGGGGTTAGGGTTAGAGGTTAGGGGTTAGAGGTTAGGGGTTAGGGGTTAGAGGTTAGGGGTTAGGGGTTAGAGGTTAGGGATTAGGGGTTAGGGGTTAGAGGTTAGGGGTTAGAGGTTAGAGGTTAGGGGTTAGGAGTTAGAAGTTAGGGGTTAGAGGTTAGGGGTTGGGGTTAGGGGTTAGGGGTTAGAGGTTAGATGTTAGGGGTTAGGGGTTAGAGGTTAGGGGTTAGAAGTTAGAGGTTAGGGGTTAGAGATTAGGGGTTAGGGTTAGGGTTACCTCTCCGAAGGGCCAGGAGTTGATCAGGTAGTCAGTACTCTGGAAAGGCATTGTGGTGGTCACTAGGGCGTCGCCTACTGCCAGATTAAAGATGTAGATGTTGGTGGCCGTATTCATCTTAGTGTACCTGGAAAGACAGATATAATAGGACTTTATTAGTGGTATACCTGGAAATACAGATATAATAGGACTTTATTCGTGGTATACCTGGCCAGACAGAGAAATTAGGACTTTATTAGTGGTATGCCTGGCCAGACAGAGATAATAGGACATTATTAGTGGTATACCTGGCCAGACAGAGAAATTAGGACCTTATTAGTGGTATACCTGGCCAGACAGATATAATAGGACTTTATTAGTGGTATTCCTGGCCAGACAGAGATAATAGGACATTATTAGTGGTATACCTGGCCAGACAGAGAAATTAGGACCTTATTAGTGGTATACCTGGCCAGACAGATATAATAGGACTTTATTAGTGGTATTCCTGGCCAGACAGAGATAATAGGACATTATTAGTGGTATACCTGGCCAGACAGATATAACATGACTTTATTAGTGGTATACCTGGTCAGCAAGAGATAACATGACTTTATTAGTGGTATACCTGGTCAGACAGAGATAATAGGACATTATTAGTGGTATACCTGGACAGACAGAGTAACATGACTTTATTAGTGGTATACCTGGCCAGACAGATATAACATGACTTTATTAGTGGTATACCTGGCCAGACAGAGATAACATGACTTTATTCGTGGTATACCTGGTCAGACAGAGATAATAGGACATTATTAGTGGTATACCTGGACAGACAGAGATAACATGACTTTATTAGTGGTATACCTGGCCAGACAAATATAACATGACTTTATTAGTGGTATACCTGGCCAGACAGAGATAATAGGACATTATTAGTGGTATACCTGGCCAGACAGAGATAATAGGACATTATTAGTGGTATACCTGGCCAGACAGATATAACATGACTTTATTAGTGGTATACCTGGCCAGACAGATATAACAGGACTTTTTTAGTGGTATACCTGGTCAGCAAGAGATAACATGACTTTATTAGTGGTATACCTGGCCAGACAGAGATAATAGGACATTATTAGTGGTATACCTGGCCAGACAGATATAACATGACATTATTAGTGGTATACCTGGCCAGACAGATATAACATGACTTTATTAGTGGTATACCTGGCCAGACAGAGATAACATGACTTTATTAGTGGTATACCTGGCCAGACAAATATAACATGACTTTATTAGTGGTATACCTGGTCAGACAGAGATAATAGGACATTATTAGTGGTATACCTGGACAGACAGAGATAACATGACTTTATTAGTGGTATACCTGGCCAGACAAATATAACATGACTTTATTAGTGGTATACCTGGCCAGACAGAGATAATAGGACTTTATTAGTGGATAAAGCCCCACCTTATCTCAGCTCACTGGTCACCATAGCAGCACCCACTCGTATCACGCGCTCCAGCAGGTATATCTCACTGGTCACCCCCAAAGCCAATTCCTCCTTTGGTCATCTTTCCTTCCAGCTCTCTGCTGCCAATGATTGGAACGAACTGCAAAAATCTCTGAAGCTGCGGACTCTTACCTCCCTCACTAGCTTTAACCTGTTGGGTCTAGGGGGCAGCATTTGCACGTCTGGATAAAAAAAATGTACCCGATTTAATCTGGTTACTAATCCTACCCAGTAACTAGAATATGCATATACTTATTATATATGGATAGAAAACACTCTAAAGTTTCCAAAACTGTTTGAATGGTGTCTGTGAGTATAACAGAACTCATTTGGCAGGCAAAACCCTGAGACATTTTCTGACAGGAAGTGGATACCTGATGTGTTGTATTGACTTTAAACCTATCCCATTGAAAAACACAGGGGTTTAGGAATATTTTGGCACTTCCTATTGCTTCCACTAGATGTCACCAGCCTTTACAAAGTGTTTTGAGTCTTCTGGAGGGAGATCTGACCGAACAAGAGCCATGGAACGGTGATGTCCCATTAGACACCTGGCGCGCTACTTCATGTTGGGTACCCTCGTTCCAATACGTTATAAAAGACTATGCATTCGTCCACCTTGAATATTATTCATGTTCTGGTTAAAAAGGCCCTAATGATTTATGCTATACAACGTTTGACATGTTTGAACGAACGGAAATATATTTTTTCCCTCGTTCATGACGAGAAGTCCGGCTGGCTTACATCATGTGCTAACGAGACGGAGATTTTTGGACATAAATGATGAGCTTTTTTGAACAAAACTACATTCGTTATGGACCTGTGATACCTGGAAGTGACATCTGATGAAGAGAATCAAAGGTAATGGATTATTTACATAGTATTTTCGATTTTAGATCTCCCCAACATGACGTCTAGTCTGTATCGCAACGCGTATTTTTCTGGGCACAGTGCTCAGATTATTGCAAAGTGTGATTTCCCAGTAAGGTTATTTTTAAATCTGGCAAGTTGATTGCGTTCAAAAGATGTAAATCTATAATTCTTTAAATGACAATATAATATTTTACCAATGTTTTCTAATTTTAATTATTTAATTTGTGACGCTGACTTGACTGCCGGTTATTGGAGGGAAACGATTTCCTCAACATCAATGCCATAGTAAAACGCTGTTTTTGTATATAAATATCAACTTGATAGAACAAAAATGCATGCATTGTCTAACATAATGTCCTAGGAGTGTCATCTGATGGAGATTGTAAAAGGTTAGTGCATCATTTTAGCTGGTTTTATGGTTTTGGTGACCCTGTCTTTGACTTGACAAAACATTACACACAACTCTTGTAAATGTACTGTCCTAACATACTCTAAATTTATGCTTTCGCCGTAAAACTTTTTTGAAATCGTAAAACGTGGTTAGATTAAGGAGATGTTTATCTTTCAAATGGTGTAACATAGTTGTATTTTTGAAAAATTTGAATTTTGACATTTATTTGGATTCAAATTTGCCGCTCTTGAAATGCACCTGCTATTGATGGAGTGCACCACGGGTGGCACGCTAGCGTCCCACCTAGCCCCAAGAGGTTAAGCACCAGCCGTCAGAGCAGCTCACAGATCACTGCACCTGTATATAGCCCATCTGTAAACAGCCCATCTATCTACCTACCTCATCCCCATACTGTATTTATGTATTTATCTTGCTCCTTTGCACCCCAGTATCTCCACTTGTATCTCTCCACCAGTCCTCCGTGTCAGCCCTGATTCTGCTCTTCACCAGTCCTCCGTGTCAGCCCTGATTCTGCTCTTCACCAGTCCACCGTGTCAACCCTGATTCTGCTCTTCACCAGTCCTCCGTGTCAGCCCTGATTCTGTTCTTCACCAGTCCTCCGTGTCAGCCCTGATTCTGTTCTTCACCAGTACTATTCTACCAATCTCCCATTATACCATTCTACCAATCTACCATTCCACCAATCTACTGATCTACCATTCTTCTGATCTACCTTTCTACCAATGTCTACCATTCTACCAATCTACCATTTTACCAATCTAACATTCTAGCAATCTACCATTCTACTGATCTACTATTCTATGAATCTACCATTCTACTAATCCACTATACTACTAATGTACCATTCTACCAATAAACCATTCTACTAATCTACCATTCTCCAATCTACCATCTACCAATCTACTACTCTACCAATCTACTAATCTACCATTCCACCAATCTACCATTCTACCATTCAACTGATCTACCGATCTACCATTTTACTAATCTACCTTTCTTCCAATCTATCATTCTACTGATCTACTATACTACTTATAGCCTCTTTTGGCTAGGGGGCAGTATTTTCACGTTCGGATGAAAAGCGTGCCCAGAGTAAACTGCCTGCTACTCAGGCCCAGAAGCTAGGATATGCATAGTATTAGTAGATTTGGATAGAAAACACTCTGAAGTTTCTAAAACAGTTTGAATGATGTCTGTGAGTATAACAGAACTCATATGGCAAGCAAAAACCGGAGAAAAATCCAACCAGGAAGTGGGAAATCTGAGGTTGGTAGTTTTTCAAGTGATTGCCTATCGAATATACAGTGTAAATGGGGTCAGATTGGACTTCCTAAGGCTTCCACTAGATGTCAACAGTCTTTAGAAAGTTGTTTCAGGCTTCTATTGTGAAAGGGGAGCGAATAAGACCAGTCACAGTAGATGGCTCAGCTGAAAGCCTTTAGTTGTTGATCGCATGCAGCTCTGTTCCCTTTCCTTTCTAAAGACAAAGGAATTGTCCGTTTGGAATATTATTGAAGATTTATGATAAAAACATCCTAAAGATTGATTATATACATCGTTTGACATTTTTCTACGAACTGTAATGGAACTTTTGGACTTTTCGTCTGGACTTAGTGCCCGCGCCTTGTGCATTTGGATTAGTGAACTAAACACGTGAACAAAAAGGAGGTATTTAGACATAAAGATGAACTTTATCGAACAAAACAAACATTTATTGTGGAACTGGGATTCCTGGGAGTGCATTCCGATGAAGATCATCAAAGGTAAGTGAATATTTATAACGCTATTTCTGACTTATGTTGACTCCACAACATGACGGGTATCTGTATGGCTTGTTTTGGTGGCTGAGCGCTGTACTCAGATTATTGCATGGTGTGCTTTCGCCGTAAAGCTTTTTTGAAATCTGACACAGCGGTTGCATTAAGGAGAAGTTTATCTTTAATCCTATGTATAACACTTGTATCTTTCATCAAAGTTTATGATGAGTATTTCTGTAAATTGATGTGGCTTTCTGCAAATTCGCCGGGTGTTTTGGAGGCAAAACATTACTGAACATAACGCTCCAATGTAAACTGAGATTTTTGGATATAAATATGAACTTTATCGAACAAAACATACATGTATTGTGTAACATGAAGCCCTATGAGTGCCATCTGATGAAGATCATCAAAGGTTAGTGATGAATTTTATCTCTATTTCTGCTTTTTGTGACTCCTCTCTTTGGCTGGAAAATGGCTGTATGTTTTTTTTTTGTGACTAGGCGCTGACCTAACATAATTGCTTGGTGTGCTTTGGCCGTAAAGCCTTTTTGAAACCTGACACGATGGTTAGATTAACAAGAAGTTAAGCTTTAATTTGATGTATTGCACTTGTGAATGTATGAAAGTTAAATATTTCAAATAATTTTATTTGAATTTTGGGCTCTGCCATTTCACCGGATATTGTCGAGGGGTTCCGCTAGGCTAATCTACCATTCTACTAATCCACCTATATTACTAATCTACCAATATACCATTCTACTAATCTACCATTCTCTAATCTACCATTCTTCCAATCTACCATTCTGCTAATCTACCATTCTACTAATCTACCATTCTCTAATCTACCATTCTGCTAATCTACCATTCTGCTAATCTACCATTCTACTAATCTACCATTCTCCAGTCTACCATTCTACTAATCTACCATTCTCTAATCTACCATTCTTCCAATCTACCATTCTGCTAATCTACCATTCTACCAATCTACCATTCTACCAATCTACCATTCTACCAAGCTACCATTCCACCAATCTATATCTCTACCAATCTACCATTCTACAGTCAACCAATCTACCTATTTACCAATCTACCATTCTACATTCTACCATTCCACCAATCTATCTACCAATCTACCATTCTACATTCTACCAATCTACCATTCTACTACTATACCAATCTACCATTCTACCAATCTACTATTCTACTAATATACCAATCTACCATTCTACATTCTACCAATCTACCTATTTACCAATCTACCATTCTACATTCTACCATTCCACCAATCTATCTACCAATCTACCATTCTATATTCTAGCAATCTACCATTCTACCAATCTACTAATATACCAATCTACCAATCAACCATTCCACCAATCTATATCTCTACCAATCTACCATTCTACAGTCTACCAATCTACCTATTTACCAATCTACATTCTACCATTCCACCAATCTATCTACCAATCTACCATTCTACATTCTACCAATCTACCATTCTACCAATCTACTAATATACCAATCTACCATTCTACCAATCTACTATTCTACTAATATACCAATCTACCATTCTACCATTCTACCATTCCACCATTCTACCATTCTACATTCTACCAATCTACCTATTTACCAATCTACCATTCTACATTCTACCATTCTATCTACCAGTCTACCATTCTACATTCTCTAATCTACCATTCTACCATTCTACCATTCCACCATTCTACCATTCTACCAATCTACTATTCTACTAATCTACCTATCATTACCTCTAGAATCCTGACTGATTCTGATGCAAAAAAAGGCATCAAGGATCCAGAGTACCACATTATCATAGCCATTTCACACACCAGCACATGCACACATACAAGCTCGCACCCCCACCACACACACACACACTGACAGTGAACAATTATTAAATGTGAAATTAATCGGAATCTAAATCTGTATTTTGACAGTTTTGGCTCTGAATGTGTTCCAATTGGGGGCGCAAAGGAACGTCCACAAACTTCAAACACACAGCATCTCAGTGTTGCGCGTGAAACTCAGACAATTCCATGGCATGTCATCGAATCACTAGAGTGGGAGCAGTTGAAAGTTAAACCAGAACAAACACTATCACACAACGTCCTCATAATAATGCAGCATAGTAGGGTCCTAGTCGTTTATTTATGAATTGTTTCAATAGTTGAGCGTTTCATATAGATTACACCTAACCACGGTCTAGATTACACCTAACCATGGTCCAGATTACACCTAACCACGGTCCAGACTACACCTAACCACGGTCCAGACTACACCTAACCACGGTCCAAATTACACCTAACCCCAGTCTAGATTACACCTAACCACAGTCTAGATTACACCTAACCACGGTCCAGATTACACCTAACCACGGTCCAGATTACACCTAACCACGGTCTAGATTACACCTAACCATGGTCCAGACTACACCTAACCATGGCCCAGATTACACCTAACCCCAGTCTAGATTACACCTAACCATGGTCTAGATTACACCTAACCATGGTCCAGATTACACCTAACCATGGTCCAGATTACACCTAACCATGGTCCAGACTACACCTAACCATGGTCCAGACTACACCTAAACATGGTCCAGACTACACCTAACCATGGTCCAGACTACACCTAACCATGGTCCAGATTACAGCTAACCATGGTCCAGATTACACCTAACCATGGTCCAGATTACACCTAACCCCAGTCTAGATTACACCTAACCATGGTCCAGATTACACCTAACCACAGTCTAGATTACACCTAACCCCGGTCCAGATTACACCTAACCATGGTCCAGATTACGCCTAACCATGGTCCAGACTACACCTAACCATGGTCCAGATTACACCTAACCATGGTCCAGATTACACCTAACCATGGTCCAGATTACACCTAACCATGGTCCAGACTACACCTAACCACGGTCCAGATTACACCTAACCACAGTCTAGATTACACCTAACCACGGTCCAGATTACACCTAACCATGGTCCAGATTACACCTAACCATGGTCCAGATTACACCTAACCATGGTCCAGATTACACCTAACCACGGTTCAGATTACACCTAACCACAGTCCAGATTACACCTAACCACGGTCTAGATTACACCTAACCACGGTCCAGATTACACCTAACCATGGTCCAGATTACACCTAACCACGGTCCAGATTACACCTAACCATGGTCCAGATTACACCTAACCATGGTCCAGATTACACCTAACCACGGTTCAGATTACACCTAACCACAGTCCAGATTACACCTAACCACGTTCTAGATTACACCTAACCACGGTCCAGATTACACCTAACCATGGTCCAGATTACACCTAACCATGGTCCAGATTACACCTAACCATGGTCCAGATTACACCTAACCATGGTCCAGACTACACCTAACCATGGTCCAGACTACACCTAACCACGGTCCAGATTACACCTAACCACAGTCCAGACTACACCTAACCACAGTCCAGACTACACCTAACCACGGTCCAGACTACACCTAACCACGGTCCAGATTACACCTAACCATGGTCCAGACTACACCTAACCACAGTCTAGATTACACCTAACCACAGTCCAGATTACACCTAACCATGGTCCAGATTACACCTAACCATGGTCCAGATTACACCTAACCACGGTTCAGATTACACCTAACCACAGTCCAGATTACACCTAACCACGGTCTAGATTACACCTAACCACGGTCCAGATTACACCTAACCACGGTCCAGATTACACCTAACCACGGTCCAGATTACACCTAACCATGGTCCAGACTACACCTAACCATGGTCCAGACTACACCTAACCATGGTCCAGACTACACCTAACCATGGTCCAGACTACACCTAACCATGGTCCAGATTACACCTAACCACAGTCCAGACTACACCTAACCATGGTCCAGATTACACCTAACCATGGTCCAGCGCTGGGATAAAAACTTCCAAGGCTTCATGCTTGGATCTGTGCTAAAGTAGTGATGCCTTCATCTATGCATCACATAGCCTATAACCCCTAGTTTACTCCACATGGACCATACAGGTAAGGGACAGGAGTAGACTAACCTAGTCAGAACATGACTATCCTAGACTCACCTGATGATGATAAACATGACCAGACAGTTTCCAACCAGTCCGACCACAAACACAACGGAGTACATCGCCGCTATGATGAGGATGATTGGCGACATGGGCTCCGGGTCCCCCAGCGAGCTGCCATTAGCTGTGTAGTTGAACAGCTCTGGGAAACCTGGCTGCCACGTGAAGTTGAGGAGGCAGTCCTCGGGGCGACCGGAAGGGCACCGGTCCTCCTTGAAGATCTGCACCACGCCGTTACTGTCATGGGAACCGGCGTTGGCCATGGTGCTGAAACCAACCGGGCCAGAGGAGAGAAACGCACTGAATGTTACACTGACGATTACGGTGTTATTCTCAAACGGCGAGTTGTTGCAATAATTAACATGACATTGGCATGTTGAGGTGTTTGTACAAGTTTCAATATAGGCTATAGGCTAATTATCTGAAGCTAATATTTTGAACAAAAAATGTTTCAAGGACATGGACACCCATCATTCAAATAACATCAATCTTACCTTTGAGAACTGCCTCTTTTTAAAGTTGACTGGAGTGAAAAGTGTCCGCAGTTAAACAGGATATTTTATCATCAACAACCATCCATCCTTTCCAGAAAATAACCTTTTTACCCTGGTAGTGGTACCTATCACGGTATCTCGCGCTCTCAATCAGATTTCCCTGCATGAACTAGCCGCTGACTACACTGGTGGCGCACGCTCCAAGCCGAAGGCGCTTGCAGTGAGTGACATCAGAGCTGAGAGAAGACTGAGCCCACCTAGACACAGAAACACACGGCTATATGCAGCAAGCAAAACTGAAAATATGGTCGTTTCCAATATGTTGTCTAAATCTGCATTCATTCTTCCCCAATGCAATTTTTAGTATGAGTTAATCCTTCCTTAAAGCAATTTATATTAATCTCCCAGCCATAAGTAGATGGCAAGCAGAATAACATATATCTTTTCTATACCCTATTAAACTATGTAATTATACTGTTTTATCATTGATAATAGCCAACACGTCTGTATACTTCTCCAGTGATATTTAATGACTAATTCATTATTCAGTAATCTCCTCATCAACTAACTGTGTGCTTGCAAACTAAGGCTGAATAAAGACAGAGACAGAGTACATATTCAGGTTGCCAGGCTTTCCTCCCCATGCAGCCCCACACCTTCTGTTACATATAACCTGTGTCTTTACCATGTGCACCTCACTCAGTAACTCTATCTGATATCTAGATTATAGAACACAGTATGGAGGAGTGGAGGTGTTGATTCTAGTAGACAGTACGGAGGAGTGGAGGTGTTGATTCTAGAAGACAGTATGGAGGTGTTGAGGAGTTGATTCCAGAAGACAGTATAGAGGAGTGGAGGTGTTGATTCTAGAAGACAGTATAGAGGAGTGGAGGTGTTGATTCTAGAAGACAGTACGGAGGAGTGGAGGTGTTGATTCTAGAAGACAGTATGGAGGAGTGGAGGTGTTGATTCTAGTAGACAGTATGGAGGAGTGTGGAGGTGTTGATTCTAGAAGACAGTATGGAGGAGTGGAGGTGTTGATTCTAGAAGACAGTATGGAGGAGTGGAGGTGTTGATTCTAGAAGACAGTACAGAGGAGTGGAGGTGTTGATTCTAGAAGACAGTTTGGAGGAGTGAAAGAGTGGAGGTGTTGATTCTAGTAGACAGTATAGAGGAGTGGAGGTGTTGATTCTAGAAGACAGTATAGAGGAGTGGAGGTGTTGATTCTAGAAGACAGTATAGAGGAGTGGAGGTGTTGATTGCTAGTAGACAGTATGGAGGAGTGGAGGTGTTGATTCTAGTAGACAGTATGGAGGAGTGGAGGTGTTGATTCTAGTAGACAGTATGGAGGAGTGGAGGTGTTGATTCTAGAAGACAGTATGGAGGAGTGAAAGAGTGGAGGTGTTGATTCTAGTAGACAGTACGGAGTAGTGGGAGAGTGGAGGTGTTGATTCTAGAAGACAGTATGGAGGACTGAAAGATGGGAGGTGTTGATTCTAGAAGACAGTATGGAGGAGTGGAGCGGTTGATTCTAGAAGACAGTATGGAGGAGTGGAGGTGTTGATTCTAGAAGACAGTACAGAGGAGTGGAGGTGTTGATTCTAGAAGACAGTTTGGAGGAGTGAAAGAGTGGAGGTGTTGATTCTAGTAGACAGTATAGAGGAGTGGAGGTGTTGATTCTAGAAGACAGTATAGAGGAGTGGAGGTGTTGATTCTAGAAGACAGTATAGAGGAGTGGAGGTGTTGATTCTAGTAGACAGTATGGAGGAGTGGAGGTGTTGATTCTAGTAGACAGTATGGAGGAGTGGAGGTGTTGATTCTAGTAGACAGTATAGAGGAGTGGAGGTGTTGATTCTAGAAGACAGTATGGAGGAGTGAAAGAGTGGAGGTGTTGATTCTAGTAGACAGTACGGAGTAGTGGGAGAGTGGAGGTGTTGATTCTAGAAGACAGTATGGAGGACTGAAAAGTGGAGGTGTTGATTCTAGAAGACAGTATGGAGGAGTGGAGGTGTTGATTCTAGTAGACAGTATAGAGGAGTGGAGGTGTTGATTCTAGAAGACAGTTTGGAGGAGTGAAAGAGTGGAGGTGTTGATTCTAGTAGACAGTATAGAGGAGTGGAGGTGTTGATTCTAGAAGACAGTATAGAGGAGTGGAGGTGTTGATTCTAGCAGACAGTATAGAGGAGTGGAGGTGTTGATTCTAGTAGACAGTATGGAGGAGTGGAGGTGTTGATTCTAGAAGACAGTATGGAGGTGTTGAGGAGTTGATTCCAAAAGACAGTATAGAGGAGTGGAGGTGTTGATTCTAGAGACAGTATAGAGGAGTGGAGGTGTTGATTCTAGAAGACAGTACAGAGGAGTGGAGGTGTTGATTCTAGCAGACAGTACGGAGGAGTGGTGGTGTTGATTCTAGTAGACAGTATGGAGGAGTGGAGGTGTTGATTCCAGAAGACAGTATAGAGGAGTGGAGGTGTTGATTCTAGAAGACAGTATGGAGGAGTGGAGGTGTTGATTATAGAAGACAGTATGGAGGAGTGGAGGTGTTGATTCTAGAAGACAGTATGGAGGTGTTGATTCCAGAAGCCAGTATGGAGGAGTGAAAGTGTGGAGGTGTTGATTATAAAAGACAGTACGGAGTAGTGGGAGAGTGGAGGTGTTGATTCTAGTAGACAGTATGGAGGAGTGGAGGTGTTGATTCTAGAAGACAGTATAGAGGAGTGGAGGTGTTGATTCTAGAAGACAGTTTGGAGGAGTGGAGGAGTGCAGGTGTTGATTCTAGTAGACAGTATAGAGGAGTGGAGGTGTTGATTCTAGAAGACAGTATAGAGGAGTGGAGGTGTTGATTCTAGAAGACAGTTTGGAGGAGTGGAGGTGTTGATTCTAGTAGACAGTATGGAGGAGTGGAGGTGTTGATTCTAGAAGACAGTATGGAGGAGTGAAAGAGTGGAGGTGTTGATTCTAGTAGACAGTATGGAGGAGTGGAGGTGTTGATTCTAGAAGACAGTTTGGAGGAGTGGAGGTGTTGATTCTAGTAGACAGTATAGAGGAGTGGAGGTGTTGATTCTAGAAGACAGTTTGGAGGAGTGGAGGTGTTGATTCTAGTAGACAGTATGGAGGAGTGGAGGTGTTGATTCTAGAAGACAGTATGGAGGAGTGAAAGATGGAGGTGTTGATTCTAATAGACAGTACGGAGTAGTGGGAGAGTGGAGGTGTTGATTCTAGAAGACAGTATGGAGGAGTGAAAGAGTGGAGGTGTTGATTCTAGTAGACAGTATGGAGGAGTGGAGGTGTTGATTCTAGTAGACAGTATGGAGGAGTGGAGGTGTTGATTCTAGAAGACAGTATAGAGGAGTGGAGGTGTTGATTCTAGTAGACAGTATAGAGGAGTGGAGGTGTTGATTCTAGAAGACAGTATGGAGGAGTGAAAGAGTGGAGGTGTTGATTCTAGTAGACAGTATGGAGGAGTGGAGGTGTTGATTCTAGAAGACAGTATGGAGGAGTGGAGGTGTTGATTCTAGTAGACAGTATAGAGGAGTGGAGGTGTTGATTCTAGAAGACAGTTTGGAGGAGTGGAGGTGTTGATTCTAGTAGACAGTATGGAGGAGTGGAGGTGTTGATTCTAGAAGACAGTATGGAGGAGTGAAAGAGTGGAGGTGTTGATTCTAATAGACAGTACGGAGTATTGAGAGAGTGGAGGTGTTGATTCTAGAAGACAGTACGGAGGAGTGAAAGTGGAGGTGTTGATTCTAGTAGACAGTATGGAGGAGTGGAGGTGTTGATTCTAGTAGACAGTATGGAGGAGTGGAGGTGTTGATTCTAGAAGACAGTATGGAGGAGTGGAGGTGTTGATTCTAGTAGACAGTATGGAGGAGTGGAGGTGTTGATTCTAGAAGACAGTATGGAGGAGTGAAAGAGTGGAGGTGTTGATTCTAGTAGACAGTATAGAGGAGTGGAGGTGTTGATTCTAGTAGACAGTATAGAGGAGTGGAGGTGTTGATTCTAGAAGACAGTTTGGAGGAGTGGAGGTGTTGATTCTAGTAGACAGTATGGAGGAGTGGAGGTGTTGATTCTAGTAGACAGTATGGAGGAGGAGTGGAGGTGTTGATTCTAGTAGACAGTATGGAGGAGTGGAGGTGTTGATTCTAGAAGACAGTATGGAGGAGTGGAGGTGTTGATTCTAGAAGACAGTATGGAGGAGTGGAGGTGTTGATTCTAGAAGACAGTATGGAGGAGTGAAAGAGTGGAGGTGTTGATTCTAGTAGACAGTACGGAGTAGTGGGAGAGTGGAGGTGTTGATTCTAGAAGACAGTATGGAGGATGAAAAGTGGAGGTGTTGATTCTAGCAGACAGTATGGAGGAGTGGAGGTGTTGATTCTAGAAGACAGTATGGAGGAGTGGAGGTGTTGATTCTAGTAGACAGTATGGAGGAGTGGAGGTGTTGATTCTAGTAGACAGTATGGAGGAGTGGAGGTGTTGATTCTAGAAGACAGTATGGAGGAGTGAGTGGAGGTGTTGATTCTAATAGACAGTACGGAGTAGTGAGAGTGGAGGTGTTGATTCTAGAAGACAGTATGGAGGATAAAGAGTGGAGGTGTTGATTCTAGTAGACAGTATGGAGGAGTGGAGGTGTTGATTCTAGAAGACAGTTTGGAGGAGTGGAGGTGTTGATTCTAGTAGACAGTATAGAGGAGTGGAGGTGTTGATTCTAGAAGACAGTTTGGAGGAGTGGAGGTGTTGATTCTAGTAGACAGTATGGAGGAGTGGAGGTGTTGATTCTAGAAGACAGTATGGAGGAGTGAAAGTGTGGAGGTGTTGATTCTAGAAGACAGTATGGAGTAGTGGGAGAGTGGAGGTGTTGATTCTAGTAGACAGTATGGAGGAGTGGAGGTGTTGATTCTAGAAGACAGTATAGAGGAGTGGAGGTGTTGATTCTAGAAGACAGTATGGAGGAGTGAAAGAATGCAGGTGTTGATTCTAGAAGACAGTATAGAGGAGTGGATGTGTTGATTCTAGTAGACAGTATAGAGGAATGGAGGTGTTGATTCTAGAAGACAGTTTGGAGGAGTGGAGGTGTTGATTCTAGTAGACAGTATAGAGGAGTGGAGGTGTTGATTCTAGAAGACAGTTTGGAGGAGTGGAGGTGTTGATTCTAGTAGACAGTATGGAGGAGTGGAGGTGTTGATTCTAGAAGACAGTATGGAGGAGTGAAAGAGTAGAGGTGTTGATTCTAATAGACAGTACGGAGTAGTGGGAGAGTGGAGGTGTTGATTCTAGAAGACAGTATGGAGGAGTGAAAGTGTGGAGGTGTTGATTCTAGTAGACAGTATGGAGGAGTGGAGGTGTTGATACTAGAAGACAGTATGGAGGAGTGGAGGTGTTGATTCTAGAAGACAGTTTGGAGGAGTGGAGGTGTTGATTCTAGTAGACAGTATAGAGGAGTGGAGGTGTTGATTCTAGAAGACAGTTTGGAGGAGTGGAGGTGTTGATTCTAGTAGACAGTATGGAGGAGTGGAGGTGTTGATTCTAGTAGACAGTATGGAGGAGTGGAGGTGTTGATTCTAGAAGACAGTTTGGAGGAGTGGAGGTGTTGATTCTAGTAGACAGTATGGAGGAGTGGAGGTGTTGATTCTAGTAGACAGTATTGAGGAGTGGAGGTGTTGATTCTAGTAGACAGTATAGAGGAGTGGAGGTGTTGATTCTAGAAGACAGTTTGGAGGAGTGGAGGTGTTGATTCTAGTAGACAGTATGGAGGAGTGGAGGTGTTGATTCTAGTAGACAGTATGGAGGAGTGAAAGAGTGGAGGTGTTGATTCTAGTAGACAGTATGGAGGAGTGGAGTTGTTGATTCTAGAAGACAGTATGGAGGAGTGGAGGTGTTGATTTCTAGAAGACAGTATGGAGGAGTGGAGGTGTTGATTCTAGTAGACAGTATGGAGGAGTGGAGGTGTTGATTCTAGTAGACAGTATGGAGGAGTGGAGGTGTTGATTCTAGTAGACAGTATGGAGGAGTGGAGGTGTTGATTCTAGAAGACAGTATGGAGGAGTGAAAGAGTGGAGGTGTTGATTCTAGTAGACAGTACGGAGTAGTGGAGAGTGGAGGTGTTGATTCTAGAAGACAGTATGGAGGACTGAAAGAGTGGAGGTGTTGATTCTAGAAGACAGTTTGGAGGAGTGGAGGTGTTGATTCTAGTAGACAGTATGGAGGAGTGGAGGTGTTGATTCTAGTAGACAGTATGGAGGAGTGGAGGTGTTGATTCTAGTAGACAGTATGGAGGAGTGGAGGTGTTGATTCTAGAAGACAGTATGGAGGAGTGAAAGAGTGGAGGTGTTGATTCTAATAGACAGTACGGAGTAGTGGGAGAGTGGAGGTGTTGATTCTAGAAGACAGTATGGAGGAGTGAAAGAGTGGAGGTGTTGATTCTAGTAGACAGTATGGAGGAGTGGAGGTGTTGATTCTAGAAGACAGTATAGAGGAGTGGAGGTGTTGATTCTAGAAGACAGTTTGGAGGAGTGGAGGTGTTGATTCTAGTAGACAGTATGGAGGAGTGGAGGTGTTGATTCTAGAAGACAGTATGGAGGAGTGGAGGTGTTGATTCTAGTAGACAGTATGGAGGAGTGGAGGTGTTGATTCTAGAAGACAGTATAGAGGAGTGGAGGTGTTGATTCTAGAAGACAGTTTGGAGGAGTGGAGGTGTTGATTCTAGAAGACAGTATGGAGGAGTGGAGGTGTTGATTCTAGTAGACAGTATGGAGGAGTGAAAGAGTGGAGGTGTTCATTCTAGTAGACAGTATGGAGGAGTGGAGGTGTTGATTCTAGAAGACAGTTTGGAGGAGTGGAGGTGTTGATTCTAGAAGACAGTATGGAGGAGTGGAGGTGTTGATTCTAGTAGACAGTATGGAGGAGTGGAGGTGTTGATTCTAGAAGACAGTTTGGAGGAGTGGAGGTGTTGATTCTAGTAGACAGTATGGAGGAGTGGAGGTGTTGATTCTAGTAGACAGTATAGAGGAGTGGAGGTGTTGATTCTAGTAGACAGTATAGAGGAGTGGAGGTGTTGATTCTAGAAGACAGTTTGGAGGAGTGGAGGTGTTGATTCTAGTAGACAGTATGGAGGAGTGGAGGTGTTGATTCTAGTAGACAGTATGGAGGAGTGAAAGAGTGGAGGTGTTGATTCTAATGGACAGTACGGAGGAGTGGAGGTGTTGATTCTAGAAGACAGTATGGAGGAGTGGAGGTGTTGATTCTAGTAGACAGTATGGAGGAGTGGAGGTGTTGATTCTAGTAGACAGTATGGAGGAGTGGAGGTGTTGATTCTAGTAGACAGTATGGAGGAGTGGAGGTGTTGATTCTAGTAGACAGTATGGAGGAGTGGAGGTGTTGATTCTAGAAGACAGTATGGAGGAGTGAAAGAGTGGAGGTGTTGATTCTAATAGACAGTACGGAGTAGTGGAGAGTGGAGGTGTTGATTCTAGAAGACAGTATGGAGGATGAAAGAGTGGAGGTGTTGATTCTAGAAGACAGTATGGAGGAGTGGAGGTGTTGATTTCTAGAAGACAGTATGGAGGAGTGGAGGTGTTGATTCTAGTAGACAGTATGGAGGAGTGGAGGTGTTGATTCTAGTAGACAGTATGGAGGAGTGGAGGTGTTGATTCTAGAAGACAGTATGGAGGAGTGGAGGTGTTGATTCTAGAAGACAGTATGGAGGAGTGAAAGAGTGGAGGTGTTGATTCTAGTAGACAGTACGGAGTAGTGGAGAGTGGAGGTGTTGATTCTAGAAGACAGTATGGAGGATGAAAGAGTGGAGGTGTTGATTCTAGCAGACAGTATGGAGGAGTGGAGGTGTTGATTCTAGTAGACAGTATGGAGGAGTGGAGGTGTTGATTCTAGTAGACAGTATGGAGGAGTGGAGGTGTTGATTCTAGTAGACAGTATGGAGGAGTGGAGGTGTTGATTCTAGAAGACAGTATGGAGGAGTGAAAGATGGAGGTGTTGATTCTAGTAGACAGTATGGAGGGGAGAGTGGAGGTGTTGATTCTAGAAGACAGTATGGAGGAGTGAAAGGTGGAGGTGTTGATTCTAGTAGACAGTATGGAGGAGTGGAGGTGTTGATTCTAGTAGACAGTATGGAGGAGTGGAGGTGTTGATTCTAGAAGACAGTATGGAGGAGTGGGGGTGTTGATTCTAGAAGACAGTATAGAGGAGTGGAGGTGTTGATTCTAGAAGACAGTATGGAGGAGTGGAGGTGTTGATTCTAGTAGACAGTATAGAGGAGTGGAGGTGTTGATTCTAGTAGACAGTATAGAGGAGTGGAGGTGTTGATTCTAGAAGACAGTATGGAGGAGTGGAGGTGTTGATTCTAGTAGACAGTATGGAGGAGTGGAGGTGTTGATTCTAGAAGACAGTATGGAGGAGTGAAAGAGTGGAGGTGTTGATTCTAGTAGACAGTATGGAGGAGTGGAGGTGTTGATTCTAGAAGACAGTATGGAGGAGTGGAGGTGTTGATTCTAGAAGACAGTATGGAGGAGTGGAGGTGTTGATTCTAGTAGACAGTATGGAGGAGTGGAGGTGTTGATTCTAGAAGACAGTATGGAGGAGTGGAGGTGTTGATTCTAGTAGACAGTATGGAGGAGTGGAGGTGTTGATTCTAGAAGACAGTATGGAGGAGTGAAAGAGTGGAGGTGTTGATTCTAGTAGACAGTATGGAGGAGTGGAGGTGTTGATTCTAGAAGACAGTATGGAGGAGTGGAGGTGTTGATTCTAGAAGACAGTATGGAGGAGTGGAGGTGTTGATTCTAGTAGACAGTATGGAGGAGTGGAGGTGTTGATTCTAGAAGACAGTATGGAGGAGTGGAGGTGTTGATTCTAGTAGACAGTATGGAGGAGTGGAGGTGTTGATTCTAGTAGACAGTATAGAGGAGTGGAGGTGTTGATTCTAGTAGACAGTATAGAGGAGTGGAGGTGTTGATTCTAGAAGACAGTTTGGAGGAGTGGAGGTGTTGATTCTAGTAGACAGTATGGAGGAGTGGAGGTGTTGATTCTAGAAGACAGTATGGAGGAGTGAAAGAGTGGAGGTGTTGATTCTAGTAGACAGTACGGAGGAGTGGAGGTGTTGATTCTAGAAGACAGTATGGAGGAGTGGAGGTGTTGATTCTAGAAGACAGTATGGAGGAGTGGAGGTGTTGATTCTAGTAGACAGTATGGAGGAGTGGAGGTGTTGATTCTAGTAGACAGTATGGAGGAGTGGAGGTGTTGATTCTAGTAGACAGTATGGAGGAGTGGAGGTGTTGATTCTAGAAGACAGTATGGAGGAGTGAAAGAGTGGAGGTGTTGATTCTAATAGACAGTACGGAGTAGTGGGAGAGTGGAGGTGTTGATTCTAGAAGACAGTATGGAGGACTGAAAGAGTGGAGGTGTTGATTCTAGCAGACAGTATGGAGGAGTGGAGGTGTTGATTCTAGTAGACAGTATGGAGGAGTGGAGGTGTTGATTCTAGAAGACAGTATGGAGGAGTGGAGGTGTTGATTCTTGTAGACAGTATGGAAGAGTGGAGGTGTTGATTCTAGAAGACAGTATGGAGGAGTGAAAGAGTGGAGGTGTTGATTCTAGTAGACAGTACGGAGTAGTGGGAGAGTGGAGGTGTTGATTCTAGAAGACAGTATGGAGGATGAAGAGTGGAGGTGTTGATTCTAGTAGACAGTATGGAGGAGTGGAGGTGTTGATTCTAGAAGACAGTATGGAGGAGTGGAGGTGTTGATTCTAGTAGACAGTATAGAGGAGTGGAGGTGTTGATTCTAGAAGACAGTATGGAGGAGTGGAGGTGTTGATTCTAGTAGACAGTATGGAGGAGTGGAGGTGTTGATTCTAGAAGACAGTATGGAGGAGTGAAAGTGGAGGTGTTGATTCTAGAAGACAGTATGGAGTTAAGAGTGGAGGTGTTGATTCTAGTAGACAGTATGGAGGAGTGGAGGTGTTGATTCTAGAAGACAGTATGGAGGAGTGGAGGTGTTGATTCTAGAAGACAGTATGGAGGAGTGAAAGAGTGGAGGTGTTGATTCTAATAGACAGTACGGAGTAGTGGGAGAGTGGAGGTGTTGATTCTAGAAGACAGTATGGAGGACTGAAAGAGTGGAGGTGTTGATTCTAGCAGACAGTATGGAGGAGTGGAGGTGTTGATTCTAATAGACAGTATAGAGGAGTGGAGGTGTTTATTCTAGAAGACAGTTTGGAGGAGTGAAAGAGTGGAGGTGTTGATTCTAGTAGACAGTATAGAGGAGTGGAGGTGTTGATTCTAGAAGACAGTATAGAGGAGTGGAGGTGTTGATTCTAGAAGACAGTATAGAGGAGTGGAGGTGTTGATTCTAGTAGACAGTATGGAGGAGTGGAGGTGTTGATTCTAGAAGACAGTATGGAGGTGTTGAGGTGTTGATTCCAAAAGACAGTATAGAGGAGTGGAGGTGTTGATTCTAGTAGACAGTATGGAGGAGTGGAGGTGTTGATTCCAGAAGACAGTATAGAGGAGTGGAGGTGTTGATTCTAGCAGACAGTACGGAGGAGTGGTGGTGTTGATTCTAGTAGACAGTATGGAGGAGTGGAGGTGTTGATTCCAGAAGACAGTATAGAGGAGTGGAGGTGTTGATTCTAGAAGACAGTATGGAGGAGTGGAGGTGTTGATTCTAGAAGACAGTATGGAGGAGTGGAGGTGTTGATTCTAGAAGACAGTATGGAGGTGTTGATTCCAGAAGCCAGTATGGAGGAGTGAAAGAGTGGAGGTGTTGATTATAAAAGACAGTACGGAGTAGTGGGAGAGTGGAGGTGTTGATTCTAGTAGACAGTATGGAGGAGTGGAGGTGTTGATTCTAGAAGACAGTATAGAGGAGTGGAGGTGTTGATTCTAGAAGACAGTATGGAGGAGTGGAGGAGTGCAGGTGTTGATTCTAGTAGACAGTATAGAGGAGTGGAGGTGTTGATTCTAGTAGACAGTATAGAGGAGTGGAGGTGTTGATTCTAGAAGACAGTTTGGAGGAGTGGAGGTGTTGATTCTAGTAGACAGTATGGAGGAGTGGAGGTGTTGATTCTAGAAGACAGTATGGAGGAGTGAAAGAGTGGAGGTGTTGATTCTAGTAGACAGTATGGAGGAGTGGAGGTGTTGATTCTAGAAGACAGTTTGGAGGAGTGGAGGTGTTGATTCTAGTAGACAGTATAGAGGAGTGGAGGTGTTGATTCTAGAAGACAGTTTGGAGGAGTGGAGGTGTTGATTCTAGTAGACAGTATGGAGGAGTGGAGGTGTTGATTCTAGAAGACAGTATGGAGGAGTGAGTGGAGGTGTTGATTCTAGATAGACAGTATGGAGTAGTGAGAGAGTGGAGGTGTTGATTCTAGTAGACAGTATGGAGGAGTGGAGGTGTTGATTCTAGTAGACAGTATAGAGGAGTGGAGGTGTTGATTCTAGAAGACAGTATGGAGGAGTGAAAGAGTGGAGGTGTTGATTCTAATAGACAGTACGGAGTAGTGGAGAGTGGAGGTGTTGATTCTAGAAGACAGTATGGAGGATGAAAGAGTGGAGGTGTTGATTCTAGCAGACAGTATGGAGGAGTGGAGGTGTTGATTCTAGTAGACAGTATAGAGGAGTGGAGGTGTTGATTCTAGAAGACAGTATGGAGGAGTGAAAGAGTGGAGGTGTTGATTCTAGTAGACAGTATAGAGGAGTGGAGGTGTTGATTCTAGTAGACAGTATGGAGGAGTGGAGGTGTTGATTCTAGAAGACAGTATGGAGGAGTGGAGGTGTTGATTCTAGTAGACAGTATGGAGGAGTGGAGGTGTTGATTCTAGAAGACAGTATGGAGGTGTTGAGGAGTTGATTCCAAAAGACAGTATAGAGGAGTGGAGGTGTTGATTCTAGAGACAGTATAGAGGAGTGGAGGTGTTGATTCTAGAAGACAGTACAGAGGAGTGGAGGTGTTGATTCTAGTAGACAGTATGGAGGAGTGGAGGTGTTGATTCTAGTAGACAGTATGGAGGAGTGGAGGTGTTGATTCTAGAAGACAGTATAGAGGAGTGGAGGTGTTGATTCTAGAAGACAGTATGGAGGAGTGGAGGTGTTGATTCTAGAAGACAGTATGGAGGAGTGGAGGTGTTGATTCTAGAAGACAGTATGGAGGTGTTGATTCCAGAAGCCAGTATGGAGGAGTGAAAGAGTGGAGGTGTTGATTATAAAAGACAGTACGGAGTAGTGGGAGAGTGGAGGTGTTGATTCTAGTAGACAGTATGGAGGAGTGGAGGTGTTGATTCTAGAAGACAGTATAGGGGAGTGGAGGTGTTGATTCTAGAAGACAGTATGGAGGAGTGGAGGAGTGCAGGTGTTGATTCTAGTAGACAGTATAGAGGAGTGGAGGTGTTGATTCTAGTAGACAGTATAGAGGAGTGGAGGTGTTGATTCTAGAAGACAGTTTGGAGGAGTGGAGGTGTTGATTCTAGTAGACAGTATGGAGGAGTGGAGGTGTTGATTCTAGAAGACAGTATGGAGGAGTGAAAGAGTGGAGGTGTTGATTCTAGTAGACAGTATGGAGGAGTGGAGGTGTTGATTCTAGAAGACAGTTTGGAGGAGTGGAGGTGTTGATTCTAGTAGATAGTATAGAGGAGTGGAGGTGTTGATTCTAGAAGACAGTTTGGAGGAGTGGAGGTGTTGATTCTAGTAGACAGTATGGAGGAGTGGAGGTGTTGATTCTAGAAGACAGTATGGAGGAGTGAAAGAGTGGAGGTGTTGATTCTAATAGACAGTACGGAGTAGTGGGAGAGTGGAGGTGTTGATTCTAGAAGACAGTATGGAGGAGTGAAAGAGTGGAGGTGTTGATTCTAGTAGACAGTATGGAGGAGTGGAGGTGTTGATTCTAGTAGACAGTATGGAGGAGTGGAGGTGTTGATTCTAGAAGACAGTATAGAGGAGTGGAGGTGTTGATTCTAGTAGACAGTATAGAGGAGTGGAGGTGTTGATTCTAGAAGACAGTATGGAGGAGTGAAAGAGTGGAGGTGTTGATTCTAGTAGACAGTATGGAGGAGTGGAGGTGTTGATTCTAGAAGACAGTATGGAGGAGTGGAGGTGTTGATTCTAGAAGACAGTATAGAGGAGTGGAGGTGTTGATTCTAGAAGACAGTTTGGAGGAGTGGAGGTGTTGATTCTAGTAGACAGTATGGAGGAGTGGAGGTGTTGATTCTAGAAGACAGTATGGAGGAGTGAAAGAGTGGAGGTGTTGATTCTAATAGACAGTACGGAGTAGTGGGGAGTGGAGGTGTTGATTCTAGAAGACAGTATGGAGGAGTGAAATGTGGAGGTGTTGATTCTAGTAGACAGTATGGAGGAGTGGAGGTGTTGATTCTAGTAGACAGTATGGAGGAGTGGAGGTGTTGATTCTAGAAGACAGTATGGAGGGATAGAGGAGTGGAGGTGTTGATTCTAGAAGACAGTTTGGAGGAGTGGAGGTGTTGATTCTAGTAGACAGTATGGAGGAGTGGAGGTGTTGATTCTAGAAGACAGTATGGAGGAGTGAAAGAGTGGAGGTGTTGATTCTAGTAGACAGTATAGAGGAGTGGAGGTGTTGATTCTAGTAGACAGTATAGAGGAGTGGAGGTGTTGATTCTAGAAGACAGTTTGGAGGAGTGGAGGTGTTGATTCTAGTAGACAGTATGGAGGAGTGGAGGTGTTGATTCTAGTAGACAGTATGGAGGAGTGAAAGAGTGGAGGTGTTGATTCTAGTAGACAGTATGGAGGAGTGGAGGTGTTGATTCTAGTAGACAGTATGGAGGAGTGGAGGTGTTGATTCTAGTAGACAGTATGGAGGAGTGGAGGTGTTGATTCTAGAAGACAGTATGGAGGAGTGAAAGAGTGGAGGTGTTGATTCTAATAGACAGTACGGAGTAGTGGAGAGTGGAGGTGTTGATTCTAGAAGACAGTATGGAGGATGAAAGAGTGGAGGTGTTGATTCTAGCAGACAGTATGGAGGAGTGGAGGTGTTGATTCTAGTAGACAGTATGGAGGAGTGGAGGTGTTGATTCTAGAAGACAGTATGGAGGAGTGGAGGTGTTGATTCTAGTAGACAGTATGGAGGAGTGGAGGTGTTGATTCTAGAAGACAGTATGGAGGAGTGAAAGAGTGGAGGTGTTGATTCTAATAGACAGTACGGAGTAGTGGGAGAGTGGAGGTGTTGATTCTAGAAGACAGTATGGAGGACTGAAAGAGTGGAGGTGTTGATTCTAGTAGACAGTATGGAGGAGTGGAGGTGTTGATTCTAGAAGACAGTTTGGAGGAGTGGAGGTGTTGATTCTAGTAGACAGTATGGAGGAGTGGAGGTGTTGATTCTAGAAGACAGTATGGAGGAGTGGAGGTGTTGATTCTAGTAGACAGTATGGAGGAGTGGAGGTGTTGATTCTAGTAGACAGTATGGAGGAGTGAGAGTGGAGGTGTTGATTCTAGTAGACAGTATGGAGGAGTGGAGGTGTTGATTCTAGTAGACAGTATAGAGGAGTGGAGGTGTTGATTCTAGTAGACAGTATGGAGGAGTGGAGGTGTTGATTCTAGTAGACAGTATGGAGGAGTGGAGGTGTTGATTCTAGTAGACAGTATGAGAGGAGTGGAGGTGTTGATTCTAGAAGACAGTATGGAGGAGTGGAGTGGAGGTGTTGATTCTAGTAGACAGTATAGAGGAGTGGAGGTGTTGATTCTAGAAGACAGTATGGAGGAGTGGAGGTGTTGATTCTAGAAGACAGTATGGAGGAGTGGAGGTGTTGATTCTAGTAGACAGTATGGAGGAGTGGAGGTGTTGATTCTAGAAGACAGTATGGAGGAGTGAAGGAGGTGTTGATTCTAGAAGACAGTATGAGAGGAGTGGAGGTGTTGATTCTAGTAGACAGTATAGAGGAGTGGAGGTGTTGATTCTAGAAGACAGTATGGAGGAGTGGAGGTGTTGATTCTAGCAGACAGTATGGAGGAGTGGAGGTGTTGATTCTAGTAGACAGTATGGAGGAGTGGAGGTGTTGATTCTAGAAGACAGTATGGAGGAGTGGAGGTGTTGATTCTAGAAGACAGTATGGAGGAGTGGAGGTGTTGATTCTAGAAGACAGTATGGAGGAGTGGAGGTGTTGATTCTAGTAGACAGTATGGAGTGGAGGTGTTGATTCTAGAAGACAGTATGGAGGAGTGAAAGTGGAGGTGTTGATTCTAGAAGACAGTATGGAGTAGAGTGGAGGTGTTGATTCTAGTAGACAGTATGGAGGAGTGGAGGTGTTGATTCTAGAAGACAGTATAGAGGAGTGGAGGTGTTGATTCTAGAAGACAGTATGGAGGAGTGGAGAGTGAGGTGTTGATTCTAGTAGACAGTATAGAGGAGTGGAGGTGTTGATTCTAGAAGACAGTATGGAGGAGTGGAGGTGTTGATTTCTAGAAGACAGTATGGAGGAGTGGAGGTGTTGATTCTAGTAGACAGTATGGAGGAGTGGAGGTGTTGATTCTAGTAGACAGTATGGAGGAGTGGAGGTGTTGATTCTAGTAGACAGTATGGAGGAGTGGAGGTGTTGATTCTAGAAGACAGTATGGAGGAGTGAAAGAGTGGAGGTGTTGATTCTAATAGACAGTACGAGTAGTGGGAGAGTGGAGGTGTTGATTCTAGAAGACAGTATGGAGGATGAAAGAGTGGAGGTGTTGATTCTAGAAGACAGTATGGAGGAGTGGAGGTGTTGATTCTAGTAGACAGTATGGAGGAGTGGAGGTGTTGATTCTAGTAGACAGTATGGAGGAGTGGAGGTGTTGATTCTAGTAGACAGTATGGAGGAGTGGAGGTGTTGATTCTAGAAGACAGTATGGAGGAGTGAAAGATGGAGGTGTTGATTCTAATAGACAGTACGGAGTAGTGGGAGTGGAGGTGTTGATTCTAGAAGACAGTATGGAGGAGTGAAAGTGTGGAGGTGTTGATTCTAGTAGACAGTATGGAGGAGTGGAGGTGTTGATTCTAGAAGACAGTATGGAGGAGTGGAGGTGTTGATTCTAGAAGACAGTTTGGAGGAGTGGAGGTGTTGATTCTAGTAGACAGTATAGAGGAGTGGAGGTGTTGATTCTAGAAGACAGTATGGAGGAGTGGAGGTGTTGATTCTAGTAGACAGTATGGAGGAGTGGAGGTGTTGATTCTAGTAGACAGTATAGAGGAGTGGAGGTGTTGATTCTAGAAGACAGTTTGGAGGAGTGGAGGTGTTGATTCTAGTAGACAGTATGGAGGAGTGGAGGTGTTGATTCTAGTAGACAGTATGGAGGAGTGAAAGAGTGGAGGTGTTGATTCTAGTAGACAGTATGGAGGAGTGGAGGTGTTGATTCTAGAAGACAGTATGGAGGAGTGGAGGTGTTGATTCTAGAAGACAGTATGGAGGAGTGGAGGTGTTGATTCTAGTAGACAGTATGGAGGAGTGGAGGTGTTGATTCTAGAAGACAGTATGGAGGAGTGGAGGTGTTGATTCTAGTAGACAGTATAGAGGAGTGGAGGTGTTGATTCTAGAAGACAGTATAGAGGAGTGGAGGTGTTGATTCTAGTAGACAGTATAGAGGAGTGGAGGTGTTGATTCTAGAAGACAGTTTGGAGGAGTGGAGGTGTTGATTCTAGTAGACAGTATGGAGGAGTGGAGGTGTTGATTCTAGTAGACAGTATGGAGGAGTGAAAGAGTGGAGGTGTTGATTCTAGTAGACAGTATGGAGGAGTGGAGGTGTTGATTCTAGAAGACAGTATGGAGGAGTGGAGGTGTTGATTCTAGAAGACAGTATGGAGGAGTGGAGGTGTTGATTCTAGTAGACAGTATGGAGGAGTGGAGGTGTTGATTCTAGTAGACAGTATGGAGGAGTGGAGGTGTTGATTCTAGAAGACAGTATGGAGGAGTGAAAGAGTGAGGTGTTGATTCTAATAGACAGTACGGAGTAGTGGAGAGTGGAGGTGTTGATTCTAGAAGACAGTATGGAGGACTGAAAGAGTGGAGGTGTTGATTCTAGAAGACAGTATGGAGGAGTGGAGGTGTTGATTCTAGTAGACAGTATGGAGGAGTGGAGGTGTTGATTCTAGTAGACAGTATGGAGGAGTGGAGGTGTTGATTCTAGTAGACAGTATGGAGGAGTGGAGGTGTTGATTCTAGAAGACAGTATGGAGGAGTGAAAGAGTGGAGGTGTTGATTCTAGTAGACAGTATGGAGTGGGAGAGTGGAGGTGTTGATTCTAGAAGACAGTATGGAGGACTGAAAGAGTGGAGGTGTTGATTCTAGTAGACAGTATGGAGGAGTGGAGGTGTTGATTCTAGAAGACAGTATGGAGGAGTGGAGGTGTTGATTCTAGTAGACAGTATAGAGGAGTGGAGGTGTTGATTCTAGAAGACAGTATGGAGGAGTGGAGGTGTTGATTCTAGTAGACAGTATGGAGGAGTGGAGGTGTTGATTCTAGAAGACAGTATGAGGAGGAGTGGAGGTGTTGATTCTAGAAGACAGTATGGAGAGGAGTGGAGGTGTTGATTCTAGTAGACAGTATGGAGGAGTGGAGGTGTTGATTCTAGAAGACAGTATGGAGGAGTGGAGGTGTTGATTCTAGAAGACAGTATGGAGGAGTGAGAGTGGAGGTGTTGATTCTAGACAGACAGTATGGAGGAGTGGAGGTGTTGATTCTAGAAGACAGTATGGAGGAGAGAGTGGAGGTGTTGATTCTAGAAGACAGTATGGAGGAGTGGAGGTGTTGATTCTAGAAGACAGTATGGAGGAGTGGAGGTGTTGATTCTAGTAGACAGTATGGAGGAGTGGAGGTGTTGATTCTAGAAGACAGTATGGAGGAGTTGAGGTGTTGATTCCAGAAGACAGTATAGAGGAGTGGAGGTGTTGATTCTAGTAGACAGTATAGAGGAGTGGAGGTGTTGATTCTAGAGACAGTATAGAGGAGTGGAGGTGTTGATTCTAGAAGACAGTACAGAGGAGTGGAGGTGTTGATTCTAGTAGACAGTATGGAGGAGTGGAGGTGTTGATTCCAGAAGACAGTATAGAGGAGTGGAGGTGTTGATTCTAGAAGACAGTATGGAGGAGTGGAGGTGTTGATTATAGAAGACAGTATGGAGGAGTGGAGGTGTTGATTCTAGAAGACAGTATGGAGGTGTTGATTCCAGAAGCCAGTATGGAGGAGTGAAAGAGTGGAGGTGTTGATTATAAAAGACAGTATGGAGTAGTGGGAGAGTGGAGGTGTTGATTCTAGTAGACAGTATGGAGGAGTGGAGGTGTTGATTCTAGAAGACAGTATAGGGGAGTGGAGGTGTTGATTCTAGAAGACAGTATGGAGGAGTGGAGGAGTGCAGGTGTTGATTCTAGTAGACAGTATAGAGGAGTGGAGGTGTTGATTCTAGTAGACAGTATAGAGGAGTGGAGGTGTTGATTCTAGAAGACAGTTTGGAGGAGTGGAGGTGTTGATTCTAGTAGACAGTATGGAGGAGTGGAGGTGTTGATTCTAGAAGACAGTATGGAGGAGTGAAAGAGTGGAGGTGTTGATTCTAGTAGACAGTATGGAGGAGTGGAGGTGTTGATTCTAGAAGACAGTTTGGAGGAGTGGAGGTGTTGATTCTAGTAGATAGTATAGAGGAGTGGAGGTGTTGATTCTAGAAGACAGTTTGGAGGAGTGGAGGTGTTGATTCTAGTAGACAGTATGGAGGAGTGGAGGTGTTGATTCTAGAAGACAGTATGGAGGAGTGAAAGAGTGGAGGTGTTGATTCTAATAGACAGTACGGAGTAGTGGGAGAGTGGAGGTGTTGATTCTAGAAGACAGTATGGAGGAGTGAAAGAGTGGAGGTGTTGATTCTAGTAGACAGTATGGAGGAGTGGAGGTGTTGATTCTAGTAGACAGTATGGAGGAGTGGAGGTGTTGATTCTAGAAGACAGTTTGGAGGAGTGGAGGTGTTGATTCTAGTAGACAGTATGGAGGAGTGGAGGTGTTGATTCTAGAAGACAGTATGGAGGAGTGAAAGAGTGGAGGTGTTGATTCTAGTAGACAGTATAGAGGAGTGGAGGTGTTGATTCTAGAAGACAGTATAGAGGAGTGGAGGTGTTGATTCTAGTAGACAGTATAGAGGAGTGGAGGTGTTGATTCTAGAAGACAGTTTGGAGGAGTGGAGGTGTTGATTCTAGTAGACAGTATGGAGGAGTGGAGGTGTTGATTCTAGAAGACAGTATGGAGGAGTGAAAGATGGAGGTGTTGATTCTAATAGACAGTACGGAGTAGTGGGAGAGTGGAGGTGTTGATTCTAGAAGACAGTATGGAGGAGTGAAATTGGAGGTGTTGATTCTAGTAGACAGTATGGAGGAGTGGAGGTGTTGATTCTAGTAGACAGTACGGAGGAGTGGAGGTGTTGATTCTAGAAGACAGTATGGAGGAGTGGAGGTGTTGATTCTAGTAGACAGTATAGAGGAGTGGAGGTGTTGATTCTAGAAGACAGTTTGGAGGAGTGGAGGTGTTGATTCTAGTAGACAGTATGGAGGAGTGGAGGTGTTGATTCTAGAAGACAGTATGGAGGAGTGAAAGAGTGGAGGTGTTGATTCTAGTAGACAGTATGGAGGAGTGGAGGTGTTGATTCTAGTAGACAGTATGGAGGAGTGGAGGTGTTGATTCTAGAAGACAGTATGGAGGAGTGGAGGTGTTGATTCTAGTAGACAGTATGGAGGAGTGGAGGTGTTGATTCTAGAAGACAGTATGGAGGAGTGAAAGAGTGGAGGTGTTGATTCTAGTAGACAGTATGGAGAGAGTGGAGGTGTTGATTCTAGAAGACAGTATGGAGGAGTGGAGGTGTTGATTCTAGTAGACAGTATGGAGGAGTGGAGGTGTTGATTCTAGAAGACAGTATGGAGGAGTGGAGGTGTTGATTCTAGAAGACAGTATGGAGGAGTGGAGGTGTTGATTCTAGAAGACAGTATGGAGGAGTGGAGGTGTTGATTCTAGTAGACAGAATGGAGGAGTGAAAGTGGAGGTGTTGATTCTAGAAGACAGTATGGAGGAGTGGAGGTGTTGATTCTAGTAGACAGTATGGAGGAGTGGAGGTGTTGATTCTAGAAGACAGTATGGAGGAGTGGAGGTGTTGATTCTAGTAGACAGTATGGAGGAGTGGAGGTGTTGATTCTAGAAGACAGTATGGAGGAGTGAAAGAGTGGAGGTGTTGATTCTAGCAGACAGTATGGAGGAGTGGAGGTGTTGATTCCAGTAGACAGTATGGAGGAGTGGAGGTGTTGATTCTAGAAGACAGTATGGAGGAGTGAAAGAGTGGAGGTGTTGATTCTAGTAGACAGTATGGAGGAGTGGAGGTGTTGATTCTAGTAGACAGTATGGAGGAGTGGAGGTGTTGATTCTAGAAGACAGTATGGAGGAGTGGAGGTGTTGATTCTAGTAGACAGTATGGAGGAGTGGAGGTGTTGATTCTAGAAGACAGTATGGAGGAGTGGAGGTGTTGATTCTAGAAGACAGTATGGAGGAGTGGAGGTGTTGATTCTAGTAGACAGTATAGAGGAGTGGAGGTGTTGATTCTAGAAGACAGTATGGAGGAGTGGAGGTGTTGATTCTAGAAGACAGTATGGAGGAGTGGAGGTGTTGATTCTAGAAGACAGTATGGAGGAGTGGAGGTGTTGATTCTAGAAGACAGTATAGAGGAGTGGAGGTGTTGATTCTAGAAGACAGTATGGAGGAGTGGAGGTGTTGATTCTAGAAGACAGTATGGAGGAGTGGAGGTGTTGATTCTAGAAGACAGTATGGAGGAGTGAAAGAGTGGAGGTGTTGATTCTAGAAGACAGTATGGAGGAGTGGAGGTGTTGATTCTAGAAGACAGTATGGAGGAGTGGAGGTGTTGATTCTAGTAGACAGTATGGAGGAGTGGAGGTGTTGATTCTAGAAGACAGTATGGAGGAGTGGAGGTGTTGATTCTAGTAGACAGTATGGAGGAGTGGAGGTGTTGATTCTAGAAGACAGTATGGAGGAGTGGAGGTGTTGATTCTAGAAGACAGTATGGAGGAGTGGAGGTGTTGATTCTAGTAGACAGTATGGAGGAGTGGAGGTGTTGATTCTAGAAGACAGTATGGAGGGAGTGGAGGTGTTGATTCTAGTAGACAGTATGGAGGAGTGGAGGTGTTGATTCTAGAAGACAGTATGGAGGAGTGGAGGTGTTGATTCTAGAAGACAGTATGGAGGAGTGGAAGAGTGAGGTGTTGATTCTAGTAGACAGTATAGAGGAGTGGAGGTGTTGATTCTAGTAGACAGTATAGAGGAGTGGAGGTGTTGATTCTAGAAGACAGTTTGGAGGAGTGGAGGTGTTGATTCTAGTAGACAGTATGGAGGAGTGGAGGTGTTGATTCTAGAAGACAGTATGGAGGAGTGGAGGTGTTGATTCTAGTAGACAGTATGGAGGAGTGGAGGTGTTGATTCTAGAAGACAGTATGGAGGAGTGAAAGATGGAGGTGTTGATTCTAGTAGACAGTACGGAGTAGTGGAGAGTGGAGGTGTTGATTCTAGAAGACAGTATGGAGGAGTGAAAGTGTGGAGGTGTTGATTCTAGTAGACAGTATGGAGGAGTGGAGGTGTTGATTCTAGTAGACAGTATGGAGGAGTGGAGGTGTTGATTCTAGAAGACAGTATGGAGGAGTGGAGGTGTTGATTCTAGTAGACAGTATAGAGGAGTGGAGGTGTTGATTCTAGAAGACAGTATGGAGGAGTGGAGGTGTTGATTCTAGTAGACAGTATGGAGGAGTGGAGGTGTTGATTCTAGTAGACAGTATGGAGGAGTGGAGGTGTTGATTCTAGAAGACAGTTTGGAGGAGTGGAGGTGTTGATTCTAGTAGACAGTATGGAGGAGTGGAGGTGTTGATTCTAGAAGACAGTATGGAGGAGTGGAGGTGTTGATTCTAGTAGACAGTATAGAGGAGTGGAGGTGTTGATTCTAGAAGACAGTATGGAGGAGTGGAGGTGTTGATTCTAGTAGACAGTATGGAGGAGTGGAGGTGTTGATTCTAGTAGACAGTATGGAGGAGTGAAAGAGTGGAGGTGTTGATTCTAATGGACAGTATGGAGGAGTGGAGGTGTTGATTCTAGAAGACAGTATGGAGGAGTGGAGGTGTTGATTCTAGAAGACAGTATGGAGGAGTGGAGGTGTTGATTCTAGTAGACAGTATGGAGGAGTGGAGGTGTTGATTCTAGTAGACAGTATGGAGGAGTGGAGGTGTTGATTCTAGTAGACAGTATGGAGGAGTGGAGGTGTTGATTCTAGAAGACAGTATGGAGGAGTGAAAGAGTGGAGGTGTTGATTCTAATAGACAGTACGGAGTAGTGGGAGAGTGGAGGTGTTGATTCTAGAAGACAGTATGGAGGACTGAAAGAGTGGAGGTGTTGATTCTAGAAGACAGTATGGAGGAGTGGAGGTGTTGATTCTAGTAGACAGTATGGAGGAGTGGAGGTGTTGATTCTAGTAGACAGTATGGAGGAGTGGAGGTGTTGATTCTAGTAGACAGTATGGAGGAGTGGAGGTGTTGATTCTAGAAGACAGTATGGAGGAGTGAAAATGGAGGTGTTGATTCTAATAGACAGTACGGAGTAGTGGGAGAGTGGAGGTGTTGATTCTAGAAGACAGTATGGAGGAGTGAAAGAGTGGAGGTGTTGATTCTAGTAGACAGTATGGAGGAGTGGAGGTGTTGATTCTAGTAGACAGTATGGAGGAGTGGAGGTGTTGATTCTAGAAGACAGTATGGAGGAGTGGAGGTGTTGATTCTAGTAGACAGTATGGAGGAGTGGAGGTGTTGATTCTAGAAGACAGTATGGAGGAGTGGAGGTGTTGATTCTAGAAGACAGTATAGAGGAGTGGAGGTGTTGATTCTAGTAGACAGTATAGAGGAGTGGAGGTGTTGATTCTAGAAGACAGTTTGGAGGAGTGGAGGTGTTGATTCTAGTAGACAGTATGGAGGAGTGGAGGTGTTGATTCTAGAAGACAGTATGGAGGAGTGAAAGAGTGGAGGTGTTGATTCTAGTAGACAGTATGGAGGAGTGGAGGTGTTGATTCTAGAAGACAGTATGGAGGAGTGGAGGTGTTGATTCTAGAAGACAGTATGGAGGAGTGGAGGTGTTGATTCTAGTAGACAGTATGGAGGAGTGGAGGTGTTGATTCTAGAAGACAGTATAGAGGAGTGGAGGTGTTGATTCTAGTAGACAGTATGGAGGAGTGGAGGTGTTGATTCTAGTAGACAGTATAGAGGAGTGGAGGTGTTGATTCTAGTAGACAGTATAGAGGAGTGGAGGTGTTGATTCTAGAAGACAGTTTGGAGGAGTGGAGGTGTTGATTCTAGTAGACAGTATGGAGGAGTGGAGGTGTTGATTCTAGTAGACAGTATGGAGGAGTGAAAGAGTGGAGGTGTTGATTCTAGCAGACAGTATGGAGGAGTGGAGGTGTTGATTCTAGAAGACAGTATGGAGGAGTGGAGGTGTTGATTCTAGAAGACAGTATGGAGGAGTGGAGGTGTTGATTCTAGTAGACAGTATGGAGGAGTGGAGGTGTTGATTCTAGTAGACAGTATGGAGGAGTGGAGGTGTTGATTCTAGTAGACAGTATGGAGGAGTGGAGGTGTTGATTCTAGAAGACAGTATGGAGGAGTGAAAGAGTGGAGGTGTTGATTCTAATAGACAGTACATAGTGGAGAGTGGAGGTGTTGATTCTAGAAGACAGTATGGAGGACGAAAGAGTGGAGGTGTTGATTCTAGAAGACAGTATGGAGGAGTGGAGGTGTTGATTCTAGAAGACAGTATGGAGGAGTGGAGGTGTTGATTCTAGTAGACAGTATGGAGGAGTGGAGGTGTTGATTCTAGTAGACAGTATGGAGGAGTGGAGGTGTTGATTCTAGAAGACAGTATGGAGGAGTGGAGGTGTTGATTCTAGAAGACAGTATGGAGGAGTGAAAAGTGGAGGTGTTGATTCTAGTAGACAGTATGGAGTGAGAGTGGAGGTGTTGATTCTAGAAGACAGTATGGAGGAGTGGAGGTGTTGATTCTAGTAGACAGTATGGAGGAGTGGAGGTGTTGATTCTAGAAGACAGTATGGAGGAGTGGAGGTGTTGATTCTAGTAGACAGTATGGAGGAGTGGAGGTGTTGATTCTAGAAGACAGTATGGAGGAGTGAAAGAGTGGAGGTGTTGATTCTAATAGACAGTACGGAGTAGTGGAGAGTGGAGGTGTTGATTCTAGAAGACAGTATGGAGGAGTGAAAGGTGGAGGTGTTGATTCTAGAAGACAGTATGGAGGAGTGGAGGTGTTGATTCTAGAAGACAGTATGGAGGAGTGGAGGTGTTGATTCTAGAAGACAGTATGGAGGAGTGGAGGTGTTTATTCTAGTAGACAGTATAGAGGAGTGGAGGTGTTGATTCTAGAAGACAGTATGGAGGAGTGGAGGTGTTGATTCTAGTAGACAGTATGGAGGAGTGGAGGTGTTGATTCTAGAAGACAGTATGGAGGAGTGGAGGTGTTGATTCTAGAAGACAGTATGGAGGAGTGGAGGTGTTGATTCTAGTAGACAGTATGGAGGAGTGGAGGTGTTGATTCTAGTAGACAGTATGGAGGAGTGAAAGAGTGGAGGTGTTGATTCTAGTAGACAGTATGGAGGAGTGGAGGTGTTGATTCTAGAAGACAGTATGGAGGAGTGGAGGTGTTGATTCTAGAAGACAGTATGGAGGAGTGGAGGTGTTGATTCTAGAAGACAGTATAGAGGAGTGGAGGTGTTGATTCTAGAAGACAGTATGGAGGAGTGGAGGTGTTGATTCTAGTAGACAGTATGGAGGAGTGGAGGTGTTGATTCTAGAAGACAGTATGGAGGAGTGAAAGAGTGGAGGTGTTGATTCTAGTAGACAGTATGGAGGAGTGGAGGTGTTGATTCTAGAAGACAGTATGGAGGAGTGGAGGTGTTGATTCTAGAAGACAGTATGGAGGAGTGGAGGTGTTGATTCTAGTAGACAGTATGGAGGAGTGGAGGTGTTGATTCTAGAAGACAGTATGGAGGAGTGGAGGTGTTGATTCTAGTAGACAGTATAGAGGAGTGGAGGTGTTGATTCTAGTAGACAGTATAGAGGAGTGGAGGTGTTGATTCTAGTAGACAGTATAGAGGAGTGGAGGTGTTGATTCTAGAAGACAGTTTGGAGGAGTGGAGGTGTTGATTCTAGTAGACAGTATGGAGGAGTGGAGGTGTTGATTCTAGAAGACAGTATGGAGGAGTGAATGGAGGTGTTGATTCTAGTAGACAGTATGGAGGAGTGGAGGTGTTGATTCTAGAAGACAGTATGGAGGAGTGGAGGTGTTGATTCTAGAAGACAGTATGGAGGAGTGGAGGTGTTGATTCTAGTAGACAGTATGGAGGAGTGGAGGTGTTGATTCTAGTAGACAGTATGGAGGAGTGGAGGTGTTGATTCTAGTAGACAGTATGGAGGAGTGGAGGTGTTGATTCTAGAAGACAGTATGGAGGAGTGAAAGAGTGGAGGTGTTGATTCTAATAGACAGTATGGAGGGAGAGTGGAGGTGTTGATTCTAGAAGACAGTATGGAGGACTGAAAGAGTGGAGGTGTTGATTCTAGAAGACAGTATGGAGGAGTGGAGGTGTTGATTCTAGTAGACAGTATGGAGGAGTGGAGGTGTTGATTCTAGAAGACAGTATGGAGGAGTGGAGGTGTTGATTCTAGTAGACAGTATGGAGGAGTGGAGGTGTTGATTCTAGAAGACAGTATGGAGGAGTGAAAGAGTGGAGGTGTTGATTCTAATAGACAGTACGGAGTAGTGGAGAGTGGAGGTGTTGATTCTAGAAGACAGTATGGAGGAAAAGAGTGGAGGTGTTGATTCTAGTAGACAGTATGGAGGAGTGGAGGTGTTGATTCTAGAAGACAGTTTGGAGGAGTGGAGGTGTTGATTCTAGTAGACAGTATAGAGGAGTGGAGGTGTTGATTCTAGAAGACAGTATGGAGGAGTGGAGGTGTTGATTCTAGTAGACAGTATGGAGGAGTGGAGGTGTTGATTCTAGAAGACAGTATGGAGGAGTGAAAGTGTGGAGGTGTTGATTCTAGAAGACAGTATAGTGGAGGAGTGGAGGTGTTGATTCTAGTAGACAGTATGGAGGAGTGGAGGTGTTGATTCTAGAAGACAGTATGGAGGAGTGGAGGTGTTGATTCTAGAAGACAGTATGGAGGAGTGGAGAGTGGAGGTGTTGATTCTAATAGACAGTACGAGTAGTGGGAGAGTGGAGGTGTTGATTCTAGAAGACAGTATGGAGGATGAAAGAGTGGAGGTGTTGATTCTAGAAGACAGTATGGAGGAGTGGAGGTGTTGATTCTAATAGACAGTATAGAGGAGTGGAGGTGTTGATTCTAGAAGACAGTTTGGAGGAGTGAAAGAGTGGAGGTGTTGATTCTAGTAGACAGTATAGAGGAGTGGAGGTGTTGATTCTAGAAGACAGTATAGAGGAGTGGAGGTGTTGATTCTAGAAGACAGTATTGTAGGAGTGGAGGTGTTGATTCTAGTAGACAGTATGGAGGAGTGGAGGTGTTGATTCTAGAAGACAGTATGGAGGTGTTGAGGAGTTGATTCCAGAAGACAGTATAGAGGAGTGGAGGTGTTGATTCTAGTAGACAGTATAGAGGAGTGGAGGTGTTGATTCTAGAAGACAGTATAGAGGAGTGGAGGTGTTGATTCTAGCAGACAGTACGGAGGAGTGGTGGTGTTGATTCTAGTAGACAGTATGGAGGAGTGGAGGTGTTGATTCTAGAAGACAGTATAGAGGAGTGGAGGTGTTGATTCTAGAAGACAGTATGGAGGAGTGGAGGTGTTGATTCTAGAAGACAGTATGGAGGAGTGGAGGTGTTGATTCTAGAAGACAGTATGGAGGTGTTGATTCCAGAAGCCAGTATGGAGGAGTGAAAGTGTGGAGGTGTTGATTCTAAAAGACAGTATGGAGTAGTGGGAGAGTGGAGGTGTTGATTCTAGTAGACAGTATGGAGGAGTGGAGGTGTTGATTCTAGAAGACAGTATAGGGGAGTGGAGGTGTTGATTCTAGAAGACAGTATGGAGGAGTGGAGGAGTGCAGGTGTTGATTCTAGTAGACAGTATAGAGGAGTGGAGGTGTTGATTCTAGTAGACAGTATAGAGGAGTGGAGGTGTTGATTCTAGAAGACAGTTTGGAGGAGTGGAGGTGTTGATTCTAGTAGACAGTATGGAGGAGTGGAGGTGTTGATTCTAGAAGACAGTATGGAGGAGTGAAAGAGTGGAGGTGTTGATTCTAGTAGACAGTATGGAGGAGTGGAGGTGTTGATTCTAGAAGACAGTTTGGAGGAGTGGAGGTGTTGATTCTAGTAGATAGTATAGAGGAGTGGAGGTGTTGATTCTAGAAGACAGTTTGGAGGAGTGGAGGTGTTGATTCTAGTAGACAGTATGGAGGAGTGGAGGTGTTGATTCTAGAAGACAGTATGGAGGAGTGAAAGAGTGGAGGTGTTGATTCTAATAGACAGTACGGAGTAGTGGGAGAGTGGAGGTGTTGATTCTAGAAGACAGTATGGAGGAGTGAAAGTGTGGAGGTGTTGATTCTAGTAGACAGTATGGAGGAGTGGAGGTGTTGATACTAGTAGACAGTATGGAGGAGTGGAGGTGTTGATTCTAGAAGACAGTATAGAGGAGTGGAGGTGTTGATTCTAGTAGACAGTATAGAGGAGTGGAGGTGTTGATTCTAGAAGACAGTATGGAGGAGTGAAAGAGTGGAGGTGTTGATTCTAGTAGACAGTATGGAGGAGTGGAGGTGTTGATTCTAGAAGACAGTTTGGAGGAGTGGAGGTGTTGATTCTAGTAGACAGTATAGAGGAGTGGAGGTGTTGATTCTAGAAGACAGTTTGGAGGAGTGGAGGTGTTGATTCTAGTAGACAGTATGGAGGAGTGGAGGTGTTGATTCTAGAAGACAGTATGGAGGAGTGAAAGAGTGGAGGTGTTGATTCTAATAGACAGTACGGAGTAGTGGGAGAGTGGAGGTGTTGATTCTAGAAGACAGTATGGAGGAGTGAAAGAGTGGAGGTGTTGATTCTAGTAGACAGTATGGAGGAGTGGAGGTGTTGATTCTAGTAGACAGTATGGAGGAGTGGAGGTGTTGATTCTAGAAGACAGTATGGAGGAGTGGAGGTGTTGATTCTAGTAGACAGTATGGAGGAGTGGAGGTGTTGATTCTAGAAGACAGTTTGGAGGAGTGGAGGTGTTGATTCTAGTAGACAGTATGGAGGAGTGGAGGTGTTGATTCTAGAAGACAGTATGGAGGAGTGAAAGAGTGGAGGTGTTGATTCTAGTAGACAGTATAGAGGAGTGGAGGTGTTGATTCTAGTAGACAGTATAGAGGAGTGGAGGTGTTGATTCTAGAAGACAGTTTGGAGGAGTGGAGGTGTAGATTCTAGTAGACAGTATGGAGGAGTGGAGGTGTTGATTCTAGTAGACAGTATGGAGGAGTGAAAGAGTGGAGGTGTTGATTCTAGTAGACAGTATGGAGGAGTGGAGGTGTTGATTCTAGTAGACAGTATGGAGGAGTGGAGGTGTTGATTCTAGTAGACAGTATGGAGGAGTGGAGGTGTTGATTCTAGAAGACAGTATGGAGGAGTGAAAGAGTGGAGGTGTTGATTCTAATAGACAGTACGGAGTAGTGGGAGAGTGGAGGTGTTGATTCTAGAAGACAGTATGGAGGATAAGAGTGGAGGTGTTGATTCTAGCAGACAGTATGGAGGAGTGGAGGTGTTGATTCTAGTAGACAGTATGGAGGAGTGGAGGTGTTGATTCTAGAAGACAGTATGGAGGAGTGGAGGTGTTGATTCTAGTAGACAGTATGGAGGAGTGGAGGTGTTGATTCTAGAAGACAGTATGGAGGAGTGAAAGAGTGGAGGTGTTGATTCTAATAGACAGTACGGAGTAGTGGTAGAGTGGAGGTGTTGATTCTAGAAGACAGTATGGAGGACTGAAAGAGTGGAGGTGTTGATTCTAGTAGACAGTATGGAGGAGTGGAGGTGTTGATTCTAGAAGACAGTATGGAGGAGTGGAGGTGTTGATTCTAGTAGATAGTATAGAGGAGTGGAGGTGTTGATTCTAGAAGACAGTTTGGAGGAGTGGAGGTGTTGATTCTAGTAGACAGTATGGAGGAGTGGAGGTGTTGATTCTAGAAGACAGTATGGAGGAGTAAAAGAGTGGAGGTGTTGATTCTAGTAGACAGTATAGAGGAGTGGAGGTGTTGATTCTAGTAGACAGTATAGAGGAGTGGAGGTGTTGATTCTAGAAGACAGTTTGGAGGAGTGGAGGTGTTGATTCTAGTAGACAGTATGGAGGAGTGGAGGTGTTGATTCTAGTAGACAGTATGGAGGAGTGAAAGAGTGGAGGTGTTGATTCTAGTAGACAGTATGGAGGAGTGGAGGTGTTGATTCTAGTAGACAGTATGGAGGAGTGGAGGTGTTGATTCTAGTAGACAGTATGGAGGAGTGGAGGTGTTGATTCTAGAAGACAGTATGGAGGAGTGAAAGAGTGGAGGTGTTGATTCTAGTAGACAGTACGGAGTAGTGGGAGAGTGGAGGTGTTGATTCTAGAAGACAGTATGGAGGACTGAAAGAGTGGAGGTGTTGATTCTAGCAGACAGTATGGAGGAGTGGAGGTGTTGATTCTAGTAGACAGTATGGAGGAGTGGAGGTGTTGATTCTAGAAGACAGTATGGAGGAGTGGAGGTGTTGATTCTAGTAGACAGTATGGAAGAGTGGAGGTGTTGATTCTAGAAGACAGTATGGAGGAGTGAAAGAGTGGAGGTGTGGATTCTAGTAGACAGTACGGAGTAGTGGGAGAGTGGAGGTGTTGATTCTAGAAGACAGTATGGAGGACTAAGAGTGGAGGTGTTGATTCTAGTAGACAGTATGGAGGAGTGGAGGTGTTGATTCTAGAAGACAGTTTGGAGGAGTGGAGGTGTTGATTCTAGTAGACAGTATGGAGGAGTGGAGGTGTTGATTCTAGAAGACAGTTTGGAGGAGTGGAGGTGTTGATTCTAGTAGACAGTATGGAGGTGTTGATTCCAGAAGCCAGTATGGAGGAGTGAAAGTGTGGAGGTGTTGATTCTAAAAGACAGTACGGAGTAGTGGGAGAGTGGAGGTGTTGATTCTAGTAGACAGTATGGAGGAGTGGAGGTGTTGATTCTAGTAGACAGTATAGAGGAGTGGAGGTGTTGATTCTAGAAGACAGTATGGAGGAGTGAAAGAGTGCAGGTGTTGATTCTAGTAGACAGTATAGAGGAGTGGAGGTGTTGATTCTAGTAGACAGTATAGAGGAGTGGAGGTGTTGATTCTAGAAGACAGTTTGGAGGAGTGGAGGTGTTGATTCTAGTAGACAGTATGGAGGAGTGGAGGTGTTGATTCTAGAAGACAGTATGGAGGAGTGAAAGAGTGGAGGTGTTGATTCTAGTAGACAGTATGGAGGAGTGGAGGTGTTGATTCTAGAAGACAGTTTGGAGGAGTGGAGGTGTTGATTCTAGTAGATAGTATAGAGGAGTGGAGGTGTTGATTCTAGAAGACAGTTTGGAGGAGTGGAGGTGTTGATTCTAGTAGACAGTATGGAGGAGTGGAGGTGTTGATTCTAGAAGACAGTATGGAGGAGTGAAAGAGTGGAGGTGTTGATTCTAGTAGACAGTACGGAGTAGTGGGAGAGTGGAGGTGTTGATTCTAGAAGACAGTATGGAGGAGTGAAAGAGTGGAGGTGTTGATTCTAGTAGACAGTATGGAGGAGTGGAGGTGTTGATTCTAGTAGACAGTATGGAGGAGTGGAGGTGTTGATTCTAGAAGACAGTATGGAGGAGTGGAGGTGTTGATTCTAGTAGACAGTATGGAGGAGTGGAGGTGTTGATTCTAGAAGACAGTTTGGAGGAGTGGAGGTGTTGATTCTAGTAGACAGTATAGAGGAGTGGAGGTGTTGATTCTAGTAGACAGTATAGAGGAGTGGAGGTGTTGATTCTAGTAGACAGTATAGAGGAGTGGAGGTGTTGATTCTAGAAGACAGTTTGGAGGAGTGGAGGTTTAGATTCTAGTAGACAGTATGGAGGAGTGGAGGTGTTGATTCTAGTAGACAGTATGGAGGAGTGAAAGAGTGGAGGTGTTGATTCTAATGGACAGTACGGAGGAGTGGAGGTGTTGATTCTAGAAGACAGTATGGAGGAGTGGAGGTGTTGATTCTAGAAGACAGTATGGAGGAGTGGAGGTGTTGATTCTAGTAGACAGTATGGAGGAGTGGAGGTGTTGATTCTAGTAGACAGTATGGAGGAGTGGAGGTGTTGATTCTAGTAGACAGTATGGAGGAGTGGAGGTGTTGATTCTAGAAGACAGTATGGAGGAGTGAAAGAGTGGAGGTGTTGATTCTAATAGACAGTACGGAGTAGTGGGAGAGTGGAGGTGTTGATTCTAGAAGACAGTATGGAGGACTGAAAGAGTGGAGGTGTTGATTCTAGCAGACAGTTTGGAGGAGTGGAGGTGTTGATTCTAGTAGACAGTATGGAGGAGTGGAGGTGTTGATTCTAGTAGACAGTATGGAGGAGTGGAGGTGTTGATTCTAGTAGACAGTATGGAGGAGTGGAGGTGTTGATTCTAGAAGACAGTATGGAGGAGTGAAAGAGTGGAGGTGTTGATTCTAATAGACAGTACGGAGTAGTGGGAGAGTGGAGGTGTTGATTCTAGAAGACAGTATGGAGGAGTGAAAGAGTGGAGGTGTTGATTCTAGTAGACAGTATGGAGGAGTGGAGGTGTTGATTCTAGTAGACAGTATGGAGGAGTGGAGGTGTTGATTCTAGAAGACAGTATTGGAGGAGTGGAGGTGTTGATTCTAGTAGACAGTATAGAGGAGTGGAGGTGTTGATTCTAGAAGACAGTTTGGAGGAGTGGAGGTGTTGATTCTAGTAGACAGTATAGAGGAGTGGAGGTGTTGATTCTAGTAGACAGTATAGAGGAGTGGAGGTGTTGATTCTAGAAGACAGTATGGAGGAGTGGAGGTGTTGATTCTAGTAGACAGTATGGAGGAGTGGAGGTGTTGATTCTAGTAGACAGTATGGAGGAGTGAAAGAGTGGAGGTGTTGATTCTAATAGACAGTACGGAGGAGTGGAGGTGTTGATTCTAGAAGACAGTATGGAGGAGTGGAGGTGTTGATTCTAGAAGACAGTATGGAGGAGTGGAGGTGTTGATTCTAGTAGACAGTATGGAGGAGTGGAGGTGTTGATTCTAGAAGACAGTTTGGAGGAGTGGAGGTGTTGATTCTAGTAGACAGTATAGAGGAGTGGAGGTGTTGATTCTAGTAGACAGTATAGAGGAGTGGAGGTGTTGATTCTAGTAGACAGTATAGAGGAGTGGAGGTGTTGATTCTAGAAGACAGTTTGGAGGAGTGGAGGTGTTGATTCTAGTAGACAGTATGGAGGAGTGGAGGTGTTGATTCTAGAAGACAGTATGGAGGAGTGAAAGAGTGGAGGTGTTGATTCTAATAGACAGTACGGAGTAGGAGAGTGGAGGTGTTGATTCTAGAAGACAGTATGGAGGACTGAAAGAGTGGAGGTGTTGATTCTAGTAGACAGTATGGAGGAGTGGAGGTGTTGATTCTAGGAGACAGTATGGAGGAGTGGAGGTGTTGATTCTAGTAGACAGTATGGAGGAGTGGAGGTGTTGATTCTAGTAGACAGTATGGAGGAGTGGAGGTGTTGATTCTAGAAGACAGTATGGAGGAGTGAAAGAGTGGAGGTGTTGATTCTAGTAGACAGTACGGAGTAGTGGGAGAGTGGAGGTGTTGATTCTAGAAGACAGTATGGAGGACTGAAAGAGTGGAGGTGTTGATTCTAGTAGACAGTATGGAGGAGTGGAGGTGTTGATTCTAGAAGACAGTTTGGAGGAGTGGAGGTGTTGATTCTAGTAGACAGTATAGAGGAGTGGAGGTGTTGATTCTAGAAGACAGTATGGAGGAGTGGAGGTGTTGATTCTAGTAGACAGTATGGAGGTGTTGATTCTAGAAGCCAGTATGGAGGAGTGAAAGTGTGGAGGTGTTGATTCTAAAAGACAGTACGGAGTAGTGGGAGAGTGGAGGTGTTGATTCTAGTAGACAGTATGGAGGAGTGGAGGTGTTGATTCTAGAAGACAGTATAGAGGAGTGGAGGTGTTGATTCTAGAAGACAGTATGGAGGAGTGGAAGAGTGCAGGTGTTGATTCTAGTAGACAGTATAGAGGAGTGGAGGTGTTGATTCTAGTAGACAGTATAGAGGAGTGGAGGTGTTGATTCTAGAAGACAGTTTGGAGGAGTGGAGGTGTTGATTCTAGTAGACAGTATGGAGGAGTGGAGGTGTTGATTCTAGAAGACAGTATGGAGGAGTGAAAGAGTGGAGGTGTTGATTCTAGTAGACAGTATGGAGGAGTGGAGGTGTTGATTCTAGAAGACAGTTTGGAGGAGTGGAGGTGTTGATTCTAGTAGATAGTATAGAGGAGTGGAGGTGTTGATTCTAGAAGACAGTTTGGAGGAGTGGAGGTGTTGATTCTAGTAGACAGTATGGAGGAGTGGAGGTGTTGATTCTAGAAGACAGTATGGAGGAGTGAAAGAGTGGAGGTGTTGATTCTAATAGACAGTACGGAGTAGTGGGAGAGTGGAGGTGTTGATTCTAGAAGACAGTATGGAGGAGTGAAAGTGTGGAGGTGTTGATTCTAGTAGACAGTATGGAGGAGTGGAGGTGTTGATTCTAGTAGACAGTATGGAGGAGTGGAGGTGTTGATTCTAGAAGACAGTTTGGAGGAGTGGAGGTGTTGATTCTAGTAGACAGTATAGAGGAGTGGAGGTGTTGATTCTAGAAGACAGTTTGGAGGAGTGGAGGTGTTGATTCTAGTAGACAGTATGGAGGAGTGGAGGTGTTGATTCTAGAAGACAGTATGGAGGAGTGAAAGAGTGGAGGTGTTGATTCTAGTAGACAGTATAGAGGAGTGGAGGTGTTGATTCTAGTAGACAGTATAGAGGAGTGGAGGTGTTGATTCTAGAAGACAGTTTGGAGGAGTGGAGGTGTTGATTCTAGTAGACAGTATGGAGGAGTGGAGGTGTTGATTCTAGAAGACAGTATGGAGGAGTGAAAGAGTGGAGGTGTTGATTCTAATGGACAGTATGGAGGAGTGGAGGTGTTGATTCTAGAAGACAGTTTGGAGGAGTGGAGGTGTTGATTCTAGAAGACAGTATGGAGGAGTGGAGGTGTTGATTCTAGTAGACAGTATGGAGGAGTGGAGGTGTTGATTCTAGTAGACAGTATGGAGGAGTGGAGGTGTTGATTCTAGTAGACAGTATGGAGGAGTGGAGGTGTTGATTCTAGAAGACAGTATGGAGGAGTGAAAGAGTGGAGGTGTTGATTCTAATAGACAGTACGGAGTAGTGGGAGAGTGGAGGTGTTGATTCTAGAAGACAGTATGGAGGACTGAAAGAGTGGAGGTGTTGATTCTAGCAGACAGTATGGAGGAGTGGAGGTGTTGATTCTAGTAGACAGTATGGAGGAGTGGAGGTGTTGATTCTAGTAGACAGTATGGAGGAGTGGAGGTGTTGATTCTAGTAGACAGTATGGAGGAGTGGAGGTGTTGATTCTAGAAGACAGTATGGAGGAGTGAAAGAGTGGAGGTGTTGATTCTAATAGACAGTACGGAGTAGTGGGAGAGTGGAGGTGTTGATTCTAGAAGACAGTATGGAGGACTGAAAGAGTGGAGGTGTTGATTCTAGTAGACAGTATGGAGGAGTGGAGGTGTTGATTCTAGAAGACAGTATGGAGGAGTGGAGGTGTTGATTCTTGTAGACAGTATGGAAGAGTGGAGGTGTTGATTCTAGAAGACAGTATGGAGGAGTGGAGGTGTTGATTCTTGTAGACAGTATGGAGGAGTGGAGGTGTTGATTCTAGTAGACAGTATAGAGGAGTGGAGGTGTTGATTCTAGAAGACAGTATGGAGGAGTGGAGGTGTTGATTCTAGTAGACAGTATGGAGGAGTGGAGGTGTTGATTCTAGAAGACAGTATGGAGGAGTGAAAGAGTGGAGGTGTTGATTCTAGTAGACAGTACGGAGTAGTGGGAGAGTGGAGGTGTTGATTCTAGAAGACAGTATGGAGGAGTGAAAGAGTGGAGGTGTTGATTCTAGTAGACAGTATGGAGGAGTGGAGGTGTTGATTCTAGTAGACAGTATGGAGGAGTGGATGTGTTGATTCTAGAAGACAGTTTGGAGGAGTGGAGGTGTTGATTCTAGTAGATAGTATAGAGGAGTGGAGGTGTTGATTCTAGAAGACAGTTTGGAGGAGTGGAGGTGTTGATTCTAGTAGACAGTATGGAGGAGTGGAGGTGTTGATTCTAGAAGACAGTATGGAGGAGTGAAAGAGTGGAGGTGTTGATTCTAGTAGACAGTATAGAGGAGTGGAGGTGTTGATTCTAGTAGACAGTATAGAGGAGTGGAGGTGTTGATTCTAGAAGACAGTTTGGAGGAGTGGAGGTGTTGATTCTAGTAGACAGTATGGAGGAGTGGAGGTGTTGATTCTAGAAGACAGTATGGAGGAGTGAAAGAGTGGAGGTGTTGATTCTAGTAGACAGTACGGAGGAGTGGAGGTGTTGATTCTAGAAGACAGTATGGAGGAGTGGAGGTGTTGATTCTAGAAGACAGTATGGAGGAGTGGAGGTGTTGATTCTAGTAGACAGTATGGAGGAGTGGAGGTGTTGATTCTAGTAGACAGTATGGAGGAGTGGAGGTGTTGATTCTAGTAGACAGTATGGAGGAGTGGAGGTGTTGATTCTAGAAGACAGTATGGAGGAGTGAAAGAGTGGAGGTGTTGATTCTAATAGACAGTACGGAGTAGTGGGAGAGTGGAGGTGTTGATTCTAGAAGACAGTATGGAGGACTGAAAGAGTGGAGGTGTTGATTCTAGCAGACAGTATGGAGGAGTGGAGGTGTTGATTCTAGAAGACAGTATGGAGGAGTGGAGGTGTTGATTCTAGTAGACAGTATGGAGGAGTGGAGGTGTTGATTCTAGTAGACAGTATGGAGGAGTGGAGGTGTTGATTCTAGAAGACAGTATGGAGGAGTGAAAGAGTGGAGGTGTTGATTCTAATAGACAGTATGGAGGACTGAAAGAGTGGAGGTGTTGATTCTAGTAGACAGTATGGAGGAGTGGAGGTGTTGATTCTAGAAGACAGTATGGAGGAGTGGAGGTGTTGATTCTAGTAGACAGTATAGAGGAGTGGAGGTGTTGATTCTAGAAGACAGTATGGAGGAGTGGAGGTGTTGATTCTAGTAGACAGTATGGAGGAGTGGAGGTGTTGATTCTAGAAGACAGTATGGAGGAGTGAAAGAGTGGAGGTGTTGATTCTAGTAGACAGTATAGAGGAGTGGAGGTGTTGATTCTAGTAGACAGTATGGAGGAGTGGAGGTGTTGATTCTAGAAGACAGTATGGAGGAGTGGAGGTGTTGATTCTAGTAGACAGTATGGAGGAGTGGAGGTGTTGATTCTAGTAGACAGTATGGAGGAGTGGAGGTGTTGATTCTAGTAGACAGTATGGAGGAGTGGAGGTGTTGATTCTAGAAGACAGTATGGAGGAGTGAAAGAGTGGAGGTGTTGATTCTAATAGACAGTACGGAGTAGTGGGAGAGTGGAGGTGTTGATTCTAGAAGACAGTATGGAGGACTGAAAGAGTGGAGGTGTTGATTCTAGCAGACAGTATGGAGGAGTGGAGGTGTTGATTCTAGAAGACAGTATGGAGGAGTGAAAGAGTGGAGGTGTTGATTCTAGAAGACAGTATAGAGGAGTGGAGGTGTTGATTCTAGAAGACAGTATGGAGGAGTGGAGGTGTTGATTCTAGAAGACAGTATAGAGGAGTGGAGGTGTTGATTCTAGTAGACAGTATGGAGGAGTGGAGGTGTTGATTCTAGAAGACAGTATGGAGGAGTGGAGGTGTTGATTCTAGTAGACAGTATGGAGGAGTGGAGGTGTTGATTCTAGAAGACAGTATGGAGGTGTTGAGGAGTTGATTCCAAAAGACAGTATAGAGGAGTGGAGGTGTTGATTCTAGAGACAGTATAGAGGAGTGGAGGTGTTGATTCTAGAAGACAGTACAGAGGAGTGGAGGTGTTGATTCTAGCAGACAGTACGGAGGAGTGGTGGTGTTGATTCTAGTAGACAGTATGGAGGAGTGGAGGTGTTGATTCTAGAAGACAGTATAGAGGAGTGGAGGTGTTGATTCTAGAAGACAGTATGGAGGAGTGGAGGTGTTGATTCTAGAAGACAGTATGGAGGAGTGGAGGTGTTGATTCTAGAAGACAGTATGGAGGTGTTGATTCTAGAAGCCAGTATGGAGGAGTGAAAGAGTGGAGGTGTTGATTATAAAAGACAGTATGGAGTAGTGGGAGAGTGGAGGTGTTGATTCTAGTAGACAGTATGGAGGAGTGGAGGTGTTGATTCTAGAAGACAGTATAGGGGAGTGGAGGTGTTGATTCTAGAAGACAGTATGGAGGAGTGGAGGAGTGCAGGTGTTGATTCTAGTAGACAGTATAGAGGAGTGGAGGTGTTGATTCTAGTAGACAGTATAGAGGAGTGGAGGTGTTGATTCTAGAAGACAGTATGGAGGAGTGGAGGTGTTGATTCTAGAAGACAGTATGGAGGAGTGAAAGAGTGGAGGTGTTGATTCTAGTAGACAGTATGGAGGAGTGGAGGTGTTGATTCTAGAAGACAGTTTGGAGGAGTGGAGGTGTTGATTCTAGTAGACAGTATAGAGGAGTGGAGGTGTTGATTCTAGAAGACAGTTTGGAGGAGTGGAGGTGTTGATTCTAGTAGACAGTATGGAGGAGTGGAGGTGTTGATTCTAGAAGACAGTATGGAGGAGTGAAAGAGTGGAGGTGTTGATTCTAATAGACAGTACGGAGTAGTGGGAGAGTGGAGGTGTTGATTCTAGAAGACAGTATGGAGGAGTGAAAGAGTGGAGGTGTTGATTCTAGTAGACAGTATGGAGGAGTGGAGGTGTTGATTCTAGTAGACAGTATGGAGGAGTGGAGGTGTTGATTCTAGAAGACAGTATGGAGGAGTGGAGGTGTTGATTCTAGTAGACAGTATGGAGGAGTGGAGGTGTTGATTCTAGAAGACAGTATGGAGGAGTGGAGGTGTTGATTCTAGTAGACAGTATGGAGGAGTGGAGGTGTTGATTCTAGAAGACAGTATGGAGGAGTGAAAGAGTGGAGGTGTTGATTCTAGTAGACAGTATAGAGGAGTGGAGGTGTTGATTCTAGTAGACAGTATAGAGGAGTGGAGGTGTTGATTCTAGAAGACAGTATGGAGGAGTGGAGGTGTTGATTCTAGAAGACAGTATGGAGGAGTGAAAGAGTGGAGGTGTTGATTCTAGAAGACAGTATGGAGGAGTGGAGGTGTTGATTCTAGTAGATAGTATAGAGGAGTGGAGGTGTTGATTCTAGAAGACAGTATGGAGGAGTGGAGGTGTTGATTCTAGAAGACAGTATGGAGGAGTGGAGGTGTTGATTCTAGCAGACAGTATGGAGGAGTGGAGGTGTTGATTCTAGTAGACAGTATGGAGGAGTGGAGGTGTTGATTCTAGAAGACAGTATGGAGGAGTGAAAGAGTGGAGGTGTTGATTCTAGTAGACAGTATAGAGGAGTGGAGGTGTTGATTCTAGTAGACAGTATAGAGGAGTGAAGGTGTTGATTCTAGAAGACAGTTTGGAGGAGTGGAGGTGTTGATTCTAGTAGACAGTATGGAGGAGTGGAGGTGTTGATTCTAGAAGACAGTATGGAGGAGTAAAAGAGTGGAGGTGTTGATTCTAGTAGACAGTATAGAGGAGTGGAGGTGTTGATTCTAGTAGACAGTATAGAGGAGTGGAGGTGTTGATTCTAGAAGACAGTTTGGAGGAGTGGAGGTGTTGATTCTAGAAGACAGTATGGAGGAGTGGAGGTGTTGATTCTAGTAGACAGTATGGAGGAGTGGAGGTGTTGATTCTAGTAGACAGTATGGAGGAGTGGAGGTGTTGATTCTAGTAGACAGTATGGAGGAGTGGAGGTGTTGATTCTAGAAGACAGTATGGAGGAGTGAAAGAGTGGAGGTGTTGATTCTAATAGACAGTACGGAGTAGTGGAGAGTGGAGGTGTTGATTCTAGAAGACAGTATGGAGGATGAAAGGTGGAGGTGTTGATTCTAGCAGACAGTATGGAGGAGTGGAGGTGTTGATTCTAGTAGACAGTATGGAGGAGTGGAGGTGTTGATTCTAGTAGACAGTATGGAGGAGTGGAGGTGTTGATTCTAGAAGACAGTATAGAGGAGTGGAGGTGTTGATTCTAGAAGACAGTATGGAGGAGTGGAGGTGTTGATTCTAGAAGACAGTATGGAGGAGTGGAGGTGTTGATTCTAGAAGACAGTATGGAGGTGTTGATTCTAGAAGCCAGTATGGAGGAGTGAAAGTGTGGAGGTGTTGATTCTAAAAGACAGTATGGAGTAGTGGGAGAGTGGAGGTGTTGATTCTAGTAGACAGTATGGAGGAGTGGAGGTGTTGATTCTAGAAGACAGTATAGAGGAGTGGAGGTGTTGATTCTAGAAGACAGTATGGAGGAGTGGAGGAGTGCAGGTGTTGATTCTAGTAGACAGTATAGAGGAGTGGAGGTGTTGATTCTAGTAGACAGTATAGAGGAGTGGAGGTGTTGATTCTAGAAGACAGTTTGGAGGAGTGGAGGTGTTGATTCTAGTAGACAGTATGGAGGAGTGGAGGTGTTGATTCTAGAAGACAGTATGGAGGAGTGAAAGAGTGGAGGTGTTGATTCTAGTAGACAGTATGGAGGAGTGGAGGTGTTGATTCTAGAAGACAGTTTGGAGGAGTGGAGGTGTTGATTCTAGTAGACAGTATAGAGGAGTGGAGGTGTTGATTCTAGAAGACAGTTTGGAGGAGTGGAGGTGTTGATTCTAGTAGACAGTATGGAGGAGTGGAGGTGTTGATTCTAGAAGACAGTATGGAGGAGTGAAAGAGTGGAGGTGTTGATTCTAATAGACAGTACGGAGTAGTGGGAGAGTGGAGGTGTTGATTCTAGAAGACAGTATGGAGGAGTGAAAGAGTGGAGGTGTTGATTCTAGTAGACAGTATGGAGGAGTGGAGGTGTTGATTCTAGTAGACAGTATGGAGGAGTGGAGGTGTTGATTCTAGAAGACAGTTTGGAGGAGTGGAGGTGTTGATTCTAGTAGACAGTATAGAGGAGTGGAGGTGTTGATTCTAGTAGACAGTATGGAGGAGTGGAGGTGTTGATTCTAGAAGACAGTATGGAGGAGTGAAAGAGTGGAGGTGTTGATTCTAGTAGACAGTATAGAGGAGTGGAGGTGTTGATTCTAGTAGACAGTATAGAGGAGTGGAGGTGTTGATTCTAGAAGACAGTTTGGAGGAGTGGAGGTGTAGATTCTAGTAGACAGTATGGAGGAGTGGAGGTGTTGATTCTAGAAGACAGTATGGAGGAGTGAAAGAGTGGAGGTGTTGATTCTAATGGACAGTACGGAGGAGTGGAGGTGTTGATTCTAGAAGACAGTATGGAGGAGTGGAGGTGTTGATTCTAGTAGACAGTATGGAGGAGTGAAAGAGTGGAGGTGTTGATTCTAATAGACAGTACGGAGTAGTGGGAGAGTGGAGGTGTTGATTCTAGAAGACAGTATGGAGGAGTGGAGGTGTTGATTCTAGAAGACAGTATAGAGGAGTGGAGGTGTTGATTCTAGAAGACAGTATGGAGGAGTGAAAGAGTGGAGGTGTTGATTCTAGTAGACAGTATGGAGGAGTGGAGGTGTTGATTCTAGTAGACAGTATAGAGGAGTGGAGGTGTTGATTCTAGAAGACAGTATGGAGGAGTGGAGGTGTTGATTCTAGAAGACAGTATGGAGGAGTGGAGGTGTTGATTCTAGCAGACAGTATGGAGGAGTGGAGGTGTTGATTCTAGTAGACAGTATGGAGGAGTGGAGGTGTTGATTCTAGAAGACAGTATGGAGGAGTGAAAGAGTGGAGGTGTTGATTCTAGTAGACAGTATAGAGGAGTGGAGGTGTTGATTCTAGTAGACAGTATAGAGGAGTGGAGGTGTTGATTCTAGAAGACAGTATGGAGGAGTGGAGGTGTTGATTCTAGTAGACAGTATGGAGGAGTGGAGGTGTTGATTCTAGAAGACAGTATGGAGGAGTGAAAGAGTGGAGGTGTTGATTCTAGAAGACAGTATAGAGGAGTGGAGGTGTTGATTCTAGTAGACAGTATGGAGGAGTGGAGGTGTTGATTCTAGAAGACAGTATGGAGGAGTGGAGGTGTTGATTCTAGTAGACAGTATGGAGGAGTGGAGGTGTTGATTCTAGAAGACAGTATGGAGGAGTGAAAGAGTGGAGGTGTTGATTCTAGTAGACAGTATGGAGGAGTGGAGGTGTTGATTCTAGAAGACAGTATGGAGGAGTGGAGGTGTTGATTCTAGAAGACAGTATGGAGGAGTGGAGGTGTTGATTCTAGAAGACAGTATGGAGGAGTGGAGGTGTTGATTCTAGTAGACAGTATGGAGGAGTGGAGGTGTTGATTCTAGTAGACAGTATGGAGGAGTGAAAGAGTGGAGGTGTTGATTCTAGTAGACAGTATGGAGGAGTGGAGGTGTTGATTCTAGAAGACAGTATGGAGGAGTGGAGGTGTTGATTCTAGAAGACAGTATGGAGGAGTGAAAGAGTGGAGGTGTTGATTCTAGTAGACAGTATAGAGGAGTGGAGGTGTTGATTCTAGTAGACAGAATGGAGGAGTGAAAGAGTGGAGGTGTTGATTCTAGCAGACAGTATGGAGGAGTGGAGGTGTTGATTCTAGTAGACAGTATAGAGGAGTGGAGGTGTTGATTCTAGAAGACAGTATGGAGGAGTGAAAGAGTGGAGGTGTTGATTCTAGTAGACAGTATGGAGGAGTGGAGGTGTTGATTCTAGTAGACAGTATGGAGGAGTGGAGGTGTTGATTCTAGAAGACAGTATGGAGGAGTGGAGGTGTTGATTCTAGAAGACAGTATGGAGGAGTGAAAGAGTGGAGGTGTTGATTCTAGTAGACAGTATAGAGGAGTGGAGGTGTTGATTCTAGAAGACAGTATGGAGGAGTGGAGGTGTTGATTCTAGTAGACAGTATGGAGGAGTGGAGGTGTTGATTCTAGAAGACAGTATGGAGGAGTGGAGGTGTTGATTCTAGTAGACAGTATGGAGGAGTGGAGGTGTTGATTCTAGAAGACAGTATGGAGGAGTGGAGGTGTTGATTCTAGAAGACAGTATGGAGGAGTGAAAGTGAGGTGTTGATTCTAATAGACAGTACGGAGTATTGGGAGAGTGGAGGTGTTGATTCTAGAAGACAGTATGGAGGAGTGAAAGAGTGGAGGTGTTGATTCTAGTAGACAGTATGGAGGAGTGGAGGTGTTGATTCTAGAAGACAGTTTGGAGGAGTGGAGGTGTTGATTCTAGTAGACAGTATGGAGGAGTGGAGGTGTTGATTCTAGAAGACAGTATGGAGGTGTTGATTCTAGAAGACAGTATGGAGGAGTGAAAGAGTGGAGGTGTTGATTCTAAAAGACAGTATGGAGAGTGGAGAGTGGAGGTGTTGATTCTAGTAGACAGTATGGAGGAGTGGAGGTGTTGATTCTAGAAGACAGTATGGAGGAGTGGAGGTGTTGATTCTAGAAGACAGTAAGGAGGAGTGGAGGTGTTGATTCTAGAAGACAGTATGGAGGAGTGGAGGTGTTGATTCTAGAAGACAGTATGGAGGAGTGGAGGTGTTGATTCTAGTAGACAGTATGGAGGAGTGGAGGTGTTGATTCTAGAAGACAGTATGGAGGAGTGGAGGTGTTGATTCTAGCAGACAGTATGGAGGAGTGGAGGTGTTGATTCTAGTAGACAGTATGGAGGAGTGGAGGTGTTGATTCTAGAAGACAGTATGGAGGAGTGGAGGTGTTGATTCTAGAAGACAGTATAGAGGAGTGGAGGTGTTGATTCTAGAAGACAGTTTGGAGGAGTGAAAGAGTGGAGGTGTTGATTCTAGTAGACAGTATAGAGGAGTGGAGGTGTTGATTCTAGAAGACAGTATAGAGGAGTGGAGGTGTTGATTCTAGAAGACAGTATAGAGGAGTGGAGGTGTTGATTCTAGTAGACAGTATGGAGGAGTGGAGGTGTTGATTCTAGTAGACAGTATGGAGGAGTGGAGGTGTTGATTCTAGTAGACAGTATGGAGGAGTGGAGGTGTTGATTCTAGAAGACAGTATGGAGGAGTGAAAGAGTGGAGGTGTTGATTCTAATAGACAGTACGGAGTAGTGGGAGAGTGGAGGTGTTGATTCTAGAAGACAGTATGGAGGACTGAAAGAGTGGAGGTGTTGATTCTAGCAGACAGTATGGAGGAGTGGAGGTGTTGATTCTAGTAGACAGTATGGAGGAGTGGAGGTGTTGATTCTAGAAGACAGTATGGAGGAGTGGAGGTGTTGATTCTAGAAGACAGTTTGGAGGAGTGAAAGAGTGGAGGTGTTGATTCTAGTAGACAGTATAGAGGAGTGGAGTGTTCTAGAAGACAGTATAGAGGAGTGGAGGTGTTGATTCTAGAAGACAGTATGGAGGAGTGGAGGTGTTGATTCTAGTAGACAGTATGGAGGAGTGGAGGTGTTGATTCTAGAAGACAGTATGGAGGAGTGGAGGTGTTGATTCTAGAAGACAGTATGGAGGAGTGGAGGTGTTGATTCTAGAAGACAGTATAGAGGAGTGGAGGTGTTGATTCTAGAAGACAGTTTGGAGGAGTGAAAGAGTGGAGGTGTTGATTCTAGTAGACAGTATAGAGGAGTGGAGGTGTTGATTCTAGAAGACAGTATAGAGGAGTGGAGGTGTTGATTCTAGAAGACAGTATAGAGGAGTGGAGGTGTTGATTCTAGAAGACAGTATGGAGGAGTGGAGGTGTTGATTCTAGAAGACAGTTTGGAGGAGTGAAAGAGTGGAGGTGTTGATTCTAGTAGACAGTATAGAGGAGTGGAGGTGTTGATTCTAGAAGACAGTATAGAGGAGTGGAGGTGTTGATTCTAGTAGACAGTATGGAGGAGTGGAGGTGTTGATTCTAGAAGACAGTATGGAGGAGTGGAGGTGTTGATTCTAGTAGACAGTATGGAGGAGTGGAGGTGTTGATTCTAGTAGACAGTATGGAGGAGTGGAGGTGTTGATTCTAGAAGACAGTATGGAGGAGTGAAAGAGTGGAGGTGTTGATTCCAATAGACAGTACGGAGTATTGGGAGAGTGGAGGTGTTGATTCTAGAAGACAGTATGGAGGAGTGAAAGAGTGGAGCTGTTGATTCTAGTAGACAGTACGGAGGAGTGGAGGTGTTGATTCTAGTAGACAGTATGGAGGAGTGGAGGTGTTGATTCTAGAAGACAGTATAGAGGAGTGGAGGTGTTGATTCTAGAAGACAGTATGGAGGAGTGGAGGTGTTGATTCTAGTAGACAGTATGGAGGAGTGGAGGTGTTGATTCTAGAAGACAGTATGGAGGTGTTGAGGAGTTGATTCCAAAAGACAGTATAGAGGAGTGGAGGTGTTGATTCTAGAGACAGTATAGAGGAGAGTGAGGTGTTGATTCTAGAAGACAGTACAGAGGAGTGGAGGTGTTGATTCTAGCAGACAGTATGGAGGAGTGGTGGTGTTGATTCTAGTAGACAGTATGGAGGAGTGGAGGTGTTGATTCTAGAAGACAGTATAGAGGAGTGGAGGTGTTGATTCTAGAAGACAGTATAGAGGAGTGGAGGTGTTGATTCTAGAAGACAGTATGGAGGAGTGGAGGTGTTGATTCTAGAAGACAGTATGGAGGAGTGAAAGAGTGGAGGTGTTGATTCTAGTAGACAGTATAGAGGAGTGGAGGTGTTGATTCTAGAAGACAGTATAGAGGAGTGGAGGTGTTGATTCTAGAAGACAGTATGGAGGAGTGGAGGTGTTGATTCTAGAAGACAGTATGGAGGAGTGGAGGTGTTGATTCTAGAAGACAGTATGGAGGAGTGGAGGTGTTGATTCTAGAAGACAGTATGGAGGAGTGAAGTGAGGTGTTGATTCTAATAGACAGCATGGAGTATGGAGAGTGGAGGTGTTGATTCTAGAAGACAGTATGGAGGAGTGAAAGAGTGGAGGTGTTGATTCTAGTAGACAGTATGGAGGAGTGGAGGTGTTGATTCTAGTAGACAGTATGGAGGAGTGGAGGTGTTGATTCTAGAAGACAGTATGGAGGAGTGGAGGTGTTGATTCTAGTAAGACAGTATAGAGGAGTGGAGGTGTTGATTCTAGAAGACAGTACAGAGGAGTGGAGGTGTTGATTCTAGCAGACAGTATAGAGGAGTGGTGGTGTTGATTCTAGTAGACAGTATGGAGGAGTGGAGGTGTTGATTCTAGAAGACAGTATGGAGGAGTGGAGGTGTTGATTCTAGAAGACAGTATGGAGGAGTGGAGGTGTTGATTCTAGAAGACAGTATGGAGGAGTGGAGGTGTTGATTCTAGAAGACAGTATGGAGGTGTTGATTCTAGAAGCCAGTATGGAGGAGTGAAAGAGTGGAGGTGTTGATTCTAATAGACAGTACGGAGTAGTGGGAGAGTGGAGGTGTTGATTCTAGAAGACAGTATGGAGGAGTGGAGGTGTTGATTCTAGAAGACAGTATGGAGGAGTGGAGGTGTTGATTCTAGAAGACAGTATAGAGGAGTGGAGGTGTTGATTCTAGAAGACAGTATGGAGGAGTGGAGGTGTTGATTCTAGAAGACAGTATGGAGGAGTGGAGGTGTTGATTCTAGTAGACAGTATGGAGGAGTGGAGGTGTTGATTCTAGAAGACAGTATGGAGGAGTGGAGGTGTTGATTCTAGTAGACAGTATGGAGGAGTGGAGGTGTTGATTCTAGAAGACAGTTTGGAGGAGTGAAAGAGTGGAGGTGTTGATTCTAGTAGACAGTATGGGAGTGGAGTGGAAGACAGTACAGAGGAGTGGAGGTGTTGATTCTAGAAGACAGTATGGAGGAGTGGAGGTGTTGATTCTAGTAGACAGTATGGAGGAGTGGAGGTGTTGATTCTAGAAGACAGTATGGAGGAGTGGAGGTGTTGATTCTAGAAGACAGTATGGAGGAGTGGAGGTGTTGATTCTAGAAGACAGTATAGAGGAGTGGAGGTGTTGATTCTAGAAGACAGTTTGGAGGAGTGAAAGAGTGGAGGTGTTGATTCTAGTAGACAGTATAGAGGAGTGGAGGTGTTGATTCTAGAAGACAGTATAGAGGAGTGGAGGTGTTGATTCTAGAAGACAGTATGGAGGAGTGGAGGTGTTGATTCTAGAAGACAGTAAGGAGGAGTGGAGGTGTTGATTCTAGAAGACAGTTTGGAGGAGTGAAAGAGTGGAGGTGTTGATTCTAGTAGACAGTATAGAGGAGTGGAGGTGTTGATTCTAGAAGACAGTATAGAGGAGTGGAGGTGTTGATTCTAGTAGACAGTATGGAGGAGTGGAGGTGTTGATTCTAGAAGACAGTATGGAGGAGTGGAGGTGTTGATTCTAGTAGACAGTATGGAGGAGTGGAGGTGTTGATTCTAGTAGACAGTATGGAGGAGTGGAGGTGTTGATTCTAGAAGACAGTATGGAGGAGTGAAAGAGTGGAGGTGTTGATTCCAATAGACAGTACGGAGTATTGGGAGAGTGGAGGTGTTGATTCTAGAAGACAGTATGGAGGAGTGAAAGAGTGGAGCTGTTGATTCTAGTAGACAGTACGGAGGAGTGGAGGTGTTGATTCTAGAAGACAGTATGGAGGAGTGGAGGTGTTGATTCTAGAAGACAGTATGGAGGAGTGGAGGTGTTGATTCTAGAAGACAGTTTGGAAGAGTGGAGGTGTTGATTCTAGTAGACAGTATGGAGGAGTGGAGGTGTTGATTCTAGAAGACAGTATGGAGGTGTTGAGGAGTTGATTCTAAAAGACAGTATAGAGGAGTGGAGGTGTTGATTCTAGAGACAGTATAGAGGAGAGGAGTTGTTGATTCTAGAAGACAGTACAGAGGAGTGGAGGTGTTGATTCTAGCAGACAGTACGGAGGAGTGGTGGTGTTGATTCTAGTAGACAGTATGGAGGAGTGGGGGTGTTGATTCCAGAAGACAGTATAGAGGAGTGGAGGTGTTGATTCTAGAAGACAGTATAGAGGAGTGGAGGTGTTGATTCTAGAAGACAGTAAGGATGAGTGGAGGTGTTGATTCTAGAAGACAGTTTGGAGGAGTGAAAGAGTGGAGGTGTTGATTCTAGTAGACAGTATAGAGGAGTGGAGGTGTTGATTCTAGAAGACAGTATAGAGGAGTGGAGGTGTTGATTCTAGTAGACAGTATGGAGGAGTGGAGGTGTTGATTCTAGTAGACAGTATGGAGGAGTGGAGGTGTTGATTCTAGTAGACAGTATTGAGGAGTGGAGGTGTTGATTCTAGAAGACAGTATGGAGGAGTGAAGAGTGGAGGTGTTGATTCCAATAGACAGTACAGTATGGGAGAGTGGAGGTGTTGATTCTAGAAGACAGTATGGAGGAGTGAAGAGTGGAGCTGTTGATTCTAGTAGACAGTATGGAGGAGTGGAGGTGTTGATTCTAGTAGACAGTATGGAGGAGTGGAGGTGTTGATTCTAGAAGACAGTATAGAGGAGTGGAGGTGTTGATTCTAGAGACAGTATAGAGGAGTGGAGGTGTTGATTCTAGAAGACAGTACAGAGGAGTGGAGGTGTTGATTCTAGCAGACAGTACGGAGGAGTGGTGGTGTTGATTCTAGTAGACAGTATGGAGGAGTGGAGGTGTTGATTCTAGAAGACAGTATAGAGGAGTGGAGGTGTTGATTCTAGAAGACAGTATGGAGGAGTGGAGGTGTTGATTCTAGAAGACAGTATGGAGGAGTGGAGGTTTTGATTCTAGAAGACAGTATGGAGGTGTTGATTCTAGAAGCCAGTATGGAGGAGTGAAAGAGTGGAGGTGTTGATTCCAGAAGACAGTACGGAGTAGTGGGAGAGTGGAGGTGTTGATTCTAGTAGACAGTATGGAGGAGTGGAGGTGTTGATTCTAGAAGACAGTATGGAGGAGTGGAGGTGTTGATTCTAAAAGACAGCAAAGAGGAGTGGAGGTGTTGATTCTAGAAGACAGTATGGAGGAGTGGAGGTGTTGATTCTAGAAGACAGTATGGAGGAGTGGAGGTGTTGATTCTAGTAGACAGTATGGAGGAGTGGAGGTGTTGATTCTAGAAGACAGTATGGAGGAGTGGAGGTGTTGATTCTAGTAGACAGTATGGAGGAGTGGAGGTGTTGATTCTAGTAGACAGTATGGAGGAGTGGAGCGGTTGATTCTAGAAGACAGTATGGAGGAGTGGAGGTGTTGATTCTAGAAGACAGTACAGAGGAGTGGAGGTGTTGATTCTAGAAGACAGTTTGGAGGAGTGAAAGAGTGGAGGTGTTGATTCTAGTAGACAGTATAGAGGAGTGGAGGTGTTGATTCTAGAAGACAGTATAGAGGAGTGGAGGTGTTGATTCTAGAAGACAGTATAGAGGAGTGGAGGTGTTGATTCTAGTAGACAGTATGGAGGAGTGGAGGTGTTGATTCTAGTAGACAGTATGGAGGAGTGGAGGTGTTGATTCTAGTAGACAGTATGGAGGAGTGGAGGTGTTGATTCTAGAAGACAGTATGGAGGAGTGAAAGAGTGGAGGTGTTGATTCTAATAGACAGTACGGAGTAGTGAGAGTGGAGGTGTTGATTCTAGAAGACAGTATGGAGGACTGAAAGATGGGAGGTGTTGATTCTAGCAGACAGTATGGAGGAGTGAAAAGTGGAGGTGTTGATTCTAGTAGACAGTATAGAGGAGTGGAGGTGTTGATTCTAGAAGACAGTATAGAGGAGTGGAGGTGTTGATTCTAGTAGACAGTATGGAGGAGTGGAGGTGTTGATTCTAGTAGACAGTATGGAGGAGTGGAGGTGTTGATTCTAGTAGACAGTATTGAGGAGTGGAGGTGTTGATTCTAGAAGACAGTATGGAGGAGTGAAAAGTGGAGGTGTTGATTCTAATAGACAGTACGGAGTATTGGGAGAGTGGAGGTGTTGATTCTAGAAGACAGTATGGAGGAGTGAAAGAGTGGAGCTGTTGATTCTAGTAGACAGTACGGAGGAGTGGAGGTGTTGATTCTAGTAGACAGTATAGAGGAGTGGAGGTGTTGATTCTAGAAGACAGTATAGAGGAGTGGAGGTGTTGATTCTAGAGACAGTATAGAGGAGTGGAGGTGTTGATTCTAGAAGACAGTACAGAGGAGTGGAGGTGTTGATTCTAGCAGACAGTACGGAGGAGTGGTGGTGTTGATTCTAGTAGACAGTATGGAGGAGTGGAGGTGTTGATTCTAGAAGACAGTATAGAGGAGTGGAGGTGTTGATTCTAGAAGACAGTATGGAGGAGTGGAGGTGTTGATTCTAGAAGACAGTATGGAGGAGTGGAGGTGTTGATTCTAGAAGACAGTATGGAGGTGTTGATTCCAGAAGCCAGTATGGAGGAGTGAAAGAGTGGAGGTGTTGATTCTAAAAGACAGTACTGAGTAGTGGGAGAGTGGAGGTGTTGATTCTAGTAGACAGTATGGAGGAGTGGAGGTGTTGATTCTAGAAGACAGTATGGAGGAGTGGAGGTGTTGATTCTAAAAGACAGCAAAGAGGAGTGGAGGTGTTGATTCTAGAAGACAGTATGGAGGAGTGGAGGTGTTGATTCTAGAAGACAGTATGGAGGAGTGGAGGTGTTGATTCTAGTAGACAGTATGGAGGAGTGGAGGTGTTGATTCTAGAAGACAGTATGGAGGAGTGGAGGTGTTGATTCTAGTAGACAGTATGGAGGAGTGGAGGTGTTGATTCTAGTAGACAGTATGGAGGAGTGGAGCGGTTGATTCTAGAAGACAGTATGGAGGAGTGGAGGTGTTGATTCTAGAAGACAGTACAGAGGAGTGGAGGTGTTGATTCTAGAAGACAGTTTGGAGGAGTGAAAGAGTGGAGGTGTTGATTCTAGTAGACAGTATAGAGGAGTGGAGGTGTTGATTCTAGAAGACAGTATAGAGGAGTGGAGGTGTTGATTCTAGAAGACAGTATAGAGGAGTGGAGGTGTTGATTCTAGTAGACAGTATGGAGGAGTGGAGGTGTTGATTCTAGTAGACAGTATGGAGGAGTGGAGGTGTTGATTCTAGTAGACAGTATGGAGGAGTGGAGGTGTTGATTCTAGAAGACAGTATGGAGGAGTGAAAGAGTGGAGGTGTTGATTCTAATAGACAGTACGGAGTAGTGGGAGAGTGGAGGTGTTGATTCTAGAAGACAGTATGGAGGACTGAAAGATGGGAGGTGTTGATTCTAGCAGACAGTATGGAGGAGTGGAGCGGTTGATTCTAGAAGACAGTATGGAGGAGTGGAGGTGTTGATTCTAGAAGACAGTACAGAGGAGTGGAGGTGTTGATTCTAGAAGACAGTATGGAGGAGTGAAAGAGTGGAGGTGTTGATTCTAGTAGACAGTATAGAGGAGTGGAGGTGTTGATTCTAGAAGACAGTATAGAGGAGTGGAGGTGTTGATTCTAGAAGACAGTATAGAGGAGTGGAGGTGTTGATTCTAGTAGACAGTACGGAGTAGTGGGAGAGTGGAGGTGTTGATTCTAGAAGACAGTATGGAGGACTGAAAGATGGGAGGTGTTGATTCTAGCAGACAGTATGGAGGAGTGGAGGTGTTGATTCTAGAAGACAGTATGGAGGAGTGGAGGTGTTGATTCTAGAAGACAGTACAGAGGAGTGGAGGTGTTGATTCTAGAAGACAGTATGGAGGAGTGAAAGAGTGGAGGTGTTGATTCTAGTAGACAGTATAGAGGAGTGGAGGTGTTGATTCTAGAAGACAGTATGGAGGAGTGGAGGTGTTGATTCTAGAAGACAGTATGGAGGAGTGGAGGTGTTGATTCTAGTAGACAGTATGGAGGAGTGGAGGTGTTGATTCTAGAAGACAGTAAGGAGGAGTGGAGGTGTTGATTCTAGAAGACAGTTTGGAGGAGTGAAAGAGTGGAGGTGTTGATTCTAGTAGACAGTATAGAGGAGTGGAGGTGTTGATTCTAGAAGACAGTATAGAGGAGTGGAGGTGTTGATTCTAGTAGACAGTATGGAGGAGTGGAGGTGTTGATTCTAGAAGACAGTATGGAGGAGTGGAGGTGTTGATTCTAGTAGACAGTATGGAGGAGTGGAGGTGTTGATTCTAGAAGACAGTATGGAGGAGTGGAGGTGTTGATTCTAGTAGACAGTATGGAGGAGTGGAGGTGTTGATTCTAGTAGACAGTATGGAGGAGTGGAGGTGTTGATTCTAGAAGACAGTATGGAGGAGTGGAGGTGTTGATTCTAGAAGACAGTACAGAGGAGTGGAGGTGTTGATTCTAGAAGACAGTATGGAGGAGTGAAAGAGTGGAGGTGTTGATTCTAGTAGACAGTATAGAGGAGTGGAGGTGTTGATTCTAGAAGACAGTATAGAGGAGTGGAGGTGTTGATTCTAGAAGACAGTATAGAGGAGTGGAGGTGTTGATTCTAGTAGACAGTATGGAGGAGTGGAGGTGTTGATTCTAGAAGACAGTATGGAGGAGTGGAGGTGTTGATTCTAGTAGACAGTATGGAGGAGTGGAGGTGTTGATTCTAGAAGACAGTATGGAGGAGTGAAAGAGTGGAGGTGTTGATTCCAATAGACAGTACGAGTAGTGGAGGAGTGGAGGTGTTGATTCTAGAAGACAGTATGGAGGACTGAAAGAGGGGAGGTGTTGATTCTAGCAGACAGTATGGAGGAGTGGAGCTGTTGATTCTAGAAGACAGTATGGAGGAGTGGAGGTGTTGATTCTAGAAGACAGTACGGAGGAGTGGAGGTGTTGATTCTAGAAGACAGTATGGAGGAGTGAAAGAGTGGAGGTGTTGATTCTAGTAGACAGTATAGAGGAGTGGAGGTGTTGATTCTAGAAGACAGTATAGAGGAGTGGAGGTGTTGATTCTAGAAGACAGTATAGAGGAGTGGAGGTGTTGATTCTAGTAGACAGTACGGAGTAGTGGAGAGTGGAGGTGTTGATTCTAGAAGACAGTATGGAGGACTGAAAGATGGAGGTGTTGATTCTAGCAGACAGTATGGAGGAGTGGAGGTGTTGATTCTAGAAGACAGTATGGAGGAGTGGAGGTGTTGATTCTAGAAGACAGTATGGAGGAGTGGAGGTGTTGATTCTAGAAGACAGTTTGGAGGAGTGAAAGTGGAGGTGTTGATTCTAGTAGACAGTATTGAGGAGTGGAGGTGTTGATTCTAGAAGACAGTATAGAGGAGTGGAGGTGTTGATTCTAGAAGACAGTATGGAGGAGTGGAGGTCTTTATTCTAGTAGACAGTATAGAGGAGTGGAGGTGTTGATTCTAGAAGACAGTAAGGAGGAGTGGAGGTGTTGATTCTAGAAGACAGTTTGGAGGAGTGAAAGAGTGGACGTGTTGATTCTAGTAGACAGTATGGAGGAGTGGAGGTGTTGATTCTAGCAGACAGTATAGAGGAGTGGAGGTGTTGATTCTAGTAGACAGTATGGAGGAGTGGAGGTGTTGATTCTAGAAGACAGTATGGAGGAGTGGAGGTGTTGATTCTAGTAGACAGTATGGAGGAGTGGAGGTGTTGATTCTAGTAGACAGTATGGAGGAGTGGAGGTGTTGATTCTAGAAGACAGTATGGAGGAGTGAAGAGTGAGGTGTTGATTCTAGCAGACAGTATGGAGGAGTGGAGGTGTTGATTCTAGAAGACAGTATGGAGGAGTGAAGAGTGGAGGTGTTGATTCTAGAAGACAGTACAGAGGAGTGGAGGTGTTGATTCTAGAAGACAGTTTGGAGGAGTGAAAGAGTGGAGGTGTTGATTCTAGTAGACAGTATAGAGGAGTGGAGGTGTTGATTCTAGAAGACAGTATAGAGGAGGTGGAGGTGTTGATTCTAGAAGACAGTATAGAGGAGTGGAGGTGTTGATTCTAGTAGACAGTATGGAGGAGTGGAGGTGTTGATTCTAGTAGACAGTATGGAGGAGTGGAGGTGTTGATTCTAGTAGACAGTATGGAGGAGTGGAGGTGTTGATTCTAGAAGACAGTATGGAGGAGTGAAAGAGTGGAGGTGTTGATTCTAATAGACAGTACGGAGTAGTGGAGAGTGGAGGTGTTGATTCTAGAAGACAGTATGGAGGACTGAAAGATGGGAGGTGTTGATTCTAGCAGACAGTATGGAGGAGTGGAGCGGTTGATTCTAGAAGACAGTATGGAGGAGTGGAGGTGTTGATTCTAGAAGACAGTACAGAGGAGTGGAGGTGTTGATTCTAGAAGACAGTTTGGAGGAGTGAAAGAGTGGAGGTGTTGATTCTAGTAGACAGTATAGAGGAGTGGAGGTGTTGATTCTAGAAGACAGTATAGAGGAGTGGAGGTGTTGATTCTAGAAGACAGTATAGAGGAGAGGAGGTGTTGATTCTAGTAGACAGTACGGAGTAGTGGAGAGTGGAGGTGTTGATTCTAGAAGACAGTATGGAGGACTGAAAGATGGGAGGTGTTGATTCTAGCAGACAGTATGGAGGAGTGGAGCGGTTGATTCTAGAAGACAGTATGGAGGAGTGGAGGTGTTGATTCTAGAAGACAGTACAGAGGAGTGGAGGTGTTGATTCTAGAAGACAGTTTGGAGGAGTGAAAGAGTGGAGGTGTTGATTCTAGTAGACAGTATTGTGGAGTGGAGGTGTTGATTCTAGAAGACAGTATAGAGGAGTGGAGGTGTTGATTCTAGAAGACAGTATAGAGGAGTGGAGGTGTTGATTCTAGTAGACAGTATGGAGGAGTGGAGGTGTTGATTCTAGAAGACAGTAAGGAGGAGTGGAGGTGTTGATTCTAGAAGACAGTTTGGAGGAGTGAAAGAGTGGACGTGTTGATTCTAGTAGACAGTATAGAGGAGTGGATGTGTTGATTCTAGAAGACAGTATAGAGGAGTGGAGGTGTTGATTCTAGTAGACAGTATGGAGGAGTGGAGGTGTTGATTCTAGAAGACAGTATGGAGGAGTGGAGGTGTTGATTCTAGTAGACAGTATGGAGGAGTGGAGGTGTTGATTCTAGTAGACAGTATGGAGGAGTGGAGGTGTTGATTCTAGAAGACAGTATGGAGGAGTGAAAGAGTGGAGGTGTTGATTCCAATAGACAGTACGGAGTATTGGGAGAGTGGAGGTGTTGATTCTAGAAGACAGTATGGAGGAGTGAAAGAGTGGAGCTGTTGATTCTAGAAGACAGTACGGAGGAGTGGAGGTGTTGATTCTAGTAGACAGTATGGAGGAGTGGAGGTGTTGATTCCAGAAGACAGTATAGAGGAGTGGAGGTGTTGATTCTAGAAGACAGTTTGGAAGAGTGGAGGTGTTGATTCTAATAGACAGTACGGAGGAGTGGAGGTGTTGATTCTAGAAGACAGTATGGAGGTGTTGAGGAGTTGATTCCAAAAGACAGTATAGAGGAGTGGAGGTGTTGATTCTAGAGACAGTATAGAGGAGAGGAGGTGTTGATTCTAGAAGACAGTACAGAGGAGTGGAGGTGTTGATTCTAGCAGACAGTACGGAGGAGTGGTGGTGTTGATTCTAGTAGACAGTATGGAGGAGTGGAGGTGTTGATTCTAGAAGACAGTATAGAGGAGTGGAGGTGTTGATTCTAGAAGACAGTATGGAGGAGTGGAGGTGTTGATTATAGAAGACAGTATGGAGGAGTGGAGGTGTTGATTCTAGAAGACAGTATGGAGGAGTGAAGAGTGGAGGTGTTGATTCTAGAAGACAGCATGGAGGAGTGGAGGTGTTGATTCTAGAAGACAGTATGGAGGAGTGGAGGTGTTGATTCTAGTAGACAGTATGGAGGAGTGGAGGTGTTGATTCTAGAAGACAGTATGGAGGAGTGGAGGTGTTGATTCTAGAAGACAGTATGGAGGAGTGGAGGTGTTGATTCTAGTAGACAGTATGGAGGAGTGGAGGTGTTGATTCTAGAAGACAGTATGGAGGAGTGGAGGTGTTGATTCTAGAAGACAGTACGGAGGAGTGGAGGTGTTGATTCTAGAAGACAGTTTGGAGGAGTGAAAGAGTGGAGGTGTTGATTCTAGTAGACAGTATAGAGGAGTGGAGGTGTTGATTCTAGAAGACAGTATAGAGGAGTGGAGGTGTTGATTCTAGAAGACAGTATAGAGGAGTGGAGGTGTTGATTCTAGTAGACAGTATGGAGGAGTGGAGGTGTTGATTCTAGTAGACAGTATGGAGGAGTGGAGGTGTTGATTCTAGTAGACAGTATGGAGGAGTGGAGGTGTTGATTCTAGAAGACAGTATGGAGGAGTGAAAGAGTGGAGGTGTTGATTCTAATAGACAGTAACGGAGTAGTGGAGAGTGGAGGTGTTGATTCTAGAAGACAGTATGGAGGACTGAAAGATGGGAGGTGTTGATTCTAGCAGACAGTATGGAGGAGTGGAGCGGTTGATTCTAGAAGACAGTATGGAGGAGTGGAGGTGTTGATTCTAGAAGACAGTACAGAGGAGTGGAGGTGTTGATTCTAGAAGACAGTTTGGAGGAGTGAAAGAGTGGAGGTGTTGATTCTAGTAGACAGTATAGAGGAGTGGAGGTGTTGATTCTAGAAGACAGTATAGAGGAGTGGAGGTGTTGATTCT